>NW_027526233.1:54296980-54789521 GCF_048455015.1 Haemaphysalis longicornis
GTAGTCACCGCACGGGCGCCAGTCGTCCCCGTCGTCTTTAGGCACCATGTGCAGCGGCGACGAATGGTTGCTAGACAAAGGCTGAATAATTCCCAGCTGCAGCATATGGTCGAACTGTCTGCGAGCAGCTTGCAGTCTGTTGCTGGACAGCCGTCGTTGCCGGGCGGTGACTGGCGGCCCAGTGGTAGCGATGTGGTAGGTCACGTTACGTTTCCCGGCTGTTTCGTGTTGCGGTGCTTGGTGAGAGAAGGGAATTCTGCAAGGATGTGGTAGTAGGGAGATATTGGCTGGAAAGCTCTGATGCTGGATGAGCACATGTTTGACTCCAAACCATGTTAAAAGAACCTCATACAGGATGTATTGTTATCCTTGAGGCAACGGTTAAGTACGCTCACATCGAGGTTGAAGTGGCTGAGATGGTCTGCTCCGAGTATGGCGAAATTAATGTCCGCTACCACGAAGACCCAGCGAAACTAGTGCCTGAGTCCAACGTCTATTGTCAGCGAGCGGAAGCCGTACGTAGCGATGCAGTGTTCACTGCCTGCAGCGCCGATATTTTCTTGCTACGACGGCGATCGTCGGGGGTTGCCGGAACAATGGAGATTTCGGCTCCTGTGTTGTCTAGCAGGCGCGAGTTGCTTACGTGGTCGACTACGAAGATCAGGCGGCTTGGGGGAGGGCCGATGTCGTAAGCCGCCGTTAACGACTGGCCGGAGCGCTTCCCTGAAATGAGCAAGGTTGAGTGCAGAGGCTAGCACCCGTGCCTAAACGACGGTGGTACCAGCAAACTCCATCCTGTCTATCTCGTGACTGGCGTCTCTGGGAAGAGCTTGGCTGTTTCGACGGGGATCGGCTGTGTCGTTGGTCACCGTGTTGGGAAGCGCCTGGCAGCAAAAGTTGCTGCATAGGCTCGGTAAGTTGTCGCACGTTATCCTCAAGGCGCGACAGTCGATCTCGTTGTTCGTGTTTCCTTGCAGCAGCTATGGGCGCGAAGTTTGGAGCATGGTATTCCGTTATGCGATCGGCAAGCTGCGCGAGTCGATCAAGGGACGCACCGACTGGCGCAGCCGTTGCAGAAAAAGTCCACGAAGAAGTGAGAGGTGGCTGTCCTGACTCGTGTGCACACCCAGTAGTTGCCGCATTCGGTGCAGCAGTTGGGAAGGTCATTGGTCGCCCAGCTCTTCCCGACATAAGAGCTGCTGAAGTCTGCTCTCTTCAGGCGCCTCGAGGCGGGCTGGCACCGTCTTCTTGAGGGAGTCGTATTCCCCTTGTGTGAAGGTTGAAACCAAAATGTCGCCGAAAGCGTTGGCAATTTCTGGGGGCAGGGCTGCGACGACGTGAAGGTAGTTTGTCGACTCCGAGGTAATATGCCGGACCTGAAAACAGGCCTCCACTTGGCTGAAGCAAACCCTTGGTTTTTAGGCCAAAATTTTGGTAGCTTCAGTTCTGTGGCGAAGACTGCAGACGTGGAGGCAGCAGCGTTGTAAACGGAGGTCATCGCGGCGTGTTCGTTGAAGCGTTGTTCGGGTCACCAATGTTGTAGCAGCACGGAATTTCGGCTTCTAAAGAAGGCGAGAAAGGAGACGTGAAGCTGGTTTGCGGTTTCTTGACAAGACTTTATTTTCCAAAGATGCGTGCGCCGAGAGCTTTCCCCGACGAGGGAAAAAAGAGGAAGCACCGCATCCTTCAAAAGAGAAAGGAGGAAGACCCCCCGAGCGAGCAGACGAGAACGGCGCCAGGACTCATTCCAGGAGCCGGCCAGACAACAAACAAGTTAAGCACTCCCCCCGAAAGGTGGCCATTGTAGAGCGTGAGGGAAGGCCCCTAAGCCGGGGGTGGCTTCTTTCACAAAGGCGCACTCTCGTCAAGGCGGCAGACCAGAGAGAAAGGGATGCGCGCGGGTGCCGAGCGGTTTCCGCTACACTAACTTGCAAAAGCGCCTCTCCTAAGAAAAACACAACCGGAACCTCCGAAGAAGGATCGCTTCACTCAATGGAGAAATTGAAAATTACTCTTTTGAACTCGTGGCTCAAAACAGGGAGGCCACATGCGAGTCTATTGACGCCAATTTCAATTCCAAAAAAACTTGGAACATGTTCCGCCATTTAATTGATCCCAGTACCACTAGAACGGCTCACTCCCAATTCAAACATTACCTATTTCATAACTTTGAAGGATCAGAGCAAGACTTTCTGAACTGCATCACTAAGAAATATGTCCAACAGAGTACACCCATTTAACACCCCTCATACAGAGGCAACTCTAACGAAGAATTGGGTGCCCCCATAACGGAGACTGAGGTAAATGTGGCCATACAGTGGCTGAAAACCAGATCGGCCCTTGGACCAGATCTTAAAACGAATAAAATGTTAGGTAACCTAGACGATTTATCAGTGGAGGATGTCACACGACTCTTCAACGAATGCTGGTAGTCTGGTTCTATCCCGAAACGGTGGCGCACTGCCAAAACGATCATAATTCCAAAAACTGGCAAACGACCACACGTAGATCACCTTCGCCCCATATCACTGATATAGTGTTTAGGTAAACCCTTTGAACATGTTATCCTGTCCAGATTAACTAGTTTTAACAGATTAACAGATTAACTCTTCCCGCCCTCCATGGGTGGGTTTCCCCCTAACTTGTCCACCCAGGATGTTATGCTGCAACTCCTGCCCCATATTATGGACCCGGCGTTTTCTTCTGTGCCGACAACCAAGGATATCCTTGGTTTCGACCTTACACGAGGATTCGACCCCATCTCCTATTCGGCAATTCTCGCGGGTATAATGAACTGACATTTGGGAGAGCGGGCTTACAACTATATTCGCTCTTTTCTACTGGAAAGGACACTCACTCTGCAACTGGGTCCCATTAGAACGTCCTCAGTCAGTTTGGAAAGCACTGGCACTCCCCAGGACTCGGTGCTATCACTTTTTTTTTTTCAATATCGCCATGAAAGACCTTCCTCCTTTACTATCGACGATCCCGGACGTCCATTATTTCCTTTACGCAGATGACATCAGTCTTTGCATCTCCAAAGGTTCGGACGGACACATTCAGGACACCCTTCAAACAACTACCCAAATGATCGAAACATACACATCTAGACGCGGCCTCTCCTGCTCTACACAACAGTTCGTGTTTTTCCTCTTTCGGCCCCAAGCACATGACCCTCCAAACATCTCGATTACCACCCAATCAGGCAAGAGTATACCTACAGTCGACAGCATCAGGGTCCTTTGTTTGCGCCTCCATAGCAACGGACACAACCTGGACACTATCTGAGAACTTGAACGTGTGGTATACCAAACTACGACACTAATATCATGAATAGCTTCGAAGTATAAGGATTTCAAGGAGGGCAACTTCATTCGACTCATACAAACCTTTGTCCTGTTCCGAATAATATACTCGACCCCCTTCCTAACCATGAAGCTAAGTGAACGAATCAAAATTGACGGCTTGATACCTAAATGCTTCAGTGTAGCCCTTGTACTCCCTCCAAAAACCTCCAACGACCACCTCAACCACCTCCTTGCACTGGGTGTCCACAACTCCTTAGATGAGATAGTTGAGGCGCAACGCACCACCCAATTAGAGACTCACTAACCCCTGAATTCATAGATGTATCCTCTTCTCAACATAAACCGAGCACAACTAGACGTCATCTAAGTCGGCTTCGCTCATTTCAAAGACCCAACACGCACTTCAATCGTACTTCAGCCCTACTTCGACTAATATTTGTCGGCCGAAATTCAAATCTGCTTCATAGCTACCATGAAGGCAACTTCGTCTCTTCGTTCTTCCAACATAGCAACTAAGCACCGGCAACTGCGCGACGTTGCGCGACGGATAGCCCGCTTCGAGGGAGTCTGTCGTGCCACTGATATTTTGTTATTGTGAAGCGTATATGACAAAAAGCCGGAAATGCCGCGGTAATCGATGAGCGGCCATCAAAGCCGGTGTACGATGATCGCCGGGGACTGCCACTGCCTACACTGCAGCAGCTGATGCTGGCCCTCAGTTTTCTCCAGTTTTAAGTGCGAATGCACTTCTTAAGCGAGCCTAAATCGTCCGCCGCCGTAGTCCGCATAGCAACAGCTGCGGGTGCGCGCGCTCCTCGTCTTCCTTAGCAACGGGGGGAGATGGGCGCGCGCTGCCTGGCCGCTGAGATGCATACATCCACGTGGGGGATTGGCCAGGAATCGGGCGTGAGAAGGGCTAATGCACCCGCTTAAAGTAGTACTGACACGAAATTTGAAAGCTTAGATCCGCTCTAGCAATCAAGTACAACGACAGCACAAATAGGTGTCTGTGAATAAATGCATCTTTCGTTCTTTGTAGTTGTGTGTGTGTGTGTGATCTCTCTTTTGCGAACATTAACGAACAGCGCAAATTCAACTCGTGCATTCGCACTTTCACATTCTTCCCCTCGGGGAAATGCGGGGAATTTTTTTACTGCGCCGGTTCCTTTCAAGCAGCGACGAGAGACTGGTGAATCCAACTGGGTGGCGCACCGTAAGGATGGTGGCAAAGCTGACCGGTAAAAACCACCGTTTGATCGGCTGGTGCAATTCCCGGACGCGTCGACGTAGTGCTGCAAGTGGTATTATTGCCATTCATGTCACTCTGATGACTGATATCAGCCAACTTGCTTTTGCGCTCGGGTATCCCTTGAACTTGTCACCGAGTGTACCTTGTCGCATCGCTCGCGAAAGTGGCTTCACATGGTTTGTTTGAACATTTCGTGGTGTTCTTTTTCTTTCTTGCAACAATGTGTGATTGTTAAGTGTTTTTGGTCTACGAAGTATATCTAGCGAAAAGAGAATCTTGTGAATATTTGAGAGCGCATAATTTTTTCCATGAGACGGGCCATAAATACAGCATACATCTTTGTTTTGCTTTAAAAGACTGGCCTTCAGTTACACCCAGCTCTATGCTAGCCCCAAAGGTAGTCTCACTTGACGAAGAGTTATAGCAGCTCCAAATTGTTTACTTTACGGTGTAATCAGTAAGGTCATTTGTGAGGTAACCAAAAAGCGTAGTCGGTGTGTTAACTGCATGCTAGCCTTCAGGCAGCACAATGGAATGGAACCTAGGGCCCATTACAATTACACAGTCATGTTCATTGAAAATGGCTTTTGTCGACCGTGTGTTACACCACTAGTACAGTCCCGGTGACGACACAGAAGCAGTACGAGTTTCTGGCTATTCTCCACTCCGTCATCTAGGGGCGCCAACCCACACTTACTAGATCCAAGGAGCTCGCTAAGACTTTTAATGACAATATACCCCTTATCACAAAGCTATAGGAAACTTATTTAAACACCCAGAGGTGTTCTGGGCTTTTTCATGTGTCATGCCGTGTGTTGCATGAGTGTGACAACAGTGCACGTCGAATTTGCTACAAGTGCACTTTATTGCATGGGCATCCCATAGCCCATTTCGGTAAAGTTCGCGTTGATTATGGATTTATTTCTGGTTTGTATGCCTGAAGCTTTCTGAAACACCTGTAAAAGGAATTTTGGGTGGCGGGCAGATGACGTGGGAATGTATTTGTGATGAAAATGCCGATCTCTTTTTCTCATTTCTTTTTGCCGAGATGCTTTGGGCGCAGAAGCAGTTTGATGCACAGACAAACAGCTTACTTAAAAAGTAATAGGGGATGGCTACAGAATGCTGTGGCAGAAGTCCCATGTGGCAGAAGAAGCTTTGATAAACGAGTGGTAATTTCTTGAACAGTCATCCCGCAGAGCCTAACACTTGTGGGGATCGCGACTTTCACGCGAACTCCTTTCTGGCTAGCTTCCGATCGCGGCCGGCGCACAACGCGCCTCGCTCACGCGACGGGAACCATATGGGAGGGCGCCAGCGACCGGATGGTTTGTTGTCGCCCGGGTAAAGGCGTTGACCCTTTTCCCCTATGCCTTACCCGAGAACCAGTTCTTCCTCGAGACTAGCGCCACCGAAAAGGCGAGGGGTGGTGGGTTGTCGGATGACGTGAGGACGGGCACTTGTCTTGGGGATCCGGTAGCGCGCGGACGTTTCGGCGCGCTGGTCCTGACCTGGGGAACGCGCCACAAAGGACGCGTCCGGGCGAGCTGGGAGACTGCAACCGTGCTCGCACTGCGCAGCGCTCCGCTACTCCGGTATACCATGGGTGAGTCGAACCATCTCGATCTCTAGCGTTGTTTAATGCCTCGCTCCCAGTGTCACCGTTATGGCCTACGATTAGTCTGTACTTTGCACTTTGCAATAAATGCTGTCATTGATGTTTTGCCCCCGCCGCCTCCTGCCTTTGTCTGTCTCCGCAAACAACGGACCCGTCCGCAGCCGGCGCTCGCAAGGCATGTTTGCTGAGGGCGGATGGCTGCGGGGTGGGAAATCACTAGTGTGTAAAATGTAGAATCCCACATCTGGCGCCCCAACGTGAGGCCTTGTTTGCGGAGATGAGCAGGAGGCACGGCAGCATCCTTTGTTCTGGCGTCGGATGATCCGAGCATGGACGACAGACTTCAGGCCTAACTGATTGGAGCGAGTTATTAGCAGAGGCGAATTTTCCTGAGAGAGGCGAATTATTTATTGCTGCGTCGTTTTTAATTTGGTAAGCGCCGAGTTTGCAGCAATCGTGTATATGGCAGGACATCGCTGCCAGGTAACACGTGGTCTCCGAATTTCTTTCGGGACGTTGTTGTTTATGGAAAGAAGGGTTTCCGAGTTTGCATCCACGCGAGGCCGGGAGCCCGCGCCGTTGTTTCAGCCCGAAGTGAGTGTGTACGGAAGCTGCAATTTGGGTCCGAGTTTTCTTTCGTTTGTCGACTCCGGGAGTCGAGGCTCTGGGAGCCGTGTGGCCGGGCCACGTGTGCCGCAAAAGGCTAGCTGGTATTGCAGCCTGGCACGGGCGCTCCGATACCGCTGAATGCGGTAGGCGCCATTCGCTCATAAGCTGCTTGTGTTGCAGCGAGCGAGTAGGACCCGAACAAAGCAGATGTCTCCTCACGGCTGCACGTACGGGCACGTTCAGGCTTTCTTTCGTTTGGTCTGTTTTATTTTGTTGTGTTGTTGGATGCGGGTCGTTTGCCGAAGTGAGTGACCCGAAGGCTTTCGCAGCCGGTCCTCCCACACGAAGACACGACCTTGGGAACAATGCGAGGGCGCATGGAGCATTCCCCCTCTTTTGTTGATCGCCTCGCGCGAGAGAAAGGAATTTCTCCCGCCTCAGGAAAGACTTGCTTTGACCCCTCGCTGCTTGAAAAACTGCTTTCCGCAGCGTAGTTGTTTTTGTTGTCGTGCCACGCGGGTGACAGGACTGAAGGGGGGCCTCATCCCTCTTCCACTGACGGGGAGAATTACGCGAGGCAAACTTTGGGCCCGCTGATTGTAACGTCGCAGGAGCCTTCTTGTTCGGCTCGAGAGACCAAGCTCTGTTCACGTAAACTACGCGCCACTGTGTTGAAACCTATTTCAGCATTTTTTCGCAAGCGGTGTTCATGTGTGTGAACACAGGGCTGTCGTTGGGAGCAATTACTGTTTCCGCGTTCATGTGTATGAATGAAGTGTTAGTGATGCGAGCAAATACTGCTTTCTCATTTATGTGGTTAAGCATCCCGCCGGGCGGTCGATGCGATCGTGTGTGTTCGTTGTACCCTGTACCGTATAGGGTTAGAACAGGTTCTAGCTCTGTTGACATTTCCAGAGCGGTTGCATTGCTGAGAAACTTAGCAGCTGAACCATCGGATTGTGTCACGTTATCGGTGCAATCGAGTTCGTATTCTCCCTACCCTGCACGCTGCAGGGTTAGGACAATTTGGCATGCTTTGTTGACGCTAACAAGCTGGTAATTATGCCGAAGCCTTGGCAGTTGTGATATTCGACATCGAACCACATGTCGATGGGATCAAAGGGCTACTGCAGCCTGTTTTTTCCTGCCCTACACATTGTAGGGTTTGGACTATTTATTGGGCTTTGTTGACATTAACAGAGCGATGGCAATGCTGACAACTCGGCAGTTGTCGTTAGGATCGTGCCACAAAGGCGGTGCGATCGGAGAGCTATTTTTTCTGCCGTACACTGAAGGTGCGGGGAGTTTCTTTGTGCAGCTAAGCCACCACGGCTTGGACCACTTGACGGAGCGTGTTTGTGCTGCTGTCTACTGTTCCGGGCGAGCGGCCGAGCCTGATGAAGGGGTGCGGTGCGGCATGCCGTCACCAGCATGGCTTTGAGAGTCGGCAGTCTGGTCGCTCCGCGGCCACGGGCCATCACGGATGTGCCGCCACTTGAGCAACGCTTGCTTGGGGTGGCTGGTGCGATTCTTCCCGGAGCTACCTGCCTGCAGACATCAGCGGGCGACGACCGGGCCTGCTGGTACACTACCAGCGGTGGCATTAGACGAGTGGAAGCCGGCGTAGGCAACGCGATGCAGTGACTAACGATTTAATCGACGAACGAACTTTTCGCCGCGTCTAGTCCTGTAGTCAGCTCTCACCGGCGTACGCAACGAATTTAGGAGGGAGGGATGTGGGGATCGCGACTTTCCCGCGAACCCCTTTCTGGCTAGCTTCCGATCGGGGCCGTCGCACAACGCGCCTCGCTCACGCGACGGGAACCATATGGGAGGGCGCCAGCGACCGGACGGTTTGTTGTCGCCCGGGTAAAGGCGTTGACCCTTTTCCCCTCTGCCTTACCGGAGAGCCAGTTCTTAATCGAGACAAGCGCCACCGAAAAGGCGAGGGGTGGTGGGTTGTCGGATGACGTGAGGACGGGCTCTTGTCTTGGGGATCCGGTAGCGCGCGGACGTTTCGGCGCGCTGGTCCTGACCTGGGGAACGCGCCACAAAGGACGCGTCCGGGCGAGCTGGGAAACTGCAACCGCGCTCGCACTGCGCAGCGCTCCGCTACTCCGGTATGCCATGGGTTAGTCGAACCATCTCGATCTCTAGCGTTGTTTGATGCCTCGCTCCCAGTGTTACCGTTATGGCCTACGATTAGTCTGTATGCAGTATATTTGATTTCAACTTTGCAATAAATGCTGCCATTGATGTTTTGCCCTCGCCGCCTCCTGCCTTTGTCTGTCTCCGCAAACAACGGACCCGTCCGCAGCCGGCGCTCGCAAGGCATGTTTGCTGAGCGCGGATGGCTGCGGGGTGGGAAATCACTAGTGTGTGAAATGTAGAATCCCACACACTGCACACAGTCTTGTGGAGACTGCACTGAAGTGCCACTTTTTAGCAAGCCGAAAAAAATCGCAGGGAATGCTCCAAGGTCACTCTTTTGTTTTTTTCGCCACCTGACCAGCTGTCACATGAAGACAGGTACACTTGAACTTTCGGGCAAGAACAGCAGTGATTGTTCTTGGCTTGCTAAACTAAAGAGGCCCCACACGTTTATTTAATTTTAATTGGCTCAAATAGATGTTTTCGCAATAACCGGATGGCCTACCGCAAACACCATTCCTAATATCGTGGGATTTTGACAAGTTCTGTAAACCGATACTTTCTTGTGAATTCTATTATAATGCTATAGCCTTCTTGTCGGGTTTTTTAGCTTGATGCATGACAAAAGTGGATATTGATGACTCAATCTGGGCAGGGACTCCTGCATAGATTCAATTCTGTGAGCCGTGGAGGCGATATTGACAAAGAGTTACGTTCCACAAAACTTTGATGCCCAAAACGCCGATGCTGTTCAAGCGGCAAATATCACTACAACGTGCCTATATGAACATCCAGTTTTTAATTCGAATCAAGCAAGTAGTTTCCTGCTCGCTAAGTATTTCTGTATTTTATTCTATATTGCTCGACATTCTCGTGGAGACCAAAAAGCCGCCACTGCAGCGTGCAAGAAAAAATACCAGACCAGTAACAAAATACCTGTACCCTGGCATTTGGTTTTGTTCAAGTACTCCTAAACCTCAAATAGCCACATTCGCCAAATAATTGCAGCAGACTGAAATCACAGAGCTTACACATACCTCTATTATTTCTGTTGCGAAGCCTTGGCCATAAAAATGAACACCGGCCAAACAAGAGATGCAAACCTTTTCGAAGACAAACAATATCTTTTGGTTAAAACAGGCAAGACTCGTTTGGGTTTACTAGAGGCAAAACTCCTCTAGTAAACCGAAAATGTCATTTCCTTTTGTTTGTAAAAGTTCCTTGGCCTGTGTCCAACACAGCCCAACGAGAAACACCTCTCCAGAAGGGACAAGGCCCCGACAATGTCCTCTTGGTCCCAATACAATAACATTTCCTCTCCCTTCATCCCGACCACACGGGCTCCTGTCGAATTCTCACTGCAAAGCCTGGAGGAGCAAAGTTTGCTCACGCTTTCTTTTATACTCAAGAGTTCTACCTCAAGCTTTTTTTGCTTGTTTATCAGCTTTTCTTCTAGCTGTATTACCTCCTCGTCAGCATGAGGTGCAGGTTGTACTCCTTCTGCAGGAGTTCAACCTTTATGTTATCGTCAGCTCCGAGTTTTCACTCGAGCAGAGCCATATGCCCATTGGGTTGCCCTGCGGCATTCGTTACGGGCGCTGCTGCATCAATGCCACCGCTATTGACAGCTGCCGCCACCGGACTTGGCTCCCAGAGAGACTCACACGGAAGGATGTCGTCTTGTGCTGTCGCAGCCCACGTTTCCGGTGGGGGGGTCCCTTGGTTTGGATGAGTCATCTGAAATAAACAAGCAAACCACATCTGTTGAATGTGTAATCTTATGCGATATGTGAGTGCACGGAGGGGTAGGTAGAGGAGATCTTCCTTTCAAGGCAAGGGTGACGCCACTGCCTATTCTCGGATACACAAATTGGCTGCCTTGCTCTTCACACAGCCATTTTAGTATGTACGGGGAATCAAAGGGACCGAGTGAGCTACCACTCCACTTCTTGAGCACATGGCCTTGGGCAAAACAAGACATTGCTTAGAGCGTGCCATCTAACATGTTAATGTGATGCATGACATGCAAGTAAAAAAGTGCGCACTGTAGCTGCGAAGAACTATGATTCTGGGGTAGCTGTGGTGTGACGTGTCGCCAGCCTACTTGTCCGAGTAATTCGCACTAAAAGAGAAAAAAATGAAAGCAGTGTTTGGGTTTGCAACACTGTGTTCTTGTGTGTGTATATATGATTACGATGAGATGATTACAAGATGTACCGTAGTGGATAGCTAACAATTTTGACCCCCTGCGGTCCTCAAAGGGGCCATGAAGACAAAACACACGTTTTTTCTGTGTTGATGTATTCACTTATAACTTCCATTGTTTGCCCTGCACTTGTTACTGCTATGAAAAGAATGTTCACTAAATGCAAATGCAGATGTCTTGTTCGGCAAGCTTTGTAATTGCGTTGAATTTTTTGGCCTCAGCGAATTGCAACGAGCTGCCAATATTACGCCGTCAGTTCAGTGCGGAAAAGTAACTAGGGTATTGCATGACCATTCTCAGCTCTCCTTATTATGTCGTTTATTTGAGTGAAGTCTTAAAATTGGTGCGGTGTTATCCTAACGAGGCAATCTTTCCTGCCAACCAAACTAATTTTGTATTTATGGCCCCTTAACATGAGCTTTGGGAGTTTGGGAGTTTTGTATAATATTAAACAGCCAAGTTTCAGTGATTGCGACAACAGCCGCAGAGCAAGAATCTAATGCAGATGACAGTAAATCTTGTTTATTAACGACGCTGCGCGCATTGGTGAATAACACAGAGAGATGTGTTAACGTCCGTCCACTACCCCTATAGCTTCCCTACGCCGCAGTATCACGGACAGGCGCAGGCGCAACGACGGGTTCTTGCAAATCAGGGTTTTCATTGCTCTGACAATTTTCAATACCGTCAGTGTTCGCGTTGTAAATGTAGCGTTTTTAAAGCAAAGCTTTCTACCTCTACCCCCAAGGGTTCTTTCGCGACCGTTGGTGTCACCAGAAAACTCCCACGAACAAATAAAAGAATTCACTGGCACCGCCAGGAATCGAACCTCGAACTACTGGTATAACAAAGCGAGAGCCCGTTGTCTCACCGATCTAGCTACGAGCCCACGCGGAAGCGGGGAAAAAAGGAGGTGCACTCACCAAGCACACCAACGGGTTTACCTCCTGCATTCTCGGTGAATGCAACGTGATAGCTTCACGCGACATCTTGCGCTGCTGCACGCTTCACACACGGCCAATCTAGCGGCCCTGAACGCGGATCGCGCATGTGCTAGGAGTTACAAAAATTAATAGAAGCTCGCTCCATCGCATGGCATCTCTCTTCTAGCACGCCAATGTGCTAAAGCCTGTGGCCTCCACTGTTCACTTAAAAAAGTCACAGCTCCTTGTCGTACGCCCTCGCGCCAAACGATACACCAAGTAACACATTACCATACCCTTTGACCGCCATGCCATCACTCCAAGCCCCAGCATCAATATCCTGGACCTACACCTCCAGGCCAACACCAAGCGCGGCGTATCCTTGCAGCGCCTCAAACACAGCATCAATCAAATCGTGCACATTAGCAGGCGAGTTGCCACCAAGAAGCGAGGCCTCAAGGAATCCGATACCTTCCGAATAAATTCAAGTTTTTGCCCTCTCGAGAATCACCTACGTCAAACCTTCTCTTATTCTCGGCGAGGAGGACGTAAAGATTCTTTATTTAATGATTGGAAAGGCGGTTGAGCAGGCCATTCGTCTTCTCATGAGTGCGTCCACAGAGAGCCTGCTTAGCACGGGGCTCCACAATACAGTGGAAGAGCTGATAGAGGGCCATCTTTCTAACCAGAAGTTACGACTGAGCATAACTGCGTCGGGTCCCCGCATCCTTCACCAGATTGGCCGGGCAGCACAAAGTGTCACAACGCTTGATATAGCCCCAGAATCTTGGCGACAAGAACTACAGATGCTCCCTTTGCTTCAAAATATGAACCCCTCACACGACGACACGACAAGGGTCTCCGACAAACACGGGCTCACACGATCAACACCACCCTCGGTAGGGATCATGCAGTTATCTATACAGACGCCTCCCAACATCGAGAGCAGCGGTACGCCATCATCGTGGCGAACTCCAGAACTAACTTCCTTCCCTTTTCCCTGACCTTTGCAGAGAACAACAAACTACCCTACGGATTATACAATCCAGATCCTTCCCACACCCGACGCGTCTTCACTTAATGTCCGAGAATCGCTACAACGCTGAATGTAAATTGTTCTCTGAAGTAGAAACACTCCGCCACATATTCCGGGTGTGCGACTTTAGCACCCTCCTCTCTTTCCATCAACTACTGAACAACAGCAATGGGAGATGCTGCTGTCCAGCCCGTCTCTACCTATCCTGCTTCAGCTGGTGGATAGAGCACAGGCAGCGTGGACTGAATATGGGAGGAACCACTACCCTGGGCCGCACTCTGGGCCGTTCAGAAATCCGAATAGAAGTATTACCTTCCCCTCGTCCACCGTCTCTGCATCTGATCTCGTCGCCTGCGTCCATGACGGCACAGACGGAGAAGTGAGACCGTCTAACACCGGGTTTGAGCTTTATTAAAAAAGAGTTTTACTGATGTGCTACACGAACAGAAGTCAACCAACCACCGTTCATGCATCATGGAATAATTTGACCTTACCAGGAATATCTGTTTGAAGAAATAGAGGGTGTGGGTAAGTGCATTTCACTTCTCTCTGGTTTGACTATTTGTAGAGCGATGCGCGTGGAGCTAAGTGACATCGAATGGGTAATCGTTTTGGGTGCCGTTTAAGCTTTGCTTTCCAACTACATTCACAGGGTGGATTGGCGGTATTTTTTTTGTTTATGGTGAGCTTGTTGTGACTCAGCAAAAACGGAGGGGAACCGGATTGATTTTTTGCGAATTCAGTAAGCTTTTTCCGGGCATTGCGGGTTGGTGGACAAAAATCTTCGGATAGTGCAATATTTTTCTCTTTGAAAAGGTTCCGTGCCGAAAGCATTTCTTCTTTCACTTTAAATTTCGCAAACTTCGCGACAACCGGAAGACATTTGTTTGGCGAAAGACTGCCTATACGATATGCCCGTTCGATTGAACCAGCGGGATGTGAGGGTATCACTTCATTTAGAATTGCAGTCAATTTTGTTTCAGTTTGTTGGCAGAATTCCTTTGAGTCAGGTAACCCATAAAACCCGTATTGCCCCGGATCGGTAACAATTGTTTTCAGCGCTCTTGCGGCATGACGACTAATCAATGATGCGAGCGAGCAGACAGCAACATATCGCCGTGGGGCACGCATCCCCGCTACCGGCAACTCAACTGCGCATGTCCGCGCGTTTTCCTCAGCCACTGATAGGTGACGGCACCGGGATCTTCGGCCGTGCGCTCCGCGGTTCGTATTTGAATTGTCCATGACTTTACGCGCAAAATTATATTAGATGCGAAGCATCTCTTGCTCTAGACTCCGTCGTCCGCACCTATCCCCCCACACTATAAAAAAATAAATAGTTAGCGGCGCCCGGTTTCAATTCCACGACTCCCTGACCGCCACGATAGGTACGTGGCGCTCTTCCCACTGCGCTACAAAACCGAGCCAAGAGCAAGTGCTACGAGTGCGCCTCAAGTCCTTGACTCATTCCAACTACGTCAAGAAGCTACTGATACAACGAATGCACGCGAAGCTGAACGTCACAGGAAACGACGAACCGAAAACTTTAGAGGAGGATGTGTATTTTCCCGTGGGAAAGTTGTGTCGGGAAGCGCCATGCGCCTTACAGCTCAACCAGAGAAGAGTACGAAGAGGGCAGGCAGCGGGGTATGAGCGTGAGCACGCAATAAAGAAGGACGAGAACCAGGAGGTGTTCGATCAGGTAACGCCGGTGTCGGTCTCTTCGCTGTCTCTACATTTCTCTGTCACTACATAGGTGTTCACACTACGTTCCCATTCGTGCTCCGATAAATGAAAGAACGTAACGGCAACACAATGGAACCTACACGGAACCCCTATGATGCTTCACATCCTCCTCATGGTACCCCACGGGAAGATGGTGTAATTTTTTGTACCAATACATATGCGTCCCGCATGAGCACAAAGTGACTGCTGCTCGGGTGCCGAAATAAGCCGTTGTCTAACACCTACTCCTTTCCTTTCGTGTTGACATTTCGCCCCTTTGTCAGCCTGAGCCAAACGCATAACAAAGCGCACTCAGCATTCGGTGTTCGGGGTCAAATAAAAGCGCCAGAAAAAGTAAAACAAACATTCACTGCACCTTGGCCCTGAAGCAGCCAGCGCGTTCAAGGTCGCCTTTTCGTCGGCGGTGAGCTATCGGCGGCGGCTCGCGCCAACGGTCATGCTGCCCTGTTCACATACTCAGGCCGTCGAAAACCTGCCACTCACACAGAAATGCGGTTGGACGTTTCTGCCATGACCGTCCGCATAGTATTCAAGCAGCATATCTTACGCATTTGGGGGTTCTTCGCAAAGTCCACGAAGTTTTTTTTACGACGGAAAATCTCTGGCTGCGGCGCATACTTCACTTACCTCAATTAGATGCAGTTGGTGTGTTGCCGCAGCTCCATCCGTATATCTTCCCTTATCGTGGACACTGTTCTCACGGCAAAAGAACTGTAAGGCAAGGCACTGCAAAAGCACTGTAAGCGTGTCGCGACACTGACCAGCGAGACCACGTAGTTACGAAACACCACCCTAACGGCCACACAACAAAGAACGCCCGCCGGCGGAACACGCGGGCAGGTCAGAAACTTCCACTCTGTCTGCATGTCAATGACCCGAAGCCAGCTCGCCTAAAGCGCGAAACGCCTGACGTCGCACCTGCTCTGACCAATAAGAGCGGCATCTCTTTTTTTGTTTTGTTTTCTACGCTCCTCGTGTCACATCCCCTCTCCCGCAAAGTGGCTCCGCGAACCGAGTCAAAAAAAGGTTGCTGAAAGTATGACTCTGATCTGTGACTCTGTTTAGACTCACCCAGCGTAAAAGGTAGTCGTTGCGGCGGGGCTCTCTTTTGAACACCTTTTTTCTTGGAGTGTAAGAATGGTTAACAATTCTTGGCCTGTTCTGGCGGCAAGGGCAATGGCAACCTCTTCAGCTGTTTCGAAGGAGTGGCTGAAAACGGTCAGTGCAGTGAGCTCGGCTCCTGTGGCATTGACCACGCTGGCGGCTTGTGCAGATTTGGGGGGGGGCAGGGGGTATGGCGATGCATCCGTATATTGGGTGCATGGATTGGGTGCATGGGAGGTGGTGGTATTGGTTATGAATGCTGCGGCATCTTGCTGCTCGGCGTGCTTTGTTATAGGAGGGTTGCATACTTCGGGGGATCAGAGCAACGCGAAAGTTTTGTCGTATAGACAAGTGGAGGCGAATTTTCTGGTCGTGGTTTGGCGGCATAGAGTATTGAAGTTTCAAAAGCGTTGCCCTGCTCGTTGGAGTTAGTTTAAGTCGCTGTATTTTAGAGGTGTGGTGTGCCTCTTCAATTTCTTCCCATGTGTTGTGGACGCCAGCTGCAGAAGTTTCATTGTTGCGGTAAAGGACCTTAGTAACTTCTTCAGCTCGGGGGCCCCATGAAGGGGAGCGGAAAGGCGCTACAGGCGAGAGGCCAGGCCGGTCACCCCAAGGAACGCGAGGAGGTGCTTGAAAGCGTCCGCCAGGAGGAAGCGGTGACATATGGGCAAGGGCAGGTCAGTCTTTGTGCTGGTCGCAATTTCCAGGCGTTCTTAGGCCGCGCTGAGTCAGGCGCGCTCGTTGTTGCATGCAGCGCACACGACTAGGCAGTGACCGTGTTGCTGGGCGTGTAGGTTGAGGTCTACAAACATTCTGAGTGACGCAAATACACAACACACAAGAAAGAAGTAGCATTGGCTGGGAGTCGCAGAAGATGGTGGCCACTGGTGGTGGATCTTTCCGCAGCATGTCCGGGGGCAAGTGTAGCGCCTGTCCGTGTCTTCTTTCTTGTGTGTAGCGTATTTGCGCAACTCAGTATGTTTGTAGACAAGACAGTGGCCGATTGAGTCGTATTCGCTGCAGTGCGAGCAGGTTGGAGAGTCTCTCTTTTTATAGAGATGTAGGCGCGAGTTTGTTACAGCACAGCCTGCTCAAGAGGCCGCATTCCTGTCTGCTCGGCTTGCTTGTGGGCACCAGGGGGGAGGGCGCATTGCCTGACGCGACCCGCACATCCGGATGGAGCTTGCGGAGCTCGTACGCAAAGAGGTTGCGGGTTTCGTTGAGGCGGGATACGTCGCTGGTGAACGGGATGCCGTCGGAATGTGTTTCCTTCATGAAGGAGTCCGCTGCTTCTTTGCCTTCAATGCCAACGTGGGAAGGCAGCCACTGTAGGAGGTCTGTGCAACCCTGGGTGGTGAATGCGAAAAGCTTGTTGTGGAGGGACGCGATGGCGGCCTTGTTGTCGCAATAGATGGTGACGGAGGTGTACGAGGACCGCTGCTCTGTGGCCAGGTCGATCGAGTCCCGCCAGCTTTGCTGTGGTTCAACTTGCGGCGAAAGGCAGGAGGCACTGGCTGTGCCTGTTTAGCTGGGGGGCGACGCACGCCGCCGCCGCGCTGATCGGGGGACCCGGGATCACTGACCGCGGGATTCACAAGACGGCGGAGGAAGTGCGCGGAGGCGGACTGTTATGTTACCTCAACAGCACGTGACCGGATTGTCCTGCTCGGCGGCCCACCCACACGTGCGGAGTTAAGCGGAGAGACTAGCAGAGGATAGCGCGGAGGAAGCGAGGGGATTCTCGGGGAGGCACTCTTCGGGACCGTTTTTTTTTTTTGCCTTGATTTTGCACGCCCATAGCACCCCCAAGAGCCAAGGCGCTCTTCCCCATGTTTTCCTGACAACAGCGCCTGCAGTAATAGCGATATTCTAAGCGGTGCCCGCACCTGTCTCTTCACCACGTGTCGACCACGCCACGTCGAAAAAGCTGCCCTTTCACCCCCTCCAACATAAAACCTCGTGACCGCAATGACCACGCGCTGCCAGACTCAGTGCCGGCCTATGCGCTGAAAACAGGTTCCATTGCGTGCGGAGGGCTGCCGCCACGACGAGAAAACATGCGGAGGCATTTTCTTTCCCAGAGCATCTGCGGGCGATCCCAACCGAGGGGCGGAGGCCAAAACCGGTCACGTGAGCGGGTCCCGCGGTCCAGAAAGAGAGGGTTTTTCCGTCGTGTGAATCCCGTCGAATCAGGTCGAGTGGCCTCTACCGCTGTGTATTTGCTCCGGTTGCGAGGCCTGCGGTAGCTCTCGTATTTTGCGCCTCACCCTCGGAAGGTTGCAGCGGATTTCCGCAGCCGGGGAAATCCGCTGGAACTAGAATATTCTACTTCACTATTGGCGGTGAGCGCGAACACGGGCGCCGCTGCGGAGCGCGCCTTCGTGACGTAAGCTTAGGGATTCTCGCATTTGTCATCTGCTTCACTAGGGCTCGCTCTCCCTGGTGTTAGTTTGCGCTCGCTTGATGTCTGATGCTCTTCCGCACCAGATTTTGCGTGTTCGTACCTTTTTAATAATAGACTTAAAATCACATCCGCTAGATGAAGGCGTGAGTTAAAATATAGTTTTGGATTCCGATACAAAAGACACATGGCCGGAGTCGCCCCATTCTTTGGAAAGCCGGTCCTGCGCGGAGCGTGAAGAGTCGGAGCTAGGCGTCAGCTTCTGAAGTGAGCAAGCTTTCAAACAAAGGGAATAGCCAGCTGCTAGTAACCGACAACAGGGAAAATACAAGACCTAAACAAATTAAAGGCCTTCGGGGCTGTCTGTTTATTTACAGAAGGCATTACAATTCCCCGTGATCATATGCAAGGTAAAACAGTTTTTGCAACCTTGCCAAACGCTCGAAAGTATTGTATCACATCACTTCACGTTGTCATGGCATGAAGTATCGGCTGCAAAACTGCAAAACTGTACGTTGAGTTCAAAATAACCCACTGTGTGTATAGGCACATGCTGAAATTATACCAGGCTTCTAACCAGCATGGAGGTTCATTGAGCAAAACGAGTCCCGTCTATGGTAAAGGAACAGTAACACTATGTTTGCTCCGACCTGGAGTGATATTTCGGTGCATTTTCCACAGCCATATCTTCTAAATATTCAGATATGCGTTAAAGACAAAATGCAAGCAAAACGTTGAAGAGGAGACAACTTTATTTAACAGTAAAATCTAGCTGATTAGTGGGCCAGGTGCTCAGATTAGGACAACAGAGTAAAAGTTATTTTCTTCAATTCATAGAACGCCATGAGAAGACCAGGATTTGCTCTCTACGCCTAGAAGGGTTGGGAAAAAATAAAGAGCTGCTTGGAAATATTCATCGGCTTCGATTCTTGTAATATATGCACGTAGACTATCTAGGGCGTTCGTTAGCGAATTTATGAAGCCTTCAACACCGCTATCATGTCATAATTGTTCCGGCTGAGAGTCAGTGCGGTATGATAACGATGGTTACGATAAACATTTGGAGCACAAAAGCCACCTTTGAGTACTCTGGGCAACGTTGTCTGTGGCGCGATCGCGGTGGCGTAGCCCAAACCTTCTCATTGTATTTCATCATCATCATCATCCTAAGCCTATCTACGCCCACTGCAGAGCAAAGGCCTCTCCCATTATTCTCCAATTACATCGGTCCTGTGGAAACTGTGACCAATGTATCCCCGCAAACTTCTTGATCTCATCTGCCCATCTAACTTTCTGCCGCCCCCTGCAACGCTTGCCTTTTTTAGGGATCCACTCTGTTACCCTTAATGACCAGCGGTTATTTTGCCTTCGCATTACATGCCCTGCCCACGTCCATTTCTTCTTCTTAATGTCTACTAATATGTCTTTAACACCAGTTTGCTCCCTGACCCACTCCGCTCTCTTCTTGTCACGTAAGGTTAAACCTATCATTTTCCGCTCCATTGCCCGCTCATTGTATTTACATGTGAACAAACAACGCACGCTGTGGATATGTACATCCTTGCACGCAGCCGTAACAAAAGCTGAGTTTTGAAGCGGGGAATGTTAGCCACACAACCTGAAGAAACTTGCCACACAAAATTTGTGATCCTCCAAAACATTCTCCAGGCTCCTAACAAAACGTTCGCCACAGCAAAGCAAAATTCAAGCGTTTTGCACAGAGGCATTCATCTGATGTAAGGCAACAACAATGAATTAAATAGAGTACAGCCGCCTTATTTCCTGCTGTGCGATGGGCGTGTAGGCGCCCGCTGCTTGGTACTATACCTTTAGACTGTAGAGACTTCATAAGAGTATCTCAAAAATAGTTTAGGGAAGCCTACGCATTTTGAATACTTATCGAGGATCTCTGAGCGCTGAAACTCGCAAATACGCTAGATAGGACGAGTTACGCACGATCTTCTGACCGATGCTCTAAAAAAAGTTCTCCTCTCTCTCCTCGTGGGCTGGAAACTTGTAGGAGATACAGCTTGATATAATTCAGATGTGTCATAAGCTGGCGAAATTAACTGAATTACCCTACTTACCCGGTTCTAACGCGCACTTTTTTTCCGGAAAAATAGGTCGAAAAATCGCATGCGCGTTAGAATCGGATACGAAACCGAAAGCGAAACAGCGGAAATTTCGTCCCACCCATCATCATCGCCATCTCAAGATGGCGCTAAAGCTTTTAGCAACGATTTTTCGGTCGCAGTACAGTGGCTAGAAGAGGGAAGTGTGATTACCGCCGGTGGGCTCCTATGGCCACCGCCGTCACCGCCTTGCATGCATCCGCGAGATGGCGCTAGCGGTCGTTTACACGTGGATCTGAGGATCGCACGATACATGGCCGCAAGCGCGTTTTGCGATGTTTTCGTTCTAAATTTTTATCGCGCTTCGTCAGAGTTATGCTAGATGTGGTGCTGAGGAGGAGGAGGAAAAAACTTTCATTAAACAGCAAGGTGCTTGTGTCAGGTGCTGAAATTTTGTCTGGGATAAGCCGCTGCGCTTAGAGTCACTGTTTTTTGCTTGGTTGCAGGACGGGTAATAAATGCATGGTTCCAGAAGTTGCTTTTCGGGGTGTGGGAAGGCGAGTAAACGTGGCTCAAGTGGCAGGGCAACACACCTCGAGCCAACAAGCCGCTGGAGCATTTGGATCCGCAGTTAGCGTCGCGCGTCAATTTGAACGCAACAACCAAGGTAAAATGCTGCGCTGGCGCACCATCTCACCTTGAATGTTGTGCATGCCGTATCTCCAGCCGGATGCGAGCCCAACAATCTTCCCAAACGTGCCACATTGCCTCTCAAAGCCAGTGCCCAAGAAGAGAAAACCAAAGGGAAGGTTGGGAAAACAAATAAAGTGGCGCCTCCACAAAAATATGCCGCGAATATGGAAGGGTTGTCACTGGACGAATTAAACGACGCCCCCGCACATATTGCCGCCAACTCTCTAGATTACCGAAATGTTATTATTCCAAGTCAGGCAAGAACATTTTTAGAATATTTATTTCACCGCAGGGCATAAATGAAAGGGTTCGGTTAAAGTAGGATGTGGAGTTGAAGAGTAATTAGGTGAATATAAAATCTTAATGCTTTCTCTGAAAAACTGTGAGCGGTGAGGATTTGTCAAACTGCCTTTTTGCCTATTGTTTCTGGTAATTATACATGGACAAGTATGCGAAACGAAACATTTATTGTTCTCATTATTATTTACATAACAATTAGCAGGTGTCAATTAAGCGTCGCCGTTGGTTTTATCATTTCTTCAATTACGTATCGTAATATGAATTTCTTCACTCTTCAGGCAAACCTATTTATAAAACAAATTGAATTTAAAGGGGTTTCTTTTGGTCTTGTCAATTATGCTGTGCTAATACGAATTTATTCAATCAAACTGTCTATTGTTATAAGACGATTGGGTGATTGATGTTTGTGTGACCACTGGGCTGCCCCGTCCGCATACAAGCTCCTTCGAGTGCTTCTGCGGGAAGGCAAGAACATATATTGTATAATTAGCGAAATAAACTCAACTTCAACTTCAACCTTTCATGCTTGTCAAATATATCGTGTTTTAGTTAATTACTGTCTCAAAAAAACGAAACGAGCACGAAACTACTATGTGTTTTCTTAGCTGAATGCAGCCACAACCGACAGTATGGAAAGTACAGTGATTGATAAAACATTCAGCCGTTGCTGTAACATTTCGATAACTACACCCGGTTTCATTAAATTATAATCGGCATAAAAAACTGTCCAATAAATTGTGCAGAAATGTAAATATTCAGTGACCCAAGGTGAACTATCCATGCCAAAGAATTCAATAATCTAATTGCAACTTCCCTTTCACGGACCGCTTTTTGTTTAGGGGTTGTTCCTGCGCCTTCACATTTGTACGCGAAAAGCGACTGTAATGAAGCGAAACTCAGAAGTTTCCCGGCTGGCCGCTTCCGCGAGAGCATTTCAAGACGGCATATATTTCGAGACAAATAACGTGTTCTGTAATAGGAAGCGTATATTATTATATAGTTGCTGCAATTGTGAAATAATCTGAGGTAAAAAAAATGCGTCGCAAACCACGGAGCTAATCGGACTGCAACTGACGCGGCGTTGACCGGCCCGTCGGGTGACGCGAAAACGAGCGTCAGCGCCAACGCGCGGTTGCATCCTAGAAGCGCACGCGAGCCGCGGCGCCTTCGTCACACTTCCAGTCGCAGGAATAGGCGCTTTTCTATCGGCGTTCACACAAATCGTTAAATCGTTCCACTTGCGCGCTTGATAGGAGCAATGGCACCAGCGGCTCTCACGCGTTCAAAACGAGCGTTCGGTTGAAGAGCGCGCCTTTAGAGAAGCTCGCGGGATGAGTGTGCTAGGCGTGGGCCACGATCCCATCGACCATGGTTGAACGTTCATTCACAAGTGTGTCATCGCGAACGTTCTTGACTGCATCAAGGACAAGATGTAGTGATCAGCGGAGAGCGGCGAGGAGTGAGATGAGTGAGATTACTTCCAGAAATGAATCACCCGTTTCTCTCGCATTCGTTTTTCTTGCTCACAAAGTTCCGTGCGCGTTACAATCGGAGATGCAAGTTTTTTTCGGTTTTTTTTGCCAAGAAAATCGGGTGCGCGTTAATGCATCCGCTTTTTTAATGCACTGAAACCCGCTTTTTAATGCACTGAAACATCAAAGCAGCGATTTCTAGCGCGGGTGCTGCTGCCCCCCACAAGCTTAGTGTAGCACACGACAGAGGCGCAAATGCCTAAGCCGACGTCAAACACTCAAATATCTCACCGCCAATAGCCCGGATGAGGTGGGGGGGGAGAGGGTCGAGACGAGGGGGCGGGGCCGTGTGGGGCCTGTGTTCTCGGTGTAGGCTGCAACGAGCCTGCAGGCCGCCGATTCTGGCCGCGCTTGTAGGCGTAGTAGGAGTCCTGCTCCGTCGGCGCGCCCGGGAGCCGATCAAGGAAATTGAGCCCGGCCTTTCGAGTGCGGAGTTGCGCGGGCCACGCGTCGCCTTCCGTTAGCGTTTCGGCGATGGGTGAGCTTCTGGGGAGTCCAAGGCGTAAGCGGATAGCGGCGGTGAGATCTCTCTCCACACTGGCCCAGTTAGTCTTGCTGGGAGTGATCAGCGACAGGGAATACCTTACGTGGGAGGAACCTGTGGCACCGTATGTGCGCAGGGTTCACTCTTGCGAACAATGCCTGCCCCTGGCAACTAGAGAACGGATGGCTCGTTGGAGGCAGTGGACGGTGGTTGTCAGTGTCAGCTAGGTGGTGGCGCGGGCGCGCTGATGGTGTTTGTTAGCGGCCGTGCACCAAATGGCGACATCATCCGCGTATATGCAAATGTGCACGGGAGTGTCGGCGACGTTGGGGAGGTCGGCGAGTAGCGAGGCGAGCGCGAGGTTAAACAGAAACGGCAAAAGTCCGCTCCCCTGGGGTACCTGTGGTTGTCGGACCGGGCGAGCTGGTGCACCAGGAGAGCCGCACGCGAAGTTGCCTGTTACGGAGGAACGCCTCGAAGTACGCGCGCATTTGGCCAGTAACAGAGAGTTTTAGCAGTCCGTACGTTCCGTTCGTTACGTTGTTACCGGGGTACCCCCAAGCAGCACAGGACTGTTCGGCCTTAAACAGGCCTGTGTACTTTGGCCGGTTATTTTCTGTCCGGCCGTTTTCCGGCAGCCATGTTCGGCCCATGTCCAAATGTGGGCCTTTTGGCCGTATACCGCCGTACTCCCATGGCTGTCCAACGGCCAGTGTCCGTCGGCCAGTCGACCGGCTTACGGCCATACGGCCAGATTCCAGCCGTAGGGCTCCGGCCATTCCAAAGCCACCCGTGTACGGCCGAAGTACGGCCGCCGGAGGACAGCCGAGATACGGTCGTCGGACTCCAGCCGGACTAAAGCTGCCGGAAATACGGCCGTGCTACGGTCATTGGAGTTCAGCGACAGTACGTTAACTGTACTGAGGCCGGTCACTGCATGTCGCGCAAGCAGATGACTCATTCGCGCAGTGCAGAAGCAGCACAAACCCAGCATTTTGGGTCCAATGCAGCCACATCAAAGTGAGCTCGCGCACAACCACCAGCCGTTAAGCTTTCAGCGCAGCCTTGCTTAATTACCAGCCTCAGTTGACAGCAAAATTCGTTTATTAAGCAGTGCTCACAAATTGTCGTTCCTTTAATTGCTGTGCCTCTTTTACTGCCGAACACAGAAAATATTCAGTTCTTTCTAGAGCTTGAATAGATGTATTGTCCAGGTCCTGATATCTTCTGTGGGGCGGCTTACCTGTAATAAACGGGGAAAGAGGAGGTGGAGGGGGGGGGGGGCGGAGGGCGCATACTTTAGTGGGTTGAATTTCAGAGAGATAAATTGCGCCGCTTTTAGCCAATTTATTTTAAGGCAATATTCCGGAACACTTTCATGCTATGACTACATAAACTATTTTATAACAGTTGCTTGACCAATTTTGATGTATATAAAACCGGTGTAAATGCCTTTACGAAGCGTTTTGGTTCTCAACAAAACACTCAGGAGCATTTAATATAACTCCTTCACAAAAAAATTCCCCGCATTTCCCCGAGGGGAAAAATGTGAAAGTGCGAATGCACGAGTTGAATTTGCGCGGTTCGGTAATGTTCGCGAAAGAGAGATCACACACACACACAACTACAAAGAAAGAAAGGTGCATTTATTCACAGACACCTATTTGTGTTGTCGTTGTACTTGATTGCTAGAGCGGATCTCAGCTTTGAAATTTCGTGTCAGTACTCCTTTAAGCGGGTGCATTAGCCCTTCTCACGCCCGATTCCTGGCCAATCCCCCACGTGGGTATGTGCCATGTCAGCGGCCAGGCAGCGCGCGCCCATCTCCCCCCGTTGCCAAGGAAGACGAGGAGATTCCTGGCCAATCCCCCACGTGGGTATGTGACATGTCAGCGGCCAGGCAGCGCGCGCCCATCTCCCCCCGTTGCCAAGGAAGACGAGGAGCGCGCGCACCCGCAGCTGTTGCTATGCGGACGGCGGCGGACGCTTCAGGCTCGCTTAAGAAGTGCATTCGCACTTAAAAAGTATGTCCATTTTTTGCCCATTTTTTTTTTGCAAAGACATTTTCTACTCGATCAACTTTTTGATGATCTTGCGCAGGGCTGATCCTACGAAGGAGCGAACAGGTACTTTCATTTTCAATCTATTTTAATGTTGTTTTCATGAGTTACGTCCAGACCCCTTAATAGTACAAAAGAACTTAATTTTCTTCTAATGTCATACTACGTTCCAAAAATTCTAGACGCGTTGCGAATGACGCCCTGCTTCAGGCGGCTGCAGTTGTGTCCCTCTGTGTTCAAGCAAGAAAAGGCGTAAAATTAGAGTTACATAATTTGTTTCAAACCAATAACATAGCAATGGTAGCATGCATATAGGTAACCTTGCATACTGCAACAAATAGGGCAATAAATATTTTATTGGTCAAGGTTGAATGCGTAGGGTTCTAAACCTATCGCAGGCCGACTTGCGCCTCTGGAAGTTTATTTATTTATTTTTATTTATGTATTTATTTATTTACTTATTTTTATTCATTTATTTATTCATTGTTTTATTTATTTATATATTTATTTGATGATTGCTTGCCTTTGCATGCATTACAGAAGGGAGATACATGACACTAAGCATTAAATATGAGACAAAATAACAAAATAATCCTACAAAGCGCGCTGAAAATCGTCAATATAAACAGTTAATGCAACCATACGTGGAAGATAATTACACTGCAGTATTGATGTAAAATAAAATAAATCGCGCAAGGCGTCACCTTTACAGGAAATTCAATAATTTGCTTTAAGCTAGCGGTCCCACTTTGCGATATGTAGAATGGCGCTTGGACATACTTATCCCATTCTACTCCAGTTTTCGAATGATAGATATTACGAAAAAAGTTCAACCTGTGGTTTCGTCTGTGATCTTCCACGTCCTGCCATTTCAGTTTACTTTTACTTTCTCTCATGCTAAGTTGAGCGTGCCAATTACCTAATACGAATCGCACTGACATATTCTGTATGTTTTCGAGCGTATCAACCAGCTCTTTGGTGTAGGGATCCACGAAAACACATGCGTATTGCAAGATTGAGCGGACATGAGTGAAATACGGTTGTTCTTTTCAGTTAGATGGAGGTTCACTGAAATTTTGCTTCAGAAAGCCAAAAACATATGCAGCCGTAACTTTTATGGTGTGAACCTGCCTATTTAACCTCTAACCACTCCCTAAATAAACTCCTAGGTATTTATATTCCTCGGCCGTTGTCAGAGCAGCATAATTTACGATATACCTATTCAATTGGAATGAAGGTTTTCTTGTAAAGGTGCCGTTAACACACTGTTTAACACCCAAAAACTTTTCTGAATCAGCACACCAGGATATTATTAAATTCGAATAAAGCTGCAGGGATAGGAAATTACGTTCATTCGCTATAGTCCGGTAAACTACACAGTACTTTTGAACAAAGCTATAGGGCCAATAGTAATAACAATGCAAAAACCGATTCATTCAGTTCATAGGATGAAATGTACTACGCAGAAGGTGATATGGAACACCATCTGTCACCCGGTTCCTTAAATTAGGGTGCACTGTCGGAAGATATGGGGAGTCGACTCCAGAGAGCCAACAAACCCCACCGAATCCACAGGGCACAGGTGACAAAGGGGGTGGCCGTCTGATGTGCGGCTTTCGCCGACCAGAGCGGCAAGAATGAGCAAGAGCCCTGAACGAAAAACAGCACAAAGACTTATATTTAGACAGGCAAGTTACAAACACAAGCCCGAGGTAACGGATCGATAATGACAGAGAACTTAGATATAATGACCGACAACTTAGATGGAATTCAAATACAAGAAACAGTCCAATTAGACAAACTGGTACAAACAGGAGCGCTAACAAATGAATATTACGAAGCGTAGCAGTTAACAAAAAAAGAAAACGAACAGTTCGATGGTTATGAGAGACAGAGTCCCAGCATATTCACCGACCGGGCCGGACGATGCACCGCTGTCGGAGGTGATTCGGCTACCTGGGAAGCGCGGCTTCGTTGTAGGCCAGGCCGTCCGGGACGATCACGTTGATTCGAGGCCCGGGAGTACGTTGGAGTCCTCCAGGTGCACAAACTGACAGGTGCCGTTGTCACATCACGACTGCCAAACGTAGCTGGTTTGCTTAGGCGCGGCTTCTCTTTTTATAACCGTGCCGGCGCGGAGATGGAGAGCACAACACACAACGCGCCCGCCGCCGTCAGCGAATAACTTCACTCTTCTCCCTTCTAGAATCATCGACGCTCTTTAGCACTGGCAAGGCCACGCGCACCTCCTCGAAAGTACTGGAAGCTTCGACGAAACCGGAGCGGCGGAGGTTTTATTTTTGTTGTTTTCTCGCCGGCGAGCCGGCGAGTGATCGTGTTACCGTCTCTTCGTTCGAGAAAGCTCCATATTGTCTCGGGGCGAATGGAACCGAACTGAATGAATCGAACGACTGCAAGAAGAATTAGGCGCTGTACAAATGAAATGAAAAATTTATAAGGTACTTTTAGACGTCGTACGCTCGAGTTTGTGACACCATCATTTGCTTTTTTGCAGTCCAAGAATATACAGTCAACCACTTTAAGCTTATCTATTCCAAGAGCCAAATCGTACGTGAACTCAACAATCTGCGTTGAGCAAGAAAATCCTGACAAAATCCATGTTTCCTAGGATGCTGGCGATTATGTTTAATAAAATGAGTCATATCCCAAGAGTAGCTGAGCTCACCTTCAAACATCGGAACTAAATTAACAGCTAGGCTTCGTCAGTGTCAAGGCTCTGTTGTTATCGCAAATTTAAAGTAATTTTTTTTTCTAAATAGGCAGTCGTAAAATCCCATCAAGTAACATAGTGCAGGGCATGAAGTTGATCCTACCAATACACGAGCGAGTCTCTTCTACGTTTATCACCAACAACACAGTGCAATATTTCTTGTCGCAGTTTAATTGTAAGCAGAATAACTTGCGCTTTTGCTCGCACTTGCCTTTCTTTAGTGGGGAGTCCTTGACATGGTGGCGGTTTACCTCCTGCGTGGTGGCCGCTTGCTCGGCGCCCTTGAAGGCCAGTTATTTTGGTGAACCATCTCCATCTCGGATCGGACATCCATGCCGGGTCGATATCTCCAATGCTCTGCATTTCTTGAGGGGGCGAATAGCCTCGAGCTGATGCGTCGACGAAGCCGGCGGCAGAGGCGTGGTAGCGGCGATCACTGGCGAGGCTTAGCTCACCCTTCGGTGTGGCACAGTCTTCTTGTGGCTATAAATGACATTTCGCTGGCCTAAAAGGTTCCCTGCTAACGTCCAGTGAGTCCTTGCACCTTGTCCGTTCACCGAGAGCACTCATTACTGTTTGACAAACGATTTTCGTTCATTTAAAACGTAGAAACACGGAGCGGATGAAAAACGCGTCCCCGTCGTTCGGCTCACTAACGGCTTTTTCTCCCCCCAGGAAAAAACCGGTCGGTCTCCTTTGTCTGTGCATGAATTCTCGGCGCCCAGGCGCGTGCCGTTGTTCGGCTGTATGGCGTTGGCCGAAAAAATGACGTATAACCAGATACCTTACGTAGGCCGGTCTCCTCTTGAACACCGGTTGCCAAATATTCTGTGGCCATTCGCTTGCCGTAATTCGGCCGAGGACAGCTAACCGAATGAAAAACGTATATTCTGGGGCCGTACGTCGGCCGGTATCCTTCATATCACTGGTTGCCGGATATTCTACCGCCGGACGGGCGATTCACCGTTGAAGCAACGAATGCACGGCAGCCGCGCTCCGGCCGGTCTCCTTTCGAACACCAACTGCCGCAAGAATACGCATATTCTGTGGCCGGTCGCTTGCCGTGCTTCGGACGATTACCGCTTCCCGAAGAAAAAACGGATGCCCTAAGGCCGTTCTTCGGCCATTCTCTTTCTCAACATCGGCAGCCGTAAGAGAACTGAATATCTGGCAGCCGGTTAGCTGCCGTTGTGCGTCCGGACACGGGCGGACGGAAAAATACCTAAGCGCTGGTTGCCGAATGTTGGCCGTTCAACGCATGATCAGTGGCTGCCAGAACCTGGATGCTGGCCGGACATGCCAGAAAGCGGCCATAGACGGGCCGGTCTTCGGGCACACTTTCTGTGCCGCCTGGGCCCGGGAGCGGTCGGCGCCTGCGCGCGCTGAAGGGCGAGGAGGCGCGCACATGGCGAAGGCAGGCCCGCGGAACTAATCCCCCTACCGTGACGAATGCCCAAGTGCCCAGATGGGTCCCGGTCAACACGCTAGCTACGTACGCGACGGAACAGACGGACTGCTAAAACTCTAATGTTGTTGCGGTCTATCGCAGCGTGTATTGTCGGGTGGGGGAGTCCGTCAAATGCTCTCCGGGTGTCAAGGAGCACGACTAAAATGACGGATTTGGTTTCTTTTGCATTTTTGAGTGATGAAACCAGATACGCTATGAAGTCCATGGTGCTGCGTTGGCGACGGAAATCTGTCTGTTGCTCTGGGTTGAAGTTGTATTTCCACGCATACCAATCTAGGCGTGCGAGCGCCATGGACTCCAGAATTTTTGAGGCAGCGATAGTGAGTGACATAGGGCGGAATGAGGAGAAGAGTTTTGGCGGCTTGTTTTCCTTTAGGATAGGGCTATGACTCGAAGGCCGAATTGTGCGGTGAGTTTTCGAGAGGTCCAGGTATGGTTGTAAAAATCAAGGAGGCGTGAGCGCAGCGTGTCATCGAGGTTTTAAATGGCGTGGTACGCGATTCCGTCGGAGCCCGGCGCGCTTTCGCGTTTTGAATAGCGCGCGCCTGCTCGGCCATTGTAAAGGGCGCGTTGAAGGCTGGCGTGACGTCATGGGCGTTCTCGAGGGGAGGAGGGGGAACTGCGCACGTGGCTTGGGAGCGGACGTGACGTCATCCGCTGCCGCCGGGGCTGCCTGGGAGTCGGTCTGCGCGTAGAAAGACTAGAACTCCTCGGCCAGCTCGGTCGCGCTTTTATACTGTCCGAGGGACAGGACGGAGATGGGGCTGGGATTGACAGTTGGGAGGGGAGAGGGCGCACAGCAGGCGGCATACTTTCCGCAGTCCCGCCGCCCCTTTTATATGCGACTGCATCTCATTCACTCGCCTTGTCCATGCAGCGTCAGCGTCGTTGCCGACCGCCCCTCCCCCATTCTTCTCACCGCGCGAGCTGCGCTATCCGCCGCTCACCCCTCTCCTCTCCGATAGCGAACACTCTATCGCGAGGGTCATTGGATTGGATTCGATTGGATTGGCTTGGCTTGAATTGGATTTGGATTGGATTGGATTAAAGTGGATTGTGTTGGATTGTGTTGGGAAAATCAACCTAACGGAAATAACAACGGAACCCCCTATGCGTCGCATCTACACAGGGGTTCCCGCGAGGGGAGGCGGGAGTTATTTTAAATGCGGAGCATTTCTTAGCCTCGCCTGGTCCTCCGTCGTTGATGGCGGCGCCGTCCACACGCTCACTCCGCATGCGCGTCGCGTCGAGGCGCAGGTGCGCGTCTCTCCCCCGTACCCTCCTCGCTCTCAACAAGAGGTGCGGCGGTGCGGGAAGAGCGCGTGTACCCTGTGCGCTCCGTCGCTCTCAACAACAGCTGCGGCGAAGCGGGGGGAGCACGTCTGTGCGCGCATGCGTCGTAGCTACCCGTGCACTGCATCGCGCTCAACAGTAACGGCGGCAGGGCGTGTACACGTGATAACGGCGTGGTTTGGTGCGTGGAAAGTTCGCGCGCTTGTGTACGGAAGTGTGCGCATGCGCGTCTCTCCCCCGTTCTCCTCTCCCTCGAACGCGGGTGGTGTGTATATAAGCGGCGAAGCGCGCGTTCGGAATTCAGTCAAGGGCGTCTTTGCTTGGCTTTCGCTTGACTTGACGCTTTGCTTGACTCGAGTAGATGCGATGGAAGCAATGTCTTCACCAGTTACGCAATCGCATGACCGCTCCTCAAAGACCCCTTGACAGTGCGCTTTAGCGACCACAAAGCAGTCATCCTCTCCGTCCAATACAACGATGGCACCAAGCAATAAAGACAGACTAACTTTACACTCCTTGCCTTCGCTTCTCCTTCATTCAATAAATAAGAATAATAAAGACGTAAAAACAATTAAGCATTCCCAAACCATACCCAATTACGCAACATTCACGCGATACCCCCACCCCTCTGCGACGCATTTACTCGAGTTCCCCCCGTGGGAAGATGCGGGCGGTTTTTTTTTAGTGCGCTCGCCGTTGGAGAGCTGGGAGGACATATTAGGAGTTATTTTTTAGTGCGCTCGCCGTTGGAGATGCCCTCCCAGCTCGCCAACGGTTTGACAAGAGATCGCATCGCGTTGGCTATGACCCACAGCCTTCACCTTCAAAAAACTGTTATCAGTGACTCAAAATCAGCCATCCCAAATTTCCTTTACACAAAAGATTCCCCCGCAACATTATCAGTCCCTTTCAAGGAACAGAATATTCGATCGTGCTCTTTCACTCTCGTCTGGGCTCTCGCCTATACCGGGCTACCTGGAAACTCAGCGGCCCACGAAGCTGATCGAGTTCGGTCTTCCGAGGGGTCGAGGGCGCCGCCACTGATAGTGAGATATTCACTCTCCGGGACAGGCTGCACACACACGGGGTCATCCTCGCCCATTACCGCTTGGAGCCTGCCATTTTAAATGCGAAGTATCTCAAGAACGGGGGCTAAGTCTCTCCCTTCTCAGTGGCTAAGGCGTTGCGCTGCTGAGCACGAGGTCGCGGGTTCGATTCCCGGCCGCGGCGGCCGCTTTTCTGATGGAGGCGAAAAGCAAAAGCGCCCGTGTGTACGAGATTTCGGCGCACGATAAAGATCCCCAGGTGCTCAAAATTAAACCGGAGCCCTCCACTACGGCGCGCCTCATCGCCTGCGTTGCGTCGGCGCGTTAAACCCTACAATCAATCAAGTCTCTCCCTTGTCGTTGTCGTTGCGCCGTCCACACCCCCACTGCTGATGCTCGGCTTGCTGAACGCCCGGTGTTGTGTTACCCTTCTATGCCTCCTGGAGCGACAGTGTTGTCGGTGTCTTCCTGGGCGTATACGAAACGAGCACGCTTCATGCGTCTTTCACGTTTCATTGTCGTCGGTAGCGGCGTGCGTCGGCGAGTCTCGGCGGGCCGTGATTACAAGCAGCCCACAACCATCTGAGTAAGGTGCATCGGCCTCATCTTCAGCAACTTTCAGGTTCATTCACTATAACAGCCCTCGACTTTATATTTCCCAAACCTTAAGGCAGTCATAATCAAAGCGGAACGCCAACCACAGCTCGACGTCACCTACGTTGAACATGATGATGGTAATGCTTAAATAAAGACAAACTCATACCACGTACAACATCTCTCTCTCTATCTCTCTTTAATGCCTCTTCACTCGAACACCCCCCTCCAATAAAATTATACCATCTTCCCGCAGGGGAACCAAGAGTAGTATGCGAAACAGCCATGGGGTCAACGCAATTTCCCATTTCGTAGTTCCGGTAAGTGAAACGTGCGGTAGTTAACATAAAAACCAAACGGGTTTGGTCATAGGGGCGCAGTGCGCCCCTATGCATCGTTTAGCCCATTGGGCCGCTGTTTATGGGGCATTTTGCGGCGTGTAAACGGTCTTGCCAGGAGTGTATTTGCGAGTTTATTGGCAGCATTTCTGCTCAGCTCCTGCCCAAAATTCTGACTCAAAACCCCTGTGTTGGGTTCGAAAACCTCCGCAACCACTTGAAGAATGTGCGGTTTCATCATTGCCTCTACATTGCACCCTGCTCGGCCAAGCGGCGGCGACCACGAGGCGGACATCAGAGCCGAACCACGCTGAACCTGGCATCACATGAAGTGTTTTCGCTCTGCGAGGAATTCGTGCGAGCAGCCGTGGACATACGATATCCCAACGGATCGCGCGGGGCTACGTGGTCGACAATGCCAGCGCACGCACGTGTGTGTTATGATGCCTTCGCAGGTGGTGTGATGGTGGCGTGATGTTTCACCACAATGGAAAAGCGCGCCACATTGCGGAGGATCCATTGCAGTGGAGGTGACCCTGTGAATTACGAAGAATGAGGCAAGGACCGTGCAAGACCGCAAGCGACGAATGATCGCCTTGAGAGAGGTGGTTGTGCATCGTATAATTGGCCGGAAGGAACACGGGCCGGACATTTCGTCTGCAGCCAATGGGAAGTTCACGAAAGGCAAAGTGCTGTTCTTTGATTGGACTGCAGGGAATCCTTTGTGTTTAGAAAGCCTATATAACCTCTTGTAAATACACTCTAAATAGAGGAGGAGACGCATTAAACACTCTCTTCTCTCAGATGTCGTGGCTGTCTGATCCTCAAGGTGCCAGCAGATAACGAGTTCGTCTTCATTCCCCATGTCAGCGGCATCCATCTGCCGCTCAACCAGCAAGGCGAACGTAAAGAAGAACATGGAAGAACTTGACTGGCGCAGTCGACAGGATCTGCATGGCTGAGCTGAGGACGGCAGCGGACAGCGACATTGGCCGAGACTGATGACAACCATCTCCACCTGACTACCGCAGCAACGGGCCAACGAAGCAAGGCTAGTCACCGATTTCCGAGGAGGACGAGTGCCCAGCAGGGCCACTTCAGGCGGGTACCTCTTGATTTTCTGTCGGGCGCAGAGCAATGACAAAGCATTACAACTTGCGAGACAGAGAAAAAGACAACTCGGAAATGAACGGGGACGGGGCAGGAAACTTGCAGGCGTTGGAGGCCACCGGCAGCGGCGCGGGGGGTCAGAGTAGTGGCACGTCGGATACGGCGTCGGGACAGCAGCTTGAGCTGCTTCAGCTGCAATTGAAAATTGCTGAGGCGGAAAAAGAGAAGCAGCGCTTGATGTTAGAAAGCCAGCGGCTGAGAGCCCGTAATGGGGCTGAGTCCAACGAGGACGGTGACAGCGTAGCGCTTGGCGGAAGGCCAGAGGAAGACAGACGGCTGAAATTTGCCAGCCTGCTAAAAGGTGTAGTGGCGCCTAAGCCGAACCAAGAGGCACTAGTGCCAATGTGGTTTGAGGACGTCGAGGCAACACTCTATTGGTATGACGTTCCGAGCGAGTGGTGGGCTGGGCTTGTTTTGCCACAGCTGAGCGAAAGGGCACGTGGACTGCTGTGCAGGCTGACAGCTGAGGAAAGAAAAAATTTCTCTAAGCTTAAGTCTAGCATCCTGGACGGTCTCAGGCTTTCGGCAGCGGAGTACAAAAAGGTTGTTTTCCGAGTCTAAAAGAAGAGAAAAGGAGTCCTGGGATCAGTTCGCTGTGCGCCTGGAAAACTATTTTGACTATTATGTCGAGAGTTCAAAGGCAAGCACATTCAAAGAACTCAAGAGCTAGTTGTCGCGGATCGCTTAAAACAATGTTTGAGCCCTGAGGCGAAGGCGCATGTTGTTCGTAATGAAGAGGATGCGTTTTTGTCGCCCAGTGCCGTGGCAAAGCTGGCAGAGAGATTTGAGGAGAGCGAAAGGTCCAGGCCTGCGCAAAGGAAGGCAAGTGTCGAGGAAGGGCAAAAGAAACCTAAAACGCTTGCAGACGGTCCCACGGACGCGAGATGGAAGAAACGTTGTTTTGAATGCAAGAGCACTGATCACTTTGCCAGGGATTGTCCCCAAAGGGGCTTTGTTGCAAAGCAGGGCACTAGGTCAGCAGCGCGTCCAGAAAACAGACCGGTGGTCGCGAGAGTGATGGGGCCTGCATTCGAGTCTACTGTGGGAACGACAGACAGGGTTGGGCAAGATACGCAGCCGAAGCAGCACGGGTTGGCAACGGTTACGTCTAAGAGCTCGGGGCAACCATTTACGCGGTAGTAGACTCAGGAGCTGAAGTGAGCGTTATCAGAAAGTCTGTTTTACCTAACTACGACCCTACAGGCTCGCAGATAAAGCTGACAGAAGCGTTCGGGCAACAAGTAATAGCGGAGTTGACCTATGTCCCGCTGACAGCGTCCGAAGGAAGTCCGTACGTAGGATCCGAAGCGGGTCAGGCGGCCGTGCTTTGTGCACTCACGGACAAGCTACTCGAGGGGACCGATGCACTCATCACGCCCAACGATTACGCACAACCTCTCGAGGAAAGAGCGTTTCCAAACGGGGTGCCAGATGAGCGGCCAACAGCCAAAGAAACCGGAGCCGCAGCTGAGGAGGCAGGCGAGACATGCGAGGAGCAACCGGCGACTACATGTGTTCTAATAACCGAGGGCAGCAGCGAGGCCCCTGAGCCGGTTAAAAGCAAACGAGAGGAGTTCCGCGAGGCTCAAATGGCAGACCCGGCATTGCGGGATGCTTGGGCGCAGGCAAAGGCCGGAACGCATGGCATGCTCGTTCAGGACGAGTTATTGTATCACCAGGAGTCCGTCGCGGGTCGCGCGTGCAAACAGCTGGTGCTACCGTCGCACAGGCACACAGAAGTGCTAAAAATGGCTCACGATTCCCCATGGGCGGGACATTTAGGCGAGCGCAAAACGCTTCAGCGGGTTAAAAGCTCATTCTACTGGCCGCGGGTGTCTCAGGATGTAAAGGAGTACTGTAGATCGTGTCACGAATGCCAGGTGAAATCTCCCGCGAGGCAGAAGGATAGGGTTCCGATAACGCCCTTGGCCAGGCCCAGTGCGCCGTTTCAGACGGTAAATATGGACTGCATCGGCCCCCTGGACCCTCCTTCTGCTAGGGGTCATCGCTATGCCCTTTGCGTGGTAGATTTGCACACCAGATGGCCGGAAGTAGTGTGCCTTAGATCACTAACGGCAAAAGCTACTTGTGACGCGTTACTGCAGATATTTTCTCGGCATAGAGTACCGGAGACAATTTGCTCGGATCAGGGCACCAACTTTACGTCGAGGCTAACGCAAGAGATGTTGCAGAGGTTGGGAGCCACACCCAGGTTTTCCACACCCGATCATCCTCAAAGCAACGGGCTGGTGGAACGCTGGAACGCCACGTTCAAAAGGATGCTTTTCCACATAGTCAGCGAACATGGACGCGAGTGGGATAGGATGATTCCTTTCTTGCTATGGGCCTATCGTGAGGTTCCGCACGCCACTACAGGGCGGTCACCGTTCGAGCTAATGTATGGACGGGTGCCGCATGGACCTCTCTCCATTCTCGAAAAGGCTTGGTCCGGAGACTGGGTTGTACCCGAATCACTGGGTATACCAGCAGCAGAATACCTTTCTAGGCTTAGAAATAGCTTGAAAGAAGCTAGCGAGATAGCCGCTCGACAGAGCGAGGCCACTCAGAGGGAGTACGTGGGACGCTATAACTTGAGGGCCACGGACAAACAGTTTGTTGCAAGGGACCAAGTACTATGGCTCGAGAAGGACGGAGAAGGCAAGCTAATGGCAAAGTGGAAGGGACGGGTCACTGTTATCGAGAAACTGCGACCGTACAGCTACATGATCGAGCTCGAGGATGGATCGCGCAGAGCTGTTCACGCTAACAAGCTTCGTTCCTACCACACCCGAGTAATCGCAGTAGGAGTACTATTTGAGGGCGACCAAGAATTTGGAGACGTTCCGGTCATACCGTCTAGGACACAGGTGCAGGCAACGCTACATCCAGATGACATCGCGCATTTGGAGTGTGTTCAGCAAAAGCAGCTGCGAGACTTAATCACGAGGCATTCGAGGGTGTTCGCAAACAAACTAAGAACCTGCAGAGTGGGTGTCCACCGGATCAAAATCAAAGCAGGGGAGCAACCGCGGCGCGCATATCCTTACAGGGTACCGATGGCGTTAGTGCACGAAGTGGAAAGGCAGGTGGATGAACTCCGGGATTGGGGGTTAATATACCCTGTCGAAAGTCCGCACGCGTCGTATCCACTAGTTTGTGTATCAAAGAAGGACGGCGGCATTCGCACCTGCTGCGATTACAGGAAGCTCAACGAAATAACAGAGGCAGACGCATTTCCCATGAGCGTGCCGACAGATCTCTTATGCCAGGTAGCGAACGCAAAGTACATAACGCTGCTAGACATGTTCAGGGGCTACTGGCAAATACCCCTGGATGAGGACGCGCAGTTGTGCACTGCATTTACCGCTCCGTCGGGCCAGTACGCATGGAAAGTGATGCCCTTCGGCCTGAAGAATGCTGCCAGCACATATCAGAGAGGCATCAATGGTATACTAGCGCCGCATAGGCAGTACGCTTGCGCATACATTGATGATGTAGCAATCTACTCAGAGAGCTGGGAGGAGCACCTCGAACACTTGGACAAAGTGCTTTCATCGCTGGACAAGGCAGGGCTGAAGCTTAACGTAAGCAAATGCCGCTTTGCACAACAAGAAGTCAAATTCTTGGGTCATATTGTGGGTTCAGGCCGGCACGGGACTGATCCAGAGAAGGTCCGAGCGATTAAGGAGATTCCAGCTCCCGAAACGAAGCGGCAACTTCGTAGTTTCCTAGGTTTGGCAAATTACTATAGAGACTACGTGCCTGAGTACTCCAAAGTCGTTTTGCCCCTAACCAACTTGACTGGCCGACGTATTCCGCAGAAATTACCTTGGGATACACAGGCGCAGGAAGCTTTTGACCAGGTCAAAGATTGCCTAGTGCAGGCGTCCGCGCTGCAAGCCCCAGATCCGGGGAAAGAATTTATCCTCGCCACGGACGCATCCGATTACGCAATTGGTGCGTGCCTAGCACAGCAGGATAACGAAGGCAAAGAGTGCCCTATCGCTTTTTTAAGCAAAAAGCTTAGCCCGGCGCAGACTCGATGAGCCACAATCGAGAAGGAAGCTTATGCGATCATTTGGGCTCTGTCGAAGTTGGAGGCATGGCTTTTTGGGGCCAGAGTCAGGGTGATCACTGATCACAACCCGCTCAAATTCCTAACCTTGACCACACCGCAGAGCGCAAGGCTGACACGCTGGGCGTTGGCGCTACAGAAGTATAACCTGGTAGTCGAGCACAAAAAGGGGCTTCTAAACGCTAATGCCGACGCCATGTCGCGGTTGGTGACTTCCAACGATGACGCATAAACGGAAAGCAAGGCAAAGGGCGCATGTATGCTTTGTCATTGCATGCGCGAGGCAGGGTCAATGGGGTGCAAGCCGTGAACAGTGCCTCACGTGACAAGCCGAGGGCTATTTGTGAACCCGTGGTTGTATGTGGTGTGTGTGTGTTGCATGCCTAAAATGCAGTGCAACACAGTTGGAGGGGAGGTGTTGGGTTCGAAAACCTCCGCAACCACTTGAAGAATGTGCGGTTTCATCATTGCCTCTACATTGCACCCTGCTCGGCCAAGCGGCGGCGACCACGAGGCGGACATCAGAGCCGAACCACGCTGAACCTGGCATCACATGAAGTGTTTTCGCTCTGCGAGGAATTCGTGCGAGCGGCCGTGGACATACGATATCCCAACGGATCGCGCGGGGCTACGTGGCCGACAATGCCAGCGCACGCACGTGTGTGTTATGATGCCTTCGCAGGTGGTGTGATGGTGGCGTGATGTTTCACCACAATGGAAAAGCGCGCCACATTGCGGAGGATCATTGCAGTGGAGGTGACCCTGTGAATTACGAAGAATGAGGCAAGGACCGTGCAAGACCGCAAGCGACGAATGATCGCCTTGAGAGAGGCGGTTGTGCATCGTATAATTGGCCGGAAGGAACACGGGCCGGACATTTCGTCTGCAGCCAATGGGAAGTTCACGAAAGGGAAAGTGCTGTTCTTTGATTGGACTGCAGGGAATCCTTTGTGTTTAGAAAGCCTATATAACCTCTTGTAAATACACTCTAAATAGAGGAAGAGACGCATTAAACACTCTCTTCTCTCAGATGTCGTGGCTGTCTGATCCTCAAGGTGCCAGCAGATAACGAGTTCGTCTTCATTCCCCATGTCAGCGGCATCCATCGGCCGCTCAACCAGCAAGGCGAACGTAAAGAAGAAAATGGAAGAACTTGACTCCCTGTAATGGATATTTCCTTCACTGAACAGGCGACAACTCGACACCTTCGAGGCATAGGCCTCCGCCTTTGCAGGCCGAGCCCCCCGATCTTCGTTAATTCATTAGGCGACCCCACAGCTGCTCCCTCGTGCTTTCCGCTTACCGAAAATGAACATATAACTGTAATATACGTCTTATGCCATGAGTCATACAATCGCATTTAGAAAAAGAGGAGCCTATCGTTGTTGGCTGATTCTAGAGCGAACCGTCGAGTACCCCTCGTACGGTACCAAATGTGCAGTCCTGCATTAACACGAAATGTAAATTGGCGGATTTAATATAATTGATTGCTACAAAACGTGGATAAAGATAGCTAGTCGAACGTAATTTAGAAAACAAAATACACAAAGTAGAAAAGTAACAAATATAGAAGGGATTTTAACAAATTCAAAAATATGAATGGTATACAGCTTCTCCACAAAACATACAAAAATAAAGCAGCAGCGAAAATAATGACAAGAACGTGAATAAAACAATCGCGCGAACAGTCGAACCTTCCAACGCCCTGCATTTGCACAGAAATGCATAATAGCGCGAATACAGATAATTAATCGAACAGAATCTTAAAAAAATAAAACACCTAGAAAGAAATTTGAGTTCTATACATCTCCCGCGCCAAGCGAAGAAAATAATAAAAAGCTCTGACAAAAATTAACGACGGAAACGAGAATAAAAAAAATCATCCAAACTGACCGATGTGTAACGCCCAATGTGTAAAATATTTAATTGGCAGATTTAACATGTGTAATTAATCTTTATAATAGTGTGGAGACGATTGGTCGTACGGTATCTTAAAAGAACCAGAAGCATAAAATAAATTATAAACGCTAGCTTACAAAAAAAAAGCGCATTCATACACATCCTCCAAAATAGGAAGACTAAAACAGACTGTGGCGTTTAACGCGCCGACGCAACGCAGGCGATGAGGCGCGCCGTAGGTTAAGGCTCCGGATTAATTTTGAACACCCGGGGATCTTTAACGTGCGCCGAAATCTCGTACACACGGGTGTTTTTGCATTTCGCCCCCATCAGAAAAGCACCCGCCGCGGCCGGGAACCGAACCCGCGACCTCGTGCTCAGCAGCGCAATGCGTTAGCCACTGAGCCACCGCGGCGGGTGGAAGACTAAAATAAAAAAGCGCTGAAAAGCACTACGGAAACACGTACAAAAATATTGTGAAAACGACGAACCGTACGTGTAAACCCCTGCCTTTACATAGAAGTGCATAATTGGCACGATAAGATTTTTACTATCTTCAATATAGCGTAAATGAACGGAACTTGACGACAGAAAGGAGAACAAAAATAAAAAATAACAAATTTTAACAGTGATCTTACAAAATAAAAAAATGGGGGATATAGCACATGTAATCGTTGAATATATATGAAACCGCCAGTCTAGCTGAGCCATCTGCGCGCACTGGTATACAAGCAAAAAGCATTCTCGATTGCAAACACAGACAAATAATAAGTCGCACATCCCTCGATAATTATGCAGCTTTATGTGCTGCGGTGTATCGCGTAGTTTTAAAGCAAAGCTTTCTACCTCTACCCCCCAAGGGTTCTTTCGCGACCGTTGATGCCACCAGAAAACTCCCACGAACAAATAAAAGAATCCACCGGCACCGCCAGGAATCGAACCCGGAACTTCCGCTATAACAAAGCGAGAGCCCGTTGTCTTACCGATCTAGCTACGAGCTCACGCGGAAGCGGGAAAGAAAGGAGGTGCACTCACCAAGCACACCAACGGGTTTACCTTCTGCATTCTCGGTGAATACAACGTGATAGCTTCACGCGACATCTTGCGCTGCTGCACGCTCCACCCACGGCCAATCTAGCGGCCCTGTACGCGGATCGCGCATGTTCTAGGAGTTACAAAAGTTAATGGAAGCTCGCTCCAACGCATGGCATCTCTCTTCTAGCACGCCAATGTGCTAAAGCCGGTGGACTCCACTGTTCACTTAAAAAAATCACAGCTCCTTGTCGTACGCCCTCGCGCCAAACGATACACCAAGTAACACATTAGCATACCCTTTGACGGCCATGCCATCACTCCAAGCCCCAGCATCAATATCCTGGACTGACATCTCCAGGCCAACACCAAGCGCGGCGTATCCTTGCAGCGCCTCAAACACAGCATCAATCAAATCGTGCACATTAGCAGGCGAGTTGCCACCAAGAAGCGAGGCCTCAAGGAATCCGATACCTTCCGAATAAATTCAAGTTTTTGCCCTCTCGAGAATCACTTACGTCAACCCTTCTCTTATTCTCGGCGAGGAGGACGTAAAGATTCTTTATTTTTTTATTGGAAAGGCGGTTGAGCAGGCCAATCGTCTTCTCATAAGTGCGTCCACAGAGAGCCTGCTTAGCACGGGGCTCCACAATACAGTGGAAGAGCTGATACAGGGCCATCTTTCTAACCAGAAGTTACGACTGAGGATAACGTCGTCGGGTCGCCGCATCCTTCACCAGATTGGCCGGGCAGCACAGAGTGTCACAACGCTTGATGTAGCCCCAGAATCTTGGCGACAAGAACTAATGATGCTCCCTTTGCTTAGAAATATGAACCCCTCACACGACGACACGACAAGGGTCTCCGACCAGCACGGGCTCACACGATCAACACCACCCTCGGTAGGGATCATGCAGTTATCTATACAGACGCCTCCCAACATCGAGAGCAGCGGTACGCCATCATCGTGGCGAACTCCATAACTAACTTCCTTCACTTTTCCCTGACCTTTGCAGAGAACAACAAACTACCCTACGGCTTATACAATCCAGATTCTTCCCACACCCGACGCGTCTTCACTTAATGCCCAAGAATCGCTACAACACTGAATGTAAATTTTTCTCTGAAGTAGAAACACTCCGCCACATATTCCGGGTGTGCGACTTTAGCACTCTCCTCTCTTTCCATCAACTACTGAACAACAGGAATGGGAGATGCTGCTGTCCAGCCCGTCTCTGCCTATCCTGCTTCAGCTGGTGGATAGAGCACAGGCAGCGTGGACTGAATATGGGAGGAACCACTACCCTGGGCCGCACTCTGGGCCGTTCAGAAATCCGAATAGAAGTATTACCTTCCCCTCGTCCACCGTCTCTGCATCTGATCTCGCCGCCTGCGTCCATGACGGCAGAGACGGAGAAGTGAGATCGTCTAACACCGGGTTTGAGCTTTATTAAAAAAGAGTTTTCACTGATGTGCTACACGAACAGAAGTCAACCAACCACCGTTCATGCATCATGGAATAATTTGACCTTACCAGGAATATCTGTTTGAAGAAATAGAGGGTGTGGGTAAGTGCATTTCACTTCTTTCTGGTTTGACTATTTGTAGAGCGATGCGCGTGCAGCTAAGTGACGTCGAATGGGTAATCATTTTGGGTGCCGTTTAAGCTTTGCTTTCCAACTACATTCACAGGGTGGATTGGCGCTATTTTTCACAGACCGTTATTAGTTTTTCCTAACTACCGCGCGATGGCACTCTATCAGTTCATAATGCGCTTACGAAAACCTCGCAAATACTTATTGGCACTGAAATGCAACGGACGGCGGTGTCTGAATGTATCACGGTTGGTTTGTGTCCGAATTTTACGCTTACGATTTTCTAAGCTTGCCTTAAAAAGCCGCGGCAACAAATCTTTCGTAACATACATACTATAAGAAACGATCTTTATATTGCATTTCCCCGCACGGGGCACCTTGAGTAATCTTGGTGACGGTGAGTGGCGACACCGCGTACCCCGAGCCCCCCATACTTAAGCTGTCACCTACCGTGGCTAGAAGTTGAAAGGTGAAGGGTTAGAAGCCGTGAACAGTGGCCGTGGGAGCCTTGGTCAAGCTCCGGCCGATGAGCTCCCTGCCTGTCTACCAGGCAGGGAGCTCCGGCACCTTTTTGACTCCAGGGTAAGGTCAAAGGAGAAAGTAACCCCGTCTCCCTGCTTTTATACTATGCCATATGGTATCTTCAAAACCACCCCAACCATGATCGGCCCCCTAAAAGGGGCCGCACCGAAGTATCTTTTCCTTCTTTGTCTTCTATCTCGCTCCCAAAGCCAGATAACTACCCTCGTTTTTTGATCATTGAATCTGTGGACCAATCGAAGCCGGTTTCATCTCAATCTGTATTTCTTGTTTCTAAATACCTTGAAGGTATCATCGGCAAAACATATGACGCCAAAAAGCTCAGAACTGGTGAAGTGCTAGTTGAAGTTAAAATTCAGCAGCATTCCACAATCCTCCTGAAACAAACCCGCATGGCAGATCTGGAGATACGGGTCACACCTCACCGCAGCCTCAACAGTTGTCAAGGTGTGATATCTGAGGCAGATCTCCTAACCGAGACAGAGACTGATCTGCTCGAAGGCCTAAAAGACCAAGGCGTGACAGCAGTAAGGCTCATCGTCATCAGAAGAGACAACAAAGAAAAAGCCACCAAACATCTGATCCTTACTTTCTACCGCTGCACACTGCCCGAGCATATCAACGCAGGTTTCATCCGTTGTTCTGTCCGGCCGTACATCCCGAAACCGTGGCGCTGTTTTAAGTGCCAGAGGTTCGGGCACAGTAGCAACTCCTGTCGAGGCAGAACAACATGTGCCAAATGCGCCCAGCACGGTCATCTCTCCGACAAATGCACTGCAACCAACTTCACCTGCCCGAATTGCCAGGGTCCACACGCAGCATACTATAGCGCTTGTGAAAAGTTTCATCTTGAAAAAAAAATCATTAACCTTACGATAACCGAAAACATCACCTTCCCAGAGGCGCGAAAGAGGTTCGCCTCCTTCTCTCTGGGCAGGTACGCCGACGCAGCTCGCCGGGGGGCGGAGCGGCGTTTGCTTTCGGCGGGGACCCAGTACCGCGAGACGGACTTGGTCCCGCCCCCCCCCCCCCCCTGGGTTGCCTATGGCAGCCCAACCCGCTTCCGCACCGCTCGCTCACCCAGCAGTGGCTGTGGTGGCAACAACGTCTGTTGGGGATGCCGATGCATCCACTGCTTCCTCTCCACCGGCCGAAAGCACACGCAAGGGCGCGGAGATGGAGACGGAGGCAGTCGCAGCGACCCCCGCCCCCACCTCACTGCCTGTGCCACCTGTGGTGCTCCCCACGCCTTCGGCCCTGGCAGCGCAGGCAAACAACACCCGAAAGGGTACCACGTCAAGGGGGCCCAGTCCGCTGGGCACCCCCTTGCCTTCAGATGACGACATGGACGTCGAGCCCTTCTGGCGTTCATCGCAACGGAAGGAACGGGCTGCGACGTCCAGGTAAGTAGAGAAGGCAAAAAAGCCCCTCCCAAGAGTGCAAGCCCCGAAAGACCCTACATAAATAATCACACTCCAGTAGCTCTAACACATCATAATGGGAAGAGAAAACATAGTTCAATAGAACTGCAGAGGCCTTCTGAATAATCTTGACGACGTGCATGAGATTCTGCATGCCAACCAGCCAAGTTTAATGTGTGTCCAGGAAACACATCTTAATTCCAAACACACAAATTTCTTGAATAGTTACCTGGTATACAGGAAAGACAGGGATGGCTGCACACACTCTTCTGGCGGTGTGGCCATAATTGCCCGCAATTCTATAGCATGCCACCCTGTCACCTTGAACACCGTCTTTGAGGCTGTAGCCATCCGCACAATATTATTTAATAGGTTGATAACGGTATGCTCCATCTACATCTCCCCTGACCTTGCACTTCTGAGCTCTGACATTGAGGTGCTGGTCGACCAGCTTCCTTAACCATACATCCTAACAGGCGACTTTGGGGCTCTTATCGCACGGATACCCGAGGTCGCCTGATAGAGAAGTTTTTAACATCCTATGGAGCATGCCTTTTCAATAAGAAACAGCCTACACACCATAACATAGGACACAAAACATACTCAAATCTTGACTTGGCTATTGGTTCGGCAATTCTCTTTCCATGTCTTGAGTGGGGTGTGGGCGCTGACCCATATGGCATTGACCACTTCCCCACCTCCCTAACATATATAGGTAAAGTCCCATGCAGTCCATCTTCCCACAACAGGTTCAACGAAGCAAGAGCTAACTGGAATACATTTACTGAGACATCCAAACTACACCAAACATTCATAGGACACCTACACGTTGAAAAAGCTACCCAACTGCTCACGGCGCACATCCTCGACGCCGCCGAAAAGTCCATTCCCCACGCCTCTGGTACCCCGCGCAACCAGAGGAGGCCCTGGTGGAATGAGGACTGTAGGCGGGCGCCAGAGGCCCAGAACAAGGCGTGAGGTATCCTCCGTCGGTACCCCACGTCGGGTAACCTTATTTTGTTCAAACGGGCCAAGGCGTTAGGAAAACGTGTGCGCCGTGAGGCAAAACGAGAGAGTTGGCACACCTTCCTCACTTCCATCAACTCATACACTGACACACACAAAGTCTGGACACGAATACGAAAACTAAAAGGACAACAGACACACACCCTGCCCCTGGTTAGTACAACAGGGGACACACTGGAAGACCAGGCTAACACACTTGCACAACACTTCGAACACGTGTCCAGTTCGGCACACTACACAAACACTTTCATGAAACACAAAACATCTGCAGAAAAGAAGTCCCTGCGTGATTACAACAAGTCGCACACTTCTTACAATTCTCCTTTTTCAATTCATGAGCTGAAGGCAGCCCCGACAACATGTAAGCCATCAGCTCCAGGTGCAGACAAAATCACATACACTATGATACAACATCTACACTCAGACACCCTTGAAACACTTCTACATCTATTCAATAACATATGGCTTTCGGGGCACATTCCTCGCTCTTGGAGGGAGGCCATAGTAGTGGCTTTTCTGAAGGAAGGGAAGGACCCTTCCTCTCCCGCTAGCTATCGGCCCATCGCCCTTACAAGCTGCCTGTGCAAGCTCCTAGAGAAGGTGATAAACAGGAGGCTCGTGTACTTTCTTAAGTACAATGGTCTTATCGAGAGGTTCCAGGCAGGCTTCAGGGCAGGGTGGTGCACCAACGACCAACTCGTCGCGCTCGAGTCCTATATGAAGGATGCTTTCCTCCACAAACAATATTGTATGACGGTATTCTTTGATCTGGAAAAAGCGTACGATACCGCGTGTCGGTTTGGCATCCTAAGCGACCTGAAGTCCTTCGGCATGTCGGGTAACATGATGAACACACTTGCCAGCTACTTGTCTCAAAGAACCTTTCGTGTGCGAGTCGTAACTGCACTCTCTAGGGTTCATGTGCAGGAAAATGGACTGCCACAAGGTGGAGTTTTAAGTTGCACCCTTTTTATTATAAAAATGAATTTCCTTAGGAAGGCGCTGCCACCGTCGATTTCCTGTTCAATCTATGTAGACGTCGTGCAATTCTCCTTTAAATCCTTTAACTTGTCTGTCTGTGAGCGCCAGGTCCAGCTTGGTGTTAACAAGCTGGCTGGCTGGGCAGATAGCAATGGTTTTAAATTTAATCCCGGGAAGTGCACTTGTGTTTTGTTATCCAAGAGGCGTGGCATCCGACCAGATCCAGACATTCAACTGAATGGTGTCTTGATTCCTGTTAAAAAGGAACACAAGTTTTTAGGTATAATCTTCGATGAAAAGCTCACACTTATCCCACACATAAAACAACTAAAACATAAATGCCTAAAGACAATGACTATCCTGAAGGTTCTCTCGCACATTTCTTTTGGCACTGACAAACAACTTCTTTTACGTGTTTTTACCAGCTTGATAGGTTCACGATTGGACTATGGTAGCGTTGTTTATGGGTCAGCAAGTAAAACATCCCTCAAAATTCTGGACCCAGTGCTCCATCTCGGGCTCCGCCTGGCGTGTGGCGCCTTCCGCACTAGCCCCGTCGAAAGCCTCTATGTGGAGTGCAACAAATGGAACCTACAACGTCGGCGAGCATACACAGATCTCCTTTATGCCTTTAAAATTTCATCCATGCCACACCATCCTTTTAAATCAGTTTTTCATGATACATCCATGACTGAACTCCTTTCAAATCGACCATCGTTCTCTGCGCCCTTCTCTTACAGAGTTAGAGAGGAAGTGTCAGAGCTTTCTGTCTCCTTTTTAGATACAATCCAAAGTTCTCTAACAGATTTTATAGCACCATGGCATCTCCGCCCTGTATCGTATGACACATCTTTGGCACATATAGATAGAAACCGACCTCCCACATGTGCAATCCTGCAGCACTTCTTGTATTTGCAGCAGAAGTATCAGTGTTCTGAATTTTATACGGACGCCTCTAGAACTGCCACCTGTGTGTCCTGCGCGGCGCATGGGCCCGGCCTTAGTGTCACTAGAACTTTTAACAGTAATACAAGTATCTTTACGGCAGATGCTTATGGCGTACTTCTTGTTGTTAATCATATCCTCCAAAGCCACACCCCACAATCCATTATCTATACAGATTCCCTTAGTGTTGTGGGGGCATTGTCATCAACAAAGTCTTCAAAAAATCACGTTGTAAATCTTATCATCAAAGTTATTATGTCGGTGTATGTCCACAAATTTTAACTCGTCCTTTGCTGGGGCCCTGGCCACTGTGCTATAGCCGGGAACGAAGCCGCGGATCGAATGGCCGCTGCTGATACACTCTCGAATGCAGTAGACATCACCACAATACCCTACACCGACGTGAAACCACACATCAAACAACAACTTCGCAAAACATGGCAAACACATTGGAGTGAACAAACAGACAACCAGTTACACGTAATAAAACCACACTTGCGACCGTACACCTCCGATACAAGCAAAAGATACATAGAAGTCGCCTTGGCTAGATTACGGTTAGGGCATACGCACGCAACGCACTCGCGCCTGCTCACAGGATCTCCAAGACCTCTATGCAGCAGGTGCGGAGAGGCCCTATCCGTGATCCACATCCTCATACCATGTAAGGCACTCGACATTACACGACGAAAACACTTCCCACAACTACACACACGACATATTCCACCACACCCGTCATACTTCTTAGGAGACGATGCCATGTTTTCTGTTCAGCGCACCTTTGAGTTCCTATCAGAAGTTCACTTTTTACAACTCATCTCATACCACCCATAGTTTTACCCCTGGTCCTATACACCAACCGCCTTATTTATTTTTTAACCACTCTTGTTCTTCACCCTGGCCCTTTACACCAGCCGTACTGATAGTTTTTAACTGATTTTAATTGGTGTTCTCTCCTCATCGAATAACTTTCCGTATGGCGCTCTTTGCCGGTGTCGGCCTTGCGCCAATAAAATCAAACCATCATCATCATCATTAATATTGCATTTATGCGACAGATGCTTATGCAAGTCGGCACTCTTGTGAATAATGTTGGGTGAGGACGTGATGGGTTTTGCAGAGGCACCTCGTGTAAACACACATCGACAAATCTAAAAGAAATAATGAAATTATGGACGCGAAGCAGCAGCAGAGAGTGCCAGAATCGACTGCGTTTCGCTCGTATGATTGCTGCATAAACTTAGTGCTTGCGCGTCTCATATTATTAAGGTAACCGTAATAACTTTGTTGGTTATCGTCTTGTACCTGTCATTTTAAACCTGGCTGCTCGACTCAATTCGACTGCAAGCTCACTGTAAACACAAACTAGCGGAAATGGAGTTTTAATCAAGTAATGTGCCCTAAAAAATACCTATAGCAAAAACTTTACCCCCTAGGCATGATCTAAAAAAGTGGACGAGCCTCTATCGTAGTACCGTTGCCCATCCGTGTAGCAAAAGGAAGGATTTAGAACGACTTCACACCATTTCTGAGCTGGCGTTCGGTTCCTTGTGTACTACATCTCAAGCGGGTGGTCGCCATGTTAGTCTTACGTTGTTTCCATTCATCAGCACTTCAACCTTGGCTTAATGCTAATTAGAACGAGTAAGCAGGACGCGACGGTTGCATGCAGCTACAAAACCAATGCCACACGTATACGCATATAGATGCTTCAACCAGCGCGATCACAGGCAGACAGCGCGGCCGTGTTGTTTCTATCTGTTTATTTTGGCGATAAGTGTTGTCAAACTCTGCTGCTAACGAAGAGACAGTTCTCGCCGTTGCAAACTATTGCAATGATCATCGGCTTCGCTTGCTTGCGCATACATAGACGATTTAAATTCTCGTGCCAGCGCGCCAACGCACCCGACTGCAGCTACTCAACTTGCCCTGGTGGCACGACTGGCTGCCCGGATGTAAACAACCTCTGTGCTATCAACGCAGCGCGGCCGGTGACTCGGTGCGGCCGGAGCTTCAAGCCTCGCCTTGGGCCGTCGCTTTTTCTTATTTCTGAAGGACTAGTAGTGCCATTTGGTGGAAAGATTTTCATGTGCCCCTGTCACACGAGGAACGGCCGCAAACAGCATTTGGATACGGTGACAGGTGTGGGCAGCTCGCTGGTAAGTGGTCTTTCATCAGTCGATGCGTTTGTCAAACGTTGATGATGATTGGATGTTTATGGCGCAAAGCCAACTAGGGCAAAGAGCGCCAAAGCAATGGTTATGTATGACGGTTGAAGATGTAATCCCGAAGACTACTCAATAAGAGCAGAGATTAAAATAGTAAAATCAGTGAGACAATGAGGATGGCTGGTGTAAAAGGCCAGGGTGTGATAGTGCAGGGCATGAAACTATGTGCAAGAATTACGCGTGATAGGAAATAAGCTGTAAAAATTTGATTTCGCTAAGAAACCTAAAAGTATGTTGTAGGGGGACTATGGGATCATCCGCTAAAAATAGTGCTGGATGTAGTGGGATGTGTTGTCTGTATAGTCGTGGGAAATATTTGCGTCTTGTTCTGTGGAGTGCTCTGCATGTAATGAGAATGTGAATTACAGATAGGCCCTCCCCACACCTGCTACACAAGGGTCTTGGAGAACCAGTGAGCAGACGGAAGTGTGTTGCGTGTGTGTGGCCTATCCGCAATCTAGCTAGTGCAACTTCAATGAATCTGTTGTGTGAGTCAGTAGTGTATGGTCCTAGGTGTGGTTTAATTAGGTGTAACTTGTTGTCTGTCTGTGTGCTCCAGTCGGCTTTCCAGGTTCTGCGAAGGTGTTCTTTTATGTACGGCTTGAGGTCGGTGTACGGTACTTTTGTAATGTCCACTGTGTTCGTGTGAGCCGCAGCGGTGGCCATTTGGTCTGCGGTCTCATTTCCCGCAATTCCAAAGTGACCCGGTACCCAACATACAATCACTTCGAGAATTTTGACATACGCTGACATTAAAGTCTTAAAAACTAGATTTATGACGTGATTTTTAGAACGCTTTTGGGATGATAATGCTCGTACAACGCTGAGTGAATCTGTGTAGATGATGGATTTTTGAATGTGATGTTGAACAATATGACCAGCAACAAGAAAAATGCCATACGCTTCCGCCGTGAAGATGCTCGAATTTACATGCATCGATGTAGAGGCCGTAAAGTTGGGTCCGTGCGCAGCACAAGACACCGCGATGGAAGTTTTCGATGCATCACTAAAAAATTCTGCAGCCTGGTATTTTTGCTGCACATACTGAAAATGTTGTGAAATCGCGATTTGTGGTACCCTGCTTTTCTGTAATTGTGTAAAGGACAGGTCACACAATACAGAGCCAAATTGCCAGGGAGGGGGCTATAAAGTCAATGGTAGATGTTCTGAACGTGTCCAAAAAGGAGATTGACAGTTCAGAAGCTTCCCTTCTCACCCTAAGTGAGAAAGGTAGAGACAGAGATGGACGATTTAAAAACAGCTGTGACGTAGATGTATCCATAAAAACAGGTTTAAAAGGATGGTTGTCGATTGATGATATTTTACAAGCATATAAAAGATCAACATAAATTCGCTGGTACTCCAGGCACCACTTGTCACACTCCACATACAGGCTTTGGACAGGGCTTGTACGAAAAGCACCACACGAGAGGCGAAGCCCCAGGTGCAGCACTGGGTCGAGCATTTTTAGCGCTGTTTTTGTGGCCGACCCGTAGACAACACTACCGTAATCCAAACGAGACTCTACCAAAGCGGTATAAAGGCGCAGCAGGAGTTGTTTATCTGCACCGTATGATTGGTGCGACAGGACTTTCAAAATATTCATTGTTTTTAGACATTTTTGTTTGAGTTGTTTGATGTGAGATATGAATGTGAGTTTTTCATCCATCACCACACCCAAAAACTTATGTTCCTTTTTTTTTTTTTTAACAGGGATTGGGTCACCATTGAGGTTTATTTCAGGGTCGGGCGTTACTCCACGTCTCCTTGAGAATACGACAATGGTACTTTTTGTGGGATTAGGTTTGAAACCATTTTCGTCTGTCCAGCGAGAGAGTTTCTTTACCCCAAGCTGGACTTGACGTTCACATATGGATATGTTACAAGATTTAAAAGATATTTGTACATCATCCACATATACTAAACAGGAGATCGATGGAGGCAATGCTTTTCGAAGCGAATTCATTTTTACGATAAAAAGCGTGCAGCTCAAAACTCTGCCTTGAGGCACGCCATTTTCTTGAATGTGAACTCTGGACAGTGCTGACCCGACTCTCACATGAAATGTTCGTTCACACAGGTAACTGGAAAGAGTGTTCAGCATGTTACCTGTTACACCATAGGATTTTAGGTCTGCAAGAATGCCATAACGCCATGCCGTATCATAGGCTTTCTCAATATCAAAAAATACGGTCATGCAGTACTGTTTGTGTATAAAGGCATCTTTGATGTATGATTCTAATGCAACAAGCTGATCATTTGTGGATCGCCCTGCCCGGAAGCCTGCCTGGCAGCCCTCGAGAAGACCATTGTACTCCAGAAAGTACACGAGCCTACGGTTTATCATCTTTTCGAGGAGCTTACACAGGCAGCTTGTCAGGGCGATGGGACGATAACTTGCTGGAGAGGAGGGGTCCTTCCCCTCCTTCAGAAAGGCCACAACTATGGCCTCCTTCCAAGACCTTGGAAACTGCCCCGAAAGCAATATTCTGTTGTAGAGGTGTAAGAGTGTCTCAAGAGTGTCTGCGTGTAGGTGTTGTATCATGGTGTATGTAATGCCGTCTGCCCCTGGAGCTGGTTGCTTACAAGTGGCAAGAGCAACCTTCAGCTCATGAAGTGTGAATTCAGAGTTGTAAGCAGAATTCGACTTGTTCTTGTCTAGTAAGGCTTCTTTTCTGCAGATGTTTTGTGTTGCATGAAAGTATTAGTGTAGTGTGCTGAGCTGGACACGTGTTGGAAGTGTTGTGCGAGTGTGTTAGCCTGGTCTTCCAGTGTGTCCCCTGTTGTACTAACCAGGGGCAGGCTGTGTGTTTGTTGTCCTTTTAGTTTTCGTATACGTGTCCAGACTTTGTGTGTGTCTGTGTACGAATTGATGGAAGTGAGGAAGGTGCGCCAACTCTCCCTCTTCGCCTCATGGTGCACTCGCCTCCCAAAAGCTTTCGCCCGTTTAAACGAAATGAGATTATCTGACGTGGGGTACCGGCGAAGGACACCCCACGCCTTGTTCTGGGCCTCTCGCGCCCGCCTGCAGTCCTCGTTCCACCAGGGCCTCCTTGGGGTTCGGGACCCACTGGAGGCCTGGGGAATGGACTTTTCGGCGGCGTCAAGGATGTGCGCCGTGACGAGTTGGGCTGCTTCCTCTATGTGTAGGTGTTTTATGGTTGTGTGGTGTAGTTTAGATGTTTCTGTGAATGTGCTCCAGTTTGCTTTTGATTCATTAAACCTGTTATGGGAAGATGGACTGCATGGGCCTTTACCTATGTACGTTAGGGAAGTGGGGAAATGGTCACTACCATATGGGTCTGTGCCCACACCCCACTCAAGACATGGAAAGAGAACTGCGGAACCAATCGCCAAGTCAAGATGCGAGTATGTATTGTGTCCTAAGTTATGGTATGTAGACTGTTTTTTGTTGAAAAGGCATGCTCCGGAGGATGTAAGAAACTTCTCTATCAGGCGACCTCGGGCATCCGTTCTGGAGGAGCCCCAAAGAGAGTTCTGCTAATTAAGGTCGCCTGTTAGTATGTATGGTTCGGGCAGCTGGTCAACCAGTGCCTCGAAATCAGAGCTCGAAAGTGCATGATCAGGAGGAATGTAGCTGGGGCATACCGTTATCAACCTATTAAATAATATTGTTCGAATTGCTACAGCCTCAAGGACAGTGTTCAGAGTGACAGGGTGGCAGGCTAAGGATTTTCGGGCAATTATGGCCACACCGCCAGAAGAGTGTGTGCAGCCATCCCTGTCCTTTCTGAAGACCATGTAACTATTTAAGAAATTTGTGTGCTTGGAATTCAAATGTGTTTCCTGAACACACATTACACTTGGCTGATTAGCATGCAGTATTTCGTATACATCGTCAAGATTTATAAGCAGGCCTCTACAGCTCCATTGAATTATGTTTTCTCTTCCCATTATTTAGAGTGAGAGCTACTGGAGTGTGTGTGTTTGTTTATGTGTCGTCTTTCGGGGCTGTGACTCTCGCCTTTTTTGGCTTGTCGGGAGGCTTTGGCGTCGGGATGCGTTCCTTGCGCTGCGTTGCAAGCAGGAACGGCCCGACATCCATCTCGTCGTCGGATGTCGGAGGGGTGCCCAACGGACCGGGCCCCCTGGACTTGGCCCCCCCTCGGGAGCCCTTCGTTTGAGCCGCCACCGCCGAGGGCGTCCGGGGTGCCAAAGGTGGCACGGGCGGTGCGGTGGGAACCGGTGCGGGGCCAGTGGTGTCCATCACCTCGGTACCCTCCAACGCACTGGAGGACGGGGAGACAGAGGCGGGAGCGGCACCGGTCCCGACAGAAGTGGTTTGCTCCACAACCGCTGCTGCCTCAGCTAGCGGCGTGGTGCCGGGTTGGGCTGCTTGAGGCAACCCAGTGGGGGGCGGGGGCGGGACCAGGTCAGACTCGCTGAACTGGGTCCCTGTGGACACCAGACGCCGCTCCGGCCCCCGGCGAGCCGCGTCAGCGTACCTCCCCAGAGGGAAAGAGGCGAACCTTTTTCTCGCCTCTGGAAAGGTGATGTTCTCGGTTAACTTAATGTTTATTATCTTTTTTTCAAGTTGGAATTTTTCGCACTTGCGGGAGTATGCCGCATGCGGCCCCCCGCAGTTTACACAAGTGAGGGTTTCGGATTGGCAGTTGTCACTAGGATGATCGTGCGCCGCACATTTTGCACACGTCGTTCGGGCACGGCAAGAGTTTGTACCGTGCCCGAACCGCTGGCACTTAAAACAGCGCCGCGGGTTCGGGATGTACGGACGTATTGAGCACCGGATAAAACCGGCATATATATGTTGTGGGAGAACTGCGTGGTCAAAGGTCAAGATGATGTGCTTGGTGGGAATCTCCTTGTCGTCTCTACGGATAGTGATGCGTCTCACCGCAGTGACGCCCTGATCCTTCAAGCCGGCAAGGAGATCCGCATCGGTTTCGTTCAGGAGGTCTGTCTCGGATATCACACCCTGGGAGCTGTTGAGGCTCCGATGGGGTGTGACCCTGATGTCGAGATCAGCCAGTCTAGTCTGAGCTAGAAGCTTTGCAGACTGCTGCTTGTCATTTATTTCAATTAAGAGTTCACCAGACCTTTGTTTTTTGCACTTATACGATTTTCCTACTATTGCTTCAAGATACTGGGCGATCAAGAAGACTGACTGAGATGCAAGAGGGTGGGTTGGATTGCAGGATTCCATGACAAGAAATCGAAAAAAATTATCCGGTTCAGGAAATGTTAAAGATGGCAATAGGGGAAAAGATACTTCGGTGCGGCCCCTTTTCAGGGACCGATCACGTTTGGGGGGGGGGTTTGAAAATGCCATATAGCATAGTATAAAAGCAGGGAGACTGGGGTACTTTCTTCTTTGACCTTACCCTGGTAGTCAAAGAGGTCCCGGAGCTCCCTGCCTGGTAGACAGGCAGGGAGCCCATCGGCCGGAGCTTGACCTAGGCTCCGACGGCCACCGTTAGAGGTTTCTACCCTTCACCTTAAAAACACATCACCACGGTAGGTCACAGCTTATGTTGGGGGGCTCGGGGTCCGCGGTATCGCCAGTACCGTCACCAAGATTACTCAAGGTGCCCCGTGCGGGGGTTTGTCAAACGTTTTGGATAGGGTTAGCAGCGAAGTACCCGGGTACCCGTGCCGCTCACAGCACGTACACGCACGGGCAAAGAAAAAAGCGCACACTCGTATTATTTTACTTGTTTGTGGGTTTTGGGGTATGCATTCGCATTCTTTTGTAGGCCGGTTTGTAACAGGGCATTCGAGATAAAATCGTTTATTGCGCGCCGCGTCGTTTCAAAGCAACGTGACGGTTACTTCGTGCTGGCGAAAATCAGCGCAGTCAGACGGAAGCGGGAAGGAAGGTAGAGAGATCGGGAAAGAGGGCGGTAATGTACAAAAGACAGCGTAGTGCAGGACCAGAAATGGAACGCACCCCGTCTGCATTTCTCCGAACTTCAGGACAGAGCTGCACACGGGTACGTTGTCACAAACTCGAGCGTACGACGTCTAAAAGTACCGTACATTTTTTTTTCATTTTTCACCGTGACCTGAGCCACTTAACCTCTCATTGCCGCGCATGCAGACCTGATTGTGTCCCTGTGTTTGAGCGCACAGCCATCCTTTTCCGACATAAGAACCAGCAAACGCGAGAAATTGTAGAAGCCAGCCACATAAGAAAAGCTGGTTCCGAATGCATCAGTCATCCCTATATCGCCCTGTTTAATCGAGAAGTCGCATATTTACACGCACATTAAGCACTATTTCGGTGCCTCTTCTGGGCATGCGTGTTGGGGGTGGGAGGGGACCTTAATCCATGTATGATGCGGTTATATTTGCTGATTTTTCACCTTTCGTGCACCTCAAAGTTCGTTTTGTGGTTTTGTTGTTACGGTTTTTAGTATTTTCGGCTGACTGCGCCGAGAACTGTGACGCATTGGGGGCGCGGCAATTGGGCGCTTGGGCATTTAAAGCTTTGAATTGTGCAATAATAAACTAGTTGCGAGTGTGCGCTTGTGCCGTCTTCATGGGTTCTTGTCCTCGTTAATTTGCGCGCAGTTTGTTTTTCGAGATGCATCATTACCAACTCGCCCAACTCGCAACCCTTTTACAGATCCTATACTCCGTAAGAATGAGTTGCCTGTCCTTTTAGGTACGGCGAAATCTCGCGCAGCGCATAATTCTGCCAGGGGGCCATATCCTAAGGTCAATGCACACACTATGAAAGCAGCTTGCACTTAATGCGTCACATTGTCTGCTGATAAGCATTTTAGATTCGCCCCTCTCATCATCATTCACTTCGTGGAGATGGCGGGATTTTCTTTCATAACTTGTTGTCACTGCAGTAATTGTCAATTGTCACTGCAGTAATCCTACAAATCACAGAAACGGTTCATTTCACATTGAAAATACGCTCAGTAACACACTTTGCACCACACGGAGGAACAATCGGTTGCAGTGATGAGGCATAAGGGTAACTTGTTGTTAAAGGGTCATTGAAGGCAACCAGCAAGTTGGTTTCAAACGGAAGTCGGACCTCCGCATAGCCATTTCAGCATTGATTTAGTGCCAAGATGCCTTAAGTGCTGAGGAATAGCTGTTCAAATGCTCATCAAACGTGACGCAAACACGACTGCAGTCGCTGTTTGCATCAGGATAAACCGGAAGCAAGTGAAGCAGCGGTGATTAATAGCAGTATACAAGCCACTGAATACAACATTACCACGTACCAAGCAGTTTGGTCAGTTCCGGTCAAATCGCTCATGCTTCCCCAAACTCCCCTGTCATTTGCCGTTCGAGACCACTAAGCAAAATGTTTCGCCATTGGACCCGTGATCAGTATTTACACTTCACTGAAGAAAAACATTGGCCTTTTGCATTGCTGCAGGCTGTTTCCTCCAAGCCCTAAAAAAAGTCCTGTAACTGTAACAGTGGGCACGCTTAAGGTCTAGTGGGTTTCCCAGGCAAGTTTTTGCGCCCACTGCCTAGAAGTGCTGAAGGGGGTAAAGCCAAGCAAGGGCCCAAAGAACAGCAGAGAAAGAATGAAAAAAATGGTGGCAGTTAGCCCGTACATACACAAGATAAAGAAGCTAAAAGCGAAGCGAGAAGCTGGTGTCGTTTTCTCAGCCCCCATCAAATTAAAGGGCTTTGTAAGAGGGTTAATCAGCATGGAAACACGGCGGGAAAATATCAGTGTGACACAAAGCAGAAAACAAAATTTGTTGAATGCTCTCTCGGCGCTGTCTACTGCATCCCCTTTAACTGCAAAAGACGCTGTATCGGACACCGAAGCAGGTGCTTAAACACCACGCTCAGGGAACACCCTAGGGCCTCTACACAGGTGAGCGGACGAGCGGGCCTGGAAACTTGGACGCATACTGCAAAGTACGTGGATAGAAGGCTGTATTTGAGCAGACCGAGGTTTTGTTCAGATCACCCAAGGTTCAGAAAAGGAAAATTGTGAAGTCCTACTTCATGGGATCAGGCACATTCGGAGAATACGTGAGCACACGGCATAGTCTTAAGGTTATTGCAAAACTGTGCGTTTAAAAAATGCACCTTGGCCCCTGTATATCCGGGTGTGCGGAGAAGATTCCGATGATTAGGCGTCTGCGCATTCAACTTGAATATTTCAGAGTCAAAATTTCTGTATTTCGTCATTTCATTTCTCGCCTTAAATCTCCTCCCCCCCCCGCCCTTTTTTAGTGTTTGTTTCTTCTCTTTTCTGTAAAGCTGTTGGAGGCATTCCAAAGAATAAATAGTTGCTTGTTTGCACTTACCCCGTTGCGTTTTGTGTTTCTTTGTTTCCATCCTTGTATCGTAAGCCTAAGCAGCGCATTAATCTAACCCAAGCGTGATACGAACAAGCCCAGAGAAGTGCTTTAATCAGTTTGAAAGCATTGATGGTGGTTGTCGAAAGAGATTATCTGATAAACTGCAACATCGTCTGCGAAGAGATGTGCAGGGGAGGATACGCATCATGGAAGATGATAAAAACAGATTTAAAACGTAGAGGACCAAGCACACTGCCTTGGACGACACCAAAGTTATTGGGGGCAAAAAAAGTAGAGGTATTAGCAGACGTTAACTTAAAGGGGCATTAAATAGGCTTCCAAAGGCAGTGGTTTTGAGTACCAAATAGCTAGACAACATGTTTACGACAACGATACCAAATATAACTTCTCTGGGTAAAGCGAATGTTGCACAAAAGGGCAAGAAAGGTCTTCGCTTCTTTCCTTGTTTACCTGTCAATCTTTGTCACCGTTCTCACACACTATGACGTAACTTTCCGACTGTGACGCAGCCTTTATGGCAAAGTTGGTGCTGAACACTACAGCGTTGCTTTTGGCGGGTTTCCTAAAATCTGCAGTTAATAGGTGTTCTCAGCTGTGGGGAAATGCGGGTGCATGTTTCGGCGGTTCCGCCGAACGGCACTACAGCACAGCTATCTTTGGAGAAACAAATGTCGATCGTCGCCATCTGTTAAACGAGCTTAGCTGAGCATGTGGATATAGTGCATTGTTTGCAAAGTATGAATAACACCGCAAAAGACGGAGAGTCTCTACAGGTGGAATCGCCTCTACAAGCGTGACCGCGGCATGGCATGAACCGCAGCAGCTAAAACTTGTCACTGCCCGCCGGAGGGGGACTATTGCTGGAAATCAGTTTACAAATGCATAAAAGGGGGAAGTAGTGTAGTGAAAGATTGCGCTGGTGATCGTCATCAGCTCAGCTTCGTAAAGTGGTGATGAATAACTGCGGCGATGCTAAGCCTTTTCTGCGCAAGCTAGAGGGACCTGCTCGCTGCAACAGCGCCACCTGCAAGAAATGCTAGCGAACCGCCAATCGTAGGTGGAAATCTTCAATTACAGTCACCACCGCACATGTTGTGTTTGGGACCACCCTATCTGGCCGTCAAACACCCATTTCCCCCATTCTACAACTGACGTACTGACTCAACCAGGGCCGTGCGAGCGGCCCGGCCGCTGACTGCCCCACTATGCTCAGCGCAGCCAGCAGTAGGCGGAGCATACACGTCGGCTGCTAAAAAAAAAACGTGACAAGCAGGGTCAATGGCTCGGCGTACCTCGAAGCTGTAAGTTCTCTAGGTTGTCTTGTGTATGTCAGTGATGTCAGCATTCACACCGATTTGGAGGTGCGAGGACAGGGCGAAAGCTCCAGGCCTTATTGGCAGCCCTTTCTATTGAACAATAACGTAGCTAATACTTAACATTTTTAAACCATTTTTTGCGGTATGCTGTTCCTTCAGCCAGCAGCACGTAAAATCGCTAGCTTTGGAACCCTGTTTAGGTCCCCTTTAATTCAACAAGGAAGAAAATCCGTTATCCAAATGAGGACATTAGGGTGAAGTCTGAGAAGTAGTCTGCGGTGTGTAATGCGATCAAATGCGTTAGAAAAATTGAGATAAACTGCAGGAGTGTGTAAACCTACGCCAACGGATGAATGTAGATCCAGAAGAATCCCAGAATGTTGCGTTTTACGAGAGTAACCCTTGTGAGTTACTCTTAACCCCATGCTGATATTCAAATATGATGATGTAATTTTACAAGTACTTAGTGACTTGAGAGAGAATGAAATGTTCCACAACCTTGCATATGGTGCGTGTTATTGAAACTGGCTTGTAGTTTATACGTGAGCACGGTACCCAGATGGAAAGGTTGGTGCTACCTCGGCTATCCACCCATCACTGAGAATATCGCGTGCTGAGGGACTGGAAATAGCGCCATCGGAATTCTAGGGTGTGGATTGTACTTTTCAGCACATTGTAAATAATACCAGTAAAATCTCAAGTAGGTGGAATTTTAAGCTTACCTAAAATGGAAAGTAGTTCCACGTCAGTTTGTATGGTTAGTTCTTCAAGCCTTATAGAAAGATTTTATGACTAGGTTTTAATGGCGCAAGGCCAACTAAGGGCAAAGAGCACCAAACAAAAGTCGTGTGATGAGAGCGACATGAAAGTAAAAGTAAAACATTTCAGTACAAATAAACAAAGACACAACATAATTAAGATGACTGGTGTAAAGGGCCAGGTTGTCAAGTGCGTGATAAGAAATGAGATGTACAATTTTTTCTCGGTGAAAACTCAACGCGATTGACTGAAAACATGGTCTCGTCCCTAAGACGTATGACGGGTGTTGTGGAATATGTCATGTGTATAGTTGTGGGAAGTGTTTGCATTGTACTGCGTCAAGTGCCCTGCATTGAATGATAGGCCCTATCCACACCCGGATAGGCCCGGATTACGGATAGGCCCTCTCCACACCCGCTGCACATGTATAGAAACATTTTAAAAGGATTGCGTGGCTTGATTCTACGTGAATGAACCGTTTAAAGGAGCCATGAAGAGAAAACACAAGTTTGGTTCATTCAAAAGATTGTCTCGTTAGAATCATACTGACACCACTTTTAACGTAAACTTCGCTCAAATAAGCTACATAATTAGGAAAAACGGGAATGATCATGCGACCCACCAGCTCATTTCCCGCAACAGAACCTGTGATGTCACATGGGCTAAGCTCTGCGATTGGCGGAGGCTGGCAGAAGCAGACGCAAATTAGGTAGAGCTTACAAACTAGACGAACGAGCGATTTGCGCTTAAATTTAGGGCACATTCTTTACAAAGCAATAAGAATGATGGGACAAACAGTGGAAGTTACGAAAGCACATGTAAACATAGAAGTACTGATGCGTTCTGCTGTTCGTACTGCGCACAGCATGCTTTGGTTTAGCTGCACAGCACTACGGGGCTTGGGGTTCTCGCAGACGACACTGGCCGATTGACGCAAGCAACGGTGTCTTACGTGACCCCATTTGTCGAGCGAGCACTGTTTCAGGGAACGAATATTTTCTCCCAGAACAAAAACAAGCCAGGTTTAAATGCGGGCAAAAACAAACCAAACGCTTGCCACGGTATGGTGGCGCCATCTAGGTTACGGAACGTAAAGAAACGCGGGAACAAACCAACACCGCTGTACAGGGTGGAGACAATTTTTGAACGGTCCCGTGCCGCCGCAATTGGGCCAACGGGCTCAACGCGTTATTCTTTTTGTTTCCCACGAGACCTAGCAACGCGAAACAGACAATATGATTCAAACTTCTTCAGTAAACCGCGTTGCGGCGATAATTTTAGCGCGGTTTTGACACAATGACTTGCTTCGGCGGCGAGCGAGCAACCGAACATGGCGGCGCCAGCGTTACGTGTCTCTACCCTGTACGGCGGATGCGTGAATGAAGGTACTCTAGGCTGCAGAGCGGTCGGTTTCAGTGATGTCACTTGGGACCACGAAAACGCACGATTGAGCGGGAAAATCAAAATTTTAACCTAAATTGTTTAATTTCTCAGTTAATAAAGCACCGTTTGTATCCGGACAAGCGCTGGGGGCACTATAAAACACGAAATCTTTCGAATAAAACCAACTTGCATTTTCTCTTCATGGCTCCTTTAAACAAAGTTCGGTTTCTCTTCCTGCGCCTCCAGATTCTCTTGAATATCCCCACAAACCAATAACATGCTTAAAATGCACCGCACTGCTTCAGGAAAATGTTTCAAATAACCACAGGCTACAACACTGCTAACAGGTATACATCACGGCAATGGAAGTTTGCACAAGGCGCAATAACTAACCAGCAAGTACGTAATCGGTGGGTGCGCTGAATGGCAGCAGTGCCTATGGCCGAGGAAATGACGTGCGCTTGAAGGGGTGTGCCGAGTGACTTGGTGCCAGGTGACAGACGAAGGAATGGCTTTTACTGGTGGCGAAGCATACGGAGCACCAAGGGAAGGCCGGCCGCAGCTTAGGTCCAGCAGGTGGAGTGTTGGTTGGCCAGGGGAGGCCCTGGCAAAGCCTTTGGAACTGGACTGACAGGCAGCCGACCCAGGACAGCCAGCAGCAGCCCCTGAAGGTACATGATCTGTGAGTGCACAGACAGCCGTTGAAATACAAGAGAAGGTCACGCAAAGATCAAATGCTTACACCAAGCGGATTTGTAATAGCTTAAGGACATTAACCTTCAAGGCAATAATAAGACCATTCCCGCAACATCCAGAGTAAAATTTAGGTCACACTAAGGATGTGTTTATTAGACACGCCAGTAATGCGGTTTGGGTATTCATGATATATCCAAAGCTTACCGCTACGCTAATTTGCATTGAACGCATGCTAGCAGCTTATCTGGGTCCAAAGCGTTCAATAGAGACTAGTGTGTACTTGTTAAGGATCCTCTATTGCATTGCCTAGCTTGTCTTTGCAAGTTCGTTTCTCCAAAATAAATCCAGTTGATTGCGGGCCTACAGTTTCCTTGTTAGTCTCTGTATGGTCTGCAATTTCGGGATTTTAGGAAGTTGAAAACTCGCTTAACTTTCATCACTAATTTACAGCAATGCAGATGCCTCTGATATCGAGCCCCACAGTTCCCGCGAGCTGCTCCTACGGAATCAAGTGCCCGCTTTTTCGCATGTACTTCCACGGAACCTCCTGTCCACGTTACTTCATCGTATACCGCAGGCATTCACGAGTGTGTACTGATCACAGCGTTGTGCCGCTCACGCGAAATTTCGACGGGATCTGCAGTCTCGACGGCAGATTTTGGTAGACGCATAACGCAAAAACGCATAGTTGTTAAACAACTTCGCGTGATGTCAATTAATTAGCAGCCCTCTACTACAGCGTGGGCGTCGTAGTTAAGGTCTAGCTTACGCGTAATTTGATGCTGACTGCCGCGGAAACTGTGCACAGCTAAATCCAGGTCACCCAGCAAGTACCCAAGTCCCCTAGGATTTCAGAGAAAATGAGATGGTGGTTTAGTGAACCGCTGACGCATAAACATCAGATCCCGTTCCAAACAAGTACAAAAAAAAAACATGCCTACTTACCCTAGCAGAAACGATGTTTCCTACGTAAAATCCTTCTTCACTGTCATCTTCACTTTGGGAACACAAATACACTTTGTTCAGAAGCCATGCCATCCACTTTTGACGCGCAGTCTTTTGAGGCGGGCAGCGATGATCGTTCTTCCAGTGCCCGTGTTTTCGACACATGCGTAGGTTGGAAGGACTGACATCGCGCAATAAAACTTCTATAGATTTCAGATGGAAATCTGCCGATAAAACTGAAGAAAACCCGCCAGCAACTCTAAGCACAGCATGGCATAGCGCAAACGCGGGATCCTCACAAATGCACACACAATGTGAGACAGTTGCCAGGCTGCCATAGCAGCACTTTTATGTTTGACGAAAGTCGTGTTAGTACGGGAATATTGGCAATAATCTTTCCGTTTCTGAAAGCTATAACAAGTTTATATCTTCAAATTGAGGATTTCGTACGCAGAAGTACATAGTAATGAAAGACCCCGACATATTTACACTGATGTTAAAGTAGTTTCGATAGTTTTGACAGCCTTGATTCTGGTTAATTCTCGGCGGTTTCTTTTCCTTGTTTAGAGAAAGAGGCCGAACAAATCGACAACGCTGACGTGATTGGAAGCAAAGAACAAGCGCTTAACCTTGTAAAAAACAGCGATTAAATTCCTCACAGACAAAAAAAGTCTTTGTCAAGATTCGAACTAACGACCATCAAAACGTGAAACAAGCATTCTACAACTGTGCTAACCTAGCAGCCTGTTTCCATACGCTAGGAATGTAGTATAAGTACCAAGGTGTCAACGGATATTGTTGTTTGTGTCTTGTTTTGACCGTAGTTTAGACATTTAGGCAGTTATAGCGCTTGCTTCTCTCGTACCGATCTTGCTGACAAGGCCAACTATGCTAGTGTTACAAGCGATTTAGCCAAAGATCCCTTATTTGACCCAAGCAAAGCTATCGCAGATCATCCCCGATCTCTTCCATGCAAGCGATAGTAGCCACGAATGAAATGAAATACGCCGCTAGTATGGTAACGCTTGTTTGTCACGCACTGGTCTTGCAGACAAGCCAAATCACGCTAATACGACAAGTAATGACAGCCAACCTGTTGTGTAAAACGACTGATGACAGCAGCGAAAACCTTTGAAGTAGTTAGAGTACGTGGGCATAGCTCAAGGCGCAACATTAGAAAGCAACCGAAGCGACGAATGACGCGAAAACCGTGATGGGTACAGCAAACAAGTACAGTGCGCGGCAGCGACGAGCGAAAACAATGTTACAGCCGCTCCCAGCGGAACGTGTGAAAATAGAAGATAGAATCATTGCCTACACGCCCTGAAATACATCTGCACAGCCAATTACGTTTGTCGCTAAAGAAAAGCAACCAAGGCTGCAGCAATAAACTGTGCTTGCCTTGCTATGAGACAAAGCATGTCTTGACATCGTTGTTTGGTAGGGCTTCTGACTGTTACTTAAAAAAGGGAAAATACAGTGTGGACAGTCAGGGCACAAATGTGTACGTCTAGCGTCTGTCATACACTGTTTTGGAGGATACGGCGCAACATGCTGTTATACAGAAGCAAATAATTCACAGTGAACAGTTTGGTTGTACATGGTACGTTTCCCTAAAAAAAAATGCTGAAGCCCCAGCTTGTTATGTAGCTTCACCCCAGTGCTTTTATGGATTAAGCATGTCCCATCAGTAGCTGTTTTCAAATACTATAATTACTATTGGAGCATTCTAAAGTTTAAACAGGGATTTCTTCAATGCCCCCTCCCCACCCACAATCCCCACAACACACTATGAGGAGAATTTGGAAAACCCCCAAAATCGAAATTCTAGATGAACCCTTGTTTGAACTCAATTTGTGCATCTTCCAGTAAGGTCCTTAAAACATTTTCTGAAGGAACAAGGGGTGTAAATTTCACTGAAAATTATAAATAGTGCTTTTTAAGTTTTGGTCCATTGTCAACATATAACGTCCTCAATAAGCATGCACCGGGGTTGCCCCCAAAACCGGTGCGACGCACAGTGCCAGGTGACGGTGTGCACCCAGCACGGAGCGTTGATCGAGGACAAACTGAGCAATTCTACTCAAGCACTATCTCTTAAGCTAAGAAAGCAACGCATAAATATGTCCACAAGTGGCAATACAGCAGCATAACTTGCCACAGCGCTACTAGAAAGTGATATTTATTGAAGGGCAATGATTATGTGTAGAATAAACCCATATCCGTCACACATGCGCAACAATACACTTTCACCGCTTTCCACTAAACAGCTACATACAAGCTGCTTCACATCTTCGTTAGAGCGATAATACGAGTGCCTGTTTCTGTCCACCCTTCCGCTTGATGGTCTAGGCACCCCAGTGACTGTTCATGACAATTCAATTGAACGAAGCAGATGCAAATCTCCAACTGGCTGGCAATTCATGCAGCCTTCTTTGCAGCACACGAAGTTCACGTCTTCATTTACAATCTCTGGCCGTTGTTGCCTCCGTGCGGAGCCCGTCGCATCATTGCCCAATGATACTGCAAGCAAGTCATCCTTGTCAGCAACAACATACAGCTCCCTCCACCTTCACACAAGTGCAACGATGCGCCATCACCACTGTCGCTGCAGCAGACGGTGGAGGAAGCCTCTTCTCCAGCGTTGTTCGCAATGTATCTTTTGATTGCACCCCGGAGCCCTGTCCACTCCCTCAGTGTGCGGCGGGGCAGCCAAAAACTGACCCAGCCGCAATACTGGTTTATGGAGGACAGATGGTTCACACCAGCGCAGGTGTTCGAGGATGAAGAGGCGCACCGGTGCGCCCCGGTGTGCACTGGTGCAGTTTATAAATCACTCTGTTTTTACGTGTCATGTTTGAATGTCACCTAATAATTCTGTCAGTTCAGTTTGCAACAGGGTTGAAGAGCTGTGTGTTTAGATCGCCCAGTCCAGTTTGGGGTTATTGAATGGTTGGCTGAACACAGTCGACCAAATAGTACGAGTACCAGTTCAACCCTTGAGCAGACGTAAAAATGCCGGCTGGTGTGTATGTAGGGGGGTAGGGGTAAAAGATTCAAGAAGCAGAGGGAGAGGGCATGAATTAAAACCTGACACACATAATATTGGCTAAGAAACAAAAAGATGTCAAAAACACCGAAATTTTGAAGCAAGGCTAACACGGTGGGCAGCAAGCACAGCAACACTCACAAAATCGTATTGATCCATGATCATATTGATCCAACACTTGACCGTATTGAACCATGACTCATGATGTATCTTTTTGTATGTTTTGCATCTGATGTATCTTTTAATTGTTCTTGCTGATTTACAGCTGTGTGCAGTATTATATTCTTGCCCCTCCTGCTGGAGCCCATAAATGGGCCTGCAGTATTTTGTAAATAGATATATAAATAAATAAATAATAAATAAATAAATAAATAAATAAATAAATAAATAAAGGCATTGTACACAGAAATTACCTTCAAGAGATACGACTGAAAAAAAGAGGTGTGGGGAATCTACAGCGCCATTCACCAGAGATCTGTATGCAGTTGCCAACGGGTACAGCAATACCTGCAAAGGGAACGAGCCTAAGGAACACATCCACCTTTCAGTCTAGGCATGCACACCACCGGGCTGACAAACGCTCTGTGCGAACAAAACTATGAAAATGACTATGAGTAAGAGATGCAACAGGAAAAAAATAGAGTGGGGGGGTCGTACCGTGCCATTTACAAGCAGGCTGTACCAGATGCTGACAAGCACCGAAGAACACATGCCCAAGAAAAAAAACAAGAGGGCAATAGGAACTTAAGCACTGCAATTTACTACGAAGCCCTCACTGCGAAGAGCCAACAAAGTTATCCACGAAGGTTAAAAAGTGCGGTCGCTCAGTATCTTTAATTTTTGTTAATACAGCAAAAAATGCTGTATTCAATGACCCTACTTTGTACATAGTCAATTCTCATTGTTGCAAACTTGACGGGACATTGGAAGTTTGTTGAATGGGCAGAAGTCATCATAAATATCACTCTGGCAAAGACAAACGTGCACGTTATGTTTGGACATGGATTTTAATGACATTTTGTAGCATTTTGAAGGCTAAACTACACAAAACAAACTGAAAACAAAGGTAAAAAGTCCACAACTAGTTATTTCGTCTTCTACTGCTCACCAGAACATTCAGGGCCTATATAACACGATTGGTCATTTTCAACAAATTGGGTCACGTCAGAAATGACAGTTTTGAAAATGACCAAACTTAATACGGTCTTTGCATACGGAGTAGGGCTAAGAACAATGCTCTACACTAACGTTTTGCTTTATTTCGAACATTTGTTTAGTAGCAAAACGTTCTTTTTCGAGGTCTTGACATTCTTAAATTAAATTTTCAAACTGTTTTGTGATATTTGGACACATATTTTTAGCAGGTGTAATGAAGTAGCAGATATTTTCTATTGTGGACAATTGCAATATATGAATTAACTGAATGACCGCGTTTGAATTATGCACCCTGTAGAAACATTACAGCACAACAGGTTAAAGAGTTTGAATTTTGTGTAAGTAAACTTGAGAGTGCAAAGTGTCAGCGATTGTACTGTACTTTATTTTGTACTGTACCTTCTACTTTTTTCCAGTGCTCACAAGGCAGAATATATGTTGTCTGCAATATGTTACAGAAACCACAGGGCACACAGGGCTAATTTGTGCGATATGTCACACGTCGTAAGGCTACCTTGAAGACATACTGCAGAAATTCTACGACTCATCGTTGAAATCTTTATGTTAGGAAGGTGTTGTCGATCTTTTTTTGACATGTCGTTCCACTCTATGCGGTGACAGACCTTTATGAAATTGTAGCACATCGACATGTCGTAGAAGGCCTTCCGATGTCAAAGAGATGTAGTTAAAGTTTTTGCGACATCGGACCTTTACGATGTCAGAGGACAACGATAAGTCATTGAAATCCTTACGATGTCAATGACGTGTCATAAAGCTTCTTCGACATCGTATTGAAATCTCTGCGATATCGAAGACATGTCGTTGAAATCATTTTGATATCATTCATGTCGTATGGATATTGTTGCCATATTTTAAGTAGGGCAAGAGCACAAGAACAAGTTCAGGAGTGTTGCCATGGATGGCCGGCTGAGTGCTCATTGTGAAAAATGCGCCTAGGGAATCTCTTGTCATCCACTGTACGACGAAACAACTTCCTGTATTTCCACCGCTGAATCCTGACACGAGAAATTGTGGAAGCGGAAGCGATTGCATGGTCTGGTGATCAACGCGTCAGCAGGCCGTCTGTAGCCTTATCGGAACTTGAGCTCGGTTTTTTGTCGTAGGCGGCACGTGACTGTTTCTTGTTTGGCCCACCATTTTTATGTTTCCCTTTTCTTCCTCCTCTCTTCACGCTAGCCAGACGTGTTTATATGCGCTGGTTCTGCAATAAACGTTTTGTTGAAAGTTAGCGGTCCTCCTGTCTGTGCCTCCTCCTATGGTTGTTGTTTTTTACCGTGCTTGTTTCCTGTGGGACTCTGAACCAACACGTCCAAACCTTTTCCCTTCTGTGTCTTTGCATTCTCACTTCTGTGGGTGTAATATACTGATCCCCACGTTATAGCTTGCTCTGCGAAGTGCTATTGGTAATTGTTTGGAATTACCAGACGCACAAACTGGTGGAAGATAGAAAACAAACATATATTTTGCTGTGAACAAAATGATGTGAAGAAAGAGACAACATCCAAGTAATTTTTTTTGTGTAAAAGAGTATATTTGGTGTCCTAAAAGCCTGTACAGGACTACCTCATCAACAGTGCTTCCTGTAGCTCGCTATAAACAGGAGACACCAAAGGGAAAACAAGTGGAAAGTCGTGACGCACGTATGTGCTCAGAATTTATGTAATATCAGTAGGAAACGTTTCGTAATAAAGTAATGAAATCTGAAGAAAGACCTCAAGCAGGATTTACAAGAGCTTAAGCACAGGCACACATTACAAGCAGTTCCACCTGTTGCTCTCTTTGACGAAGGCACCACCGTGTGTGGCATATTACAAAAAATTACGTTTGGAGTGCCTGTGTGAAAATAAATGTAAGCACGCAAAAACATTTATACCATAGTAAAACTCAAGTTGACAATGTAAAACACTCAAAGGTGCTATTCTCGTATTGGCGGTCATCTACAACCCTAGCCGGACTCTGCAAGGCGCAGTCAGAATTAAGCAATTGATATCTCTGAGTTACTCAAAATTGTTCGAAGAGTATTGTTTGCTCATTGAACTAATGGTATTTCAAACTTTAAATTTTTGATTGCTGTCTTGATGGGTAAGCAGCGCTGACAAATTGTATTCCGCATGAAATGAGAACGTGTGCCAGGTGACATTAAAAGAAATTTTGTGGACTTCGGAGCTGCTAACAAAGACTTGCTTTACGATAATAGCAGTTCGACAAGAAGCAACTGATATTGAATAGGCAAAGTTCATTTCCAGTCTGACAAGCTAAACAAACATAATACGAAGATGTAATGATCGTTAGGTTTCAACAGATGTGCACGGAAAATGAAGTACGCGCTGCAAAGAAATTGGACGTGCGTGAACATTTCTGTGAGCTACGTAAATAGCTGCCTCTTAAGTTCGAGGAAGCCGCCATCAAATGCTTTTGCGATGACAGGAGTTCTGACGTTATTATTCCACGTAAGCAACAGCCTCCGAGAACTTCTCTAAGGACTGTGAACTGCCGCGTTGTCAATGACCTACTCACGACAATAATTGGTCTGTAGGCCATGACCGAGCTTTACGCAAAAAGAGGGTTTGTTTGGCATATATTACATGTTTTTTAAATGCACCCTCTAATGAAGTTCAAGCGTGCACGGGTATATGACTGCCAACGTAGACTAGCCGAACATTATACTGCTGATAGTGGTGAACGCCCACGAGTATCTGCATCCGCGCAGAATACAGGCAGCCTGTAAGCCTCACAGCTTTCGCTTTCACATCACAGGACGAAACTTGCAACAGAATGCATGCAACCAGACTGCTTAGAATCCCACGGGAGGCCGTTTTGTTTCGATACCATTCACGTTTAAAACACGAATGAAAACTCAGACACCCATCTTGCCTTTACAGGGAATATTCTATCTAATCTATATTTCGGGATTCTATTATAGAATGATTACCTGTCAAATATTGCATGATATTATAACGTCTATATAATACAGCTGTGAGTGAGCGCGTGGGGAAGAAGATAGAAGAAGCTAAGGTCAAACACTGGCACACACAACCAATTCCACTAATTTGCAAATAGGATGATGTACACGGTCGCGCGCTGCCATGCTCGTGTCAACATGGCTACCCTACAATAAAATGTCTTTTATGAACGCTGCAATAATAAAAATTTTTACAACAAATTTTATTGTGAAGCTTAGTGAGCTGTGAGCATTGCAACGTGAAAATACTTCTCGAATAAACTGAAGCGTGGTTAAACAGCGTAGAGACCTAAACACTACGCTTACGCACCTATGCGCAGTCAACGGCCTGTTACTTATAATGAATGCCTTCTACATGGTAAGATTAACAGCACATATACTCCGTGTGATGTATCAAGCCTCACATCTGATAGAACTCGCCTTTCGCACGAGAACGAGAAGAATAGCATATCCACGTCAAATGCTAGATAAAGTGTAGCATGGTGCCGATCCATATATTTATTTTGCCAGGAAACGGGTGCCGTCATTTGGTGCTGCAAGGTGAAAATTTTGAGGTTATTAATCGCAGAAGGAAAATTGTACAGCAAACTTCAGTACTACATTCAGCGACCAAGCCAATTATACCGATGCTTACCACAAAAAATATAGCTCGCATGTCAGGTAACGCTACAAAAAAATAATTCCTTTAGTCAATTGAAGGCTTTGGGGCAATCTTTTGAATATATCCTCCACTCCGCATGTTTCCCTTACTAGGTTGAGTGGAGGACGCCGAAGTGATTTTACATGCGACAATCGCCTTCAAAGATCTCCTAGACTGGAGGCCTTTGTGGAGGAGGGATTTCGAATGCGGGGTAGAACTCGTTCCAGAGGTTCTCTCCTCCACCACCATAAAGAGGTTCATCACCTTTATACTATTCTTTAAAAACGAACGGTTCAAACGCAGGCCACCTCTACTATTTCACGTGGTGGCCCAATAGAGACAAAACACGAACGATGACTGATGTGACTCGGAATTTTAATGTCATGTGGTGCTGTTGATACCAGAAGGGTTTTGTGCGACCGTGTACGTCATCCTTTTTGCAAAGTGGTTGTATTAGTGGATTGCGCCAGTGTTCTACATTATCTTCTTCAGTCTTCTTCACGTAACGATATGATATGGAAAATCACAGCAGGCTCTACCAAGTGAATAAGCGGCGTCGCCGTCGGAGAAGAACATGATATTCGCTGCCAAAACGGGTAAACAGTGGACTTCCTGGCGTTCCAATTCTCTTCGAAGCCGCATATGAGCCAATCTTGGCTGGCGGATGTGGGACGGATGTACATAATGCCTAACGTTATGCACAATCATGTTTTTATTTGTTTACTTCATTTATATTATTACCAACAAACGCCAAAGAGAATTCCAGTAGAGAGCAAATTGTTATGACGTCAAAAATTTGCGGGAAAGTGTTATCTATACGATGGTCATGACGGACGGTTTTGGGTTTATGAGGGAAATTTCAAAACAAACTTACCTAAAAACAAAAAGACAAACGCGGAAGAAAATACTTCCTATGCACTGGCGCCGGCTTCGTGGAATAGAATGGGGCTTAGTAAAATCACTGAGTACGATTCATAATCCGCGGAGTATACTCAACCCTACACATAGGCTTCATTGATTATGAGAAGTTATTTGATTTGGTCGAAACCTCAGCAGTCATTCAGGCACTGCGGAACTAGGGTGTAGACAAGCATTACGTAACAATGCTAGAGAATATCTACAATTGGTCAAGAGCTACCACCGTCCTCCATAAGGAGAGCAGTAAAATTCCGATAAGGAAGGGACAAAATCTCTCCAATGTTAAATAGAATGTTACAAGAGGTATTCATAACGTTGTATTGAGAACAGGTGTGCGGTGAGGTGATTGGAATATGTCTCTGTAACCTCAGATTTGTTGATGACGTTGCCTTACTAAGCAAGTCGGTGGAGGAATGGCAAAGTATACTTACCGCGTTGGACATGCAAAGTAGAACCGTGAGCCTGCAAATTGATACGCAGAAACCTAAAGTAATGCTCCTTAACCGCGGGAGAGCAGAGCAATTTAATTAGGTGGCGGGGCAGTGAAAGTTGTAAACCAATATATCTACTTAAGCCAAGTAGTGACCCTGGATCCCAACCATGAGGCAGAAATAATTACAAGGATGAAAATGGGATGGAGTGCATTCAGTGTGCATTCCTAGGTAATGAATGGCATCCTATCCTTGTCACTAAAGAAGAAAGTGTATGACAGCTGCATCTTACCGGTACTCACCTATGGGGCAGAAACTTGAACGTTCCCTAAAAAGGTTAAACTTAAATTGGAGTTGAGTCAGCGAGCAATGGAACGAAAGAATATAGGTGTAACGTTAAGGCACAAGAAGTGACCTGAGTGGGTCAGAGAACAAACGCGGCTTAAGGACTTTTTAGTTAACATGAAAAAGAAGAAATGCGCGTGGGCAGGGCATGTAATGAGAAGGCAAGGTAACCGATGGTCATTATGATTAACGGTGTGGATCCCTAGAGGAAGCAATCGTGGTAGGGGGTGGCAGTAGGTTAGTGGGCAGATGAGATCAAGAAGTTCGCGGGTATAAATTGATCGCTGTTAGTACAGGTCCGGGATAATTGGAGATCCATGGGAGAAGCCTTTGCCCTGCTTTGCGCGTAGATATGATGATGATGACGATGATGATTCATCAGAGCCAGTTTAAGTGTGGGGTTATCGGGACTGCAGCCCTCCTGCCCATTCAAGGCCCCGCTCGGTCGTTCAATAAAATATCCATTAGCGCGCTCGCTGCACACTGGCAGCGAAACACCACATCCGCGGAGCCTCAACCCCAACTTCCTTCGGAAGCTGACTAACCCGCGACAGGTATAGACGTGTTTGCAGGCCCGCGCACACCTTACATTTGGAAGCCTTTTTCATTCATTTAGACGAACACACCGAGCTCGGCTCCTCTCTTTTGGACTACAAGCCGTTTCGTTAGTCCTTTTAGTACATGTACCTTACGGTACGCGAACTTTTCGGTTCACGTACGTTTCGGTGCAAAGAGAGGTTCAGTCATGCGAATAATGTAGTATTTTTCGACGGACATTCTCAATCGTGTAAACCGAAGGAACATTCCATGTAATTATTGCAATATAAGCACAGCCTCGTGGAGTCAGAAATCTGCGTACACCAGTGAATATTTGCAAATATCTGAACTGTTTCTAGGTTATGACTAACGATTTTTGTATTAAACTGCTAGACCGAGCATGCCTGTTTGAATCCATCCTGAATAAACTACTTGTTCTCCCCTCTAGGCCAGAGAAAGTCTGACTCATTAGCCACCATGTCGATCCAAAGGGATAGGTTGAGAGGTAGTTGTCTTAACGAAGAAGTACGAGACCATTCGAACTTGAAAAGCTGCAAGAAACTGTTCTAGGTAGTACATTTGTTCATGTCTTAGCTTACAGCTAGTTTTTCAATTTGCACGTTTTAATCAGAGTACGCCACTAAGAAGTACCTATCTCTTCTCATTTTGCCATGAACAATAGAGTTTGAGTCCGACGGGATTGCTTTTCCTTAGTTTATTCAATTTAAATATTTACCGAAGAATAAAGTCGAATTTAGTGCGTTTATAACGAAGTCGGAAGCCTTATTACCTGTTTCTTGTTTTGAAGAAAATTTCATTCCGTGCTCGATGCTTCTGGGACCCTTCAAATAATAACGAATTTGTGTGGAAGACCAATGATTATATCTGTTGAATCCTATTACAAATGAAGACTACGGGTTCTATTCGTAATAAGAGCAAGCCCCTGCCAATGAATACCACAAAGCAGACAGCCCAGACTAACCAAGAGCCGGCGTCGCGTCCGGCCGTGACCTAGAAGTCATCGCAGCAACGAAGTCTACGGCAACCCCCAGTAACTACACAGTTGTCGACAGCTCCAGGGAAGGCCTAAGTGTAACCAAGGTAGCCACCCATACACAGGATGTCGCAGTAGCTGGAAAGTGCGAAATTGCACTATCCAGGTTTTACAATCTTGTCACAGGGGGGGGGGGTGCGGTGGAACCTACACAGAATGTTAGCGTGGCGAGCACCGCAGACGCAGAGCTCGCCAGCGGGATTAGCAACATCGACACACTGCAAGTGCTGCACTCGGTCTACGGGTCCACTAGTTCTCCACATACATGAAGCCACCACAAGATTAGTGCTGCTGGGTGATACACGGGCTGGAGGTGCCAGTGACTGCAAGAAACCTCATTTTATTTCTGCAAGGCAACAATCCTTTTCTACTGCACGCATGCATGATCCAGCAAACTCGGTCGGTGCTGCTACCATTCCAAGTCAAGCACGCACCGTTTTTCATAAAAGTGGGGAGCATGCCCTACCGCGGCAGACCGTTTCGGCGCACAAAGCAAGTGTGCCGTTTATGCGGCGAAGTGGGGCACCGTATGGACGTGTGCCCACGACCTGAGAACACGCGGTGCACCGAATGCGGACAAACTGTCCCCAACACCGGACATGTGTGCAACCCTACGGGCAAATTGTGTTCCCAACCTCACGCCATAACGGGGAGGAACTGCCCATGGCGCTTCATCCCAGTTACTCCGGCGGGTGCACGGCCCGCCTTCTCGACTGCCAAAACAACCACAACAGGTGAGCAGGTCTGCTGGTGCTGCTCGCTCTCTCGCTGCCCAAAATGGCCCTCAACAAACCGTCATACAGAACCCCTCAGCACAGTGTCACCGCAGATACGCGCTGCACAAACTACACCCCCCCACACACAACCGCACATACTTCCCAACCCCCCTTCGTACAGTCGCTAGAGATACCCGCGTTGATTGCGCAACTCCAGAACCTTCAAAAGCAGATCGTCGAACTGAGAGCCCGCTTAAATGCTCTTGAGGCTTCTTTCGCAGCCACAATACCCTCGTCTACCCCTACTCCCGCGCCTTTTACGGAACGGCTAGAGGCCGCAGTGGAGGCTCAATTCACCGCCGAAGTTATCCTCTACGTGGAGCCACAAATGGATAAATCTTCACTGCAAATCTCCAAGTTAATAACCGACATTGCATAACCAATCGTCAAATTCCTTACCGAATGAATGTCGGTCTTACAAGAAGCAATCGTCCCTGACCTACGGCAAGCAAAGAAAATTCACAACGCCGCATGACCCACCACCACTGCAATAATGGGTCTACACAACTGGTCATCTACAAATAAATTTCCGCGACTTCAAAGGGAAAAAATAGCCATCATCCTAACTACGACATCCCTACCCAATATCGTTTATTTAAAGAAGACCCATACCCAAACCGTTACACGAAGGGGCTATGACACATTCATCAACCCCAACGGCAACCGCACAGCAGTTCTAGTCAATCGCAAACTTACTGCCCAAGCGATAACGTTGAATACTCAGCTGGACCATGTCTTCGTAGACATACTCCTAAGGCAAACCGGCCGGCCCAGCATTTTTATCATAAATGCTTACAGCCCACCGCCACGACCTTACCAGCCACAGAAAACCTACTCCAACAATAAGTGAACCGTGCGGACAACAACCCACTACTACTAGGAGACTACAATGCCCCGCATATAACCTGGTTATACCCTCATGCTTCTGAAAAAAGCACAACTCTCCCACATACTCCGCAACTCTATAGCTTTATGCTATGCAGCGCCTTAGGTACTGACGCGCAAGGGCACTAGCGTAACGAGGCATACCATTCCCTACCTCACCTTTACCACAAACATTCCACAACTAATCTGGGAGACCCTTCCTGATACTCTTGGCAGCGACCACTTTATCATCAATGTCACCCTCTCACATCCATAGGCCGTCGCCGAATTGGAACCCCCAAACTTACCGATTTGCCTAACTTCTGACAGGACCCAACAGCCCTACCATCAACAACAAAGAGCATTCAGTTGTGGTAGCAGCACCAATACGAGCTACAGCAGGCCCACACTACGCACATAGCCCTCATGTCTGACACCCCAACGGTTGACAACCACCTCGACCACCTCTGGGTAGCCAGACGATGCCTGCTCAACTTGCGGTGGTGACAAAAGCACAACCGGTCTCTGAAATGGCAACTTGATCGAATTAATCAGCAGGCGCTTCATTATGCCCTTCAAATGCACTCCCAAAATTGGCGCACGTTTTGCGATCAATTAGAGGGCACTCTCATGACCTAGCGGACTTGGTGCATACTGAGGCACATTATGGGCTCGTCACCATCGACGGCATCTACGGCCCAATATGTCACTCGCCATGTGCACAGCCATCCGTCCACGCCTAACCAACTGTTGGACCAAGTGCGCACCAAGATTTTTGCGGATGATACGACAGTAATACCCCACCCATAATACACGAGACAACGCAACACAACTCTCAACAACCAGTTCATTAACACCCAACTGGATCAAGCCTTAACCAAGACAATCCGCAACACTGCACCAGGCCACGACCAGATAAACGACGGCCTCCAACGGGACCTGAACAAAGAACACCAGGAGTCACTACTGCGGTGCTACAATCCTCACTGGCTCAGGCCACGGTAGCGGTGCACTGGCGACATGCTCAAATAAGGCTTTTACCCAAGCCAAACAAGCCCATCGCCATCGATAACCTGCGCCATATCCTGCTAATATCACGCTTCGGGAAGTTGCTCGAGCACCTTACTACACGCCACTTCACAGACTACTTAGAGGAGAGATTCATGCTCCCACTTACAATGTTTGGTTTTAAACCTTATTTCTCGACCTAACATGTCCATTTACAACTGAAAGGGCTCATTTTCAACAACCTGAGCAAGACATAACACAGATCCATCTTAGCACTGGATGTACAGGGTGCATTTGATAATGTCACCTATGCAGCCATTCTCAACCGTTTGCGAACCCTCAATTGGGGAGCCGCAGCATACAACAATGTGCGTGCCTTTTTAACAGATCGCACCAACACTCTTCACTTGGGTCTCCATGTCTCTGGCAAGTTGAGCACACCAGCTAAACGTACCCCTCAAGGTTCGGTGATTTTGCCTGTGCTTTTTAACATCGCTCTGTCGGGGTTACCAACCCAGCACCATTTCATAGAGGATGTCTCCCACACTCTGTACTTAGAGACTTAATACAGTGTATTACCAAAGGGTCTACAGGCCACCAGGAAGATCAGCTACACCGAGCTGTCGACACCAGATTGGCATACCTGCAAACGTGCGTGCTGACATGACAACTTCAAAATCTGGCCTACTCATCATGCGCTCTCGGGATCGAGGGCGACCGGTTCCACACACTCCAGATCCGGGCAGTGTCGTTCCCACAGTGCACGCGCTCTGCATCCAGAGAATTCCCTACCAGCTTGATGGAAGTGGAGCAGCCGTGCTTTCTAGGCTTCAACCGACGTTGGCCAAGCAGACTAGTCTTATTCAACGTTTGTGCTCCTGCCGTCATGTACTCAAAGAAGCAGAAACATGCAGCATTCTTCAGACTATGCTGATCAGCAAAATCACTTATACAACACCCTGCATGGCTCTCAATTCCACAGACACCTAGAAAATCGATATAATGATTCGCAAAGCCTACAAAATATCTCTGGGACTACCAGTCTCCAAATCAACTTACCGCCTCCTCCAGCTGGGCTTGTATAAAACCCTGGCTGAACTAATTGAAGCCCACGCCAACAGTCACGATTAAAGACATCGACTAAATTCTGCAGAGCGATATGTGCTAAGCACTTTAGCCTACTCCCTTCCACCAACAATCGGCACCCTGCAGCGTATGACATAGATTCAACGAGCTGCTATACCGAAGCTTCCAGTTCCAAAGCACATGCACCCGACTTAGAATCCTGGTCGCACGCGACACGCGCACGGATTCTTACCGCGAGATATACCACGGACTCGGAAAGATCTTACACGGACGCCGCGTGCTACCTCTTCCGACATGCACATGTGGCTGCAGTAGTCAGGGCGGATGGTACCACGCTAGCAACAGCAACGCTTCATACCGCCTCTACAAGTACAGATAAAAAAGCGGACATTGCACTAGCTGTAGTGCACGCCCCGACGTCCACCATTACCGTGCTCACCGACTCAGAAGCAGCCTGCCGATGGTTTGCAACAGGGAACATCACCCGCGTTGCCGCTGCCATCCTCCAACAACGACTGACCTGCCAGAGACCCGCATCGTATGGATTCCAGCCTATACGTCCCTAACTGGGAATAAGGTGGCGCATGGCACTGCCCGCGACCTTACCTACCGGGCATTCCCAGAAGGGGAAGAAGACGTACCACTTAGCGGCCCTCCGATCCAGCATCCGCTCTCACAGAACTACTCCGACATCCCAAATTACTACAGAGCTTCTGGGACGGCTCTACCGCCCCCATATCCATCTCCAGGTGTGGCCGATGTACACATTTGGCGACGACTCCGGACGGACGCTTACCACAACGACAGCTTCCTCCATTGGATTTCCCCAACCGCATACCCTCCAACTGCCCATACTGCCGCGGCACCCCAAATAGAAATACAACCACGCACCCCCACAACCACACACCCTTGAGCAGTGGGAGAGCTTGCTGTGCAGTGCCCACCTCGCAGATCAGGATATTTCTGCGACGCGCCCCCGGGCAGCTCCAGCACAGCGCGGATTACCGGACTAGGATGCCCACCTACCACCTACGGTAGCACTCAATGCGTTAATAAAAAACATTTTCCACTACACACACACTCAAAATGAAGCCAAGAAATTGGTTTCCCCGAATTATAAATACTGTGTATCTTATCACTGTTCAGCTAACGCAACATGTGGGCGTCGACAAATTCAGCCTATTAAAGTGTTCATGATGACAAAATAAATCTTTGCATATTTCGAAATAACTATGCTTCAGTACCTCGTTCACCACAAATCGAGCGACGAAAGGTGTTTATAACCGGAAATACTCAAGAGGTGTTGTAAAAATTTTAAAGTTCTTTCTAGATTTCCGTGTTTTGGACAAGATAACTCGTTACGGGCCAGCACTAAGAACAATTTTCGATCTTTAACTGCCGGTTAGATTTCAAGTAATGCGATTTAACGGAACTAAATACCCCACTACAATTTTCCAGTAATGTGCCTTAGCGACGCCTTAGATCACTGACAACCAATCCATAAACAACTGACTGCGACGTCATACGAAAATTCTCGGAATGTGGCAAGAGAGTCGTCATGGCTTCGCATGCTCCCTTTAATACCTCCAGCTTTTCGTAGTTTGCTATAAAACTGGTGTGATTCTTTTTGGCACGAAGCAGTCTTTTTATTGAAGGCAACTTGTATTTTATCTTCATAGCTCTTTTAAATCACCCATCGTCGTCGTCGTCGACAACGTCATTAGGGCCTCATGGACGCGGTTAACCCAGAGCCCCTATATTTCTTTACCCGCCACTGCAATTCATTGAACAAATTGTGGGTTAAGGTTTCAAACAACCCTTCGCCACTTATCATTTCTACGACGTGACAGCAAGGTGATTCGACTGCTTGGAGGTATGTGGGGCAAGCAATAATTCAGAGGAACCCCCGGTTATTTGTATGCTAAATGTGTCGCCACGGTGAGTAGAGACGTAGGTAGGTAAGGGAGAATTGCTCGCTACGACTGTGCATTTAAGATGCGCGTCACATGGGAAATACATCCAGAATCGTGTCCTTCGCAATCAGAGGTTACTCCAGCCAAGCAACTTTTATATTGAAGTGATAATGCTTGGAATCTTAAACTTTTGATTAACAAATCGAGGAACATGACTCTCAACAAATTCTAGGTGGTTAACAAGATTTTAAGAAGGTTCCCCACTACGCATGCGTACTAAAGATTGGGCAGAGTGTAGATAGGTATAGGCATGCTTTTACATTCTTGTGTGAATTTCTAAAATTTCTGTGAAGGAATGCCAGAGCAAATTCTCCCTTTTGCCTTGACGTGGACTGGTTGTATGCATGCGGTTGCTGGCCTGTTTTGTTCGTATCCTCACTTAAAATAAGAGTGAGGTTTTGTGTGAAATTATTCAATTCCGGTGGAATAGGGACGGCTGATTTCGGCGCATACAAAGTTTTTGGCGTGAACGGATATCCCAACGTGTTCGCAGTCATCGCCTTCGTCTTTATTAACATTATAGAGGCGCACACTTTGGCTACCGAAAGGTTGCGGGTATTCGCCTTTTTAAAATAACCTAAAGCCGTTCAACTCAATGTGCACGAAGTCGGAAGTCTAGAGCAGTGATTTGCCATAATGGGCTGTTGCGCAGTTACCCATTTACTCTTACCACCCATCGCGCTCTTCGCCACCCTGTCTCCTTCCTCTTAGATGAATTCAATAGAGGTTTGTCCTATGCATTTCAACTTTCCCGCCTTCGCAGATCTCGAGCGCCCCCTGCCTGAAACTGCGCCAGCGGGGGTTCTTTTTTGTGCTTTCTATTCCTCCCGCACAGGCCCGCGCTGCACTGCCACTTTTAGATGCAGAGCATCTTATAGCGGCGGCCTGTCACGCGTCGTCGGTGTGCGCCGTCCGTCCGCACCCGCCAGCTGTGCGATAACGCGCGCTCGTACCCTCCTCTCCCCTTCACCTCTCCGCGCCGTCTGTGCGCCGACGCGCTTCTCCCTCCGTGTCTTCACCCCGCCAGCTGTGTGATAGCGCGCATGCGCGCCTCTCTCTCCTCCTCCTCTCCACGGCAGCTGCTACCGCGCGCTTGTACCCTCCTCTCCCCTCCTCCTCTCCCGCTGTCTGTGCGCTACGCGCTTTCTCTCCGCGTCTCATCCGCAAGATGTGCGATAAGCGCGCATGCGCGACTCTCTCTCATCCTCCTCTCCACGGCAGTTGCTTTATATACCCCGTGCGTGCGCCGCTGGATCAGTTGCTTCTTCGGTTGATTTGCGCAGCGCCGTCTCGATGTGCTGAATGGACGCCAACGAACTGTCTGGCGCACCTTCAAACAGCGCCAGTCAGTCCGTTATGCTCTGCATCCTCACAATCGCCCTCGGGGAGGTGCAGGTATTTTTTTTTTGCTTACTATCGTAACAACAAGCGAACCACCATTCAAAGTAAATGAACGCTGGTGCTTGCGGGTAATTACGTTTTTTTTTTCTACAAATGTACCTGCAGTTTTCTTTGCTCTGAACAACGGAGAGATGTATGACAGCGCCAGCGGTTAACGATGTTCCAATGCTTATGACTATAATAAACCGCTTGACTTTCGAAGCCTTTTACGACACCGCGACGACAGAAAAAGATGAGAAACACATTTGTGCGCACAGTCAGTTGACGGTGGTGGGCCCCATTTTTGCGGCAGCCACGGCCGCCCGGGTTAATCCGTGAAGCTTAAGCCTCCTGGTCTGGGGAGGCATACCGACGGTTGTATTTCTTGACATAAAGTCAGCATTTGATTCAGTCTTGCACTCTGCACTTCTAGAGTCCCTAGCTGTCTTTGATCGTGGTGGAAGACTGTACGCTTGGATTGCCAGCTACCTTAAAAGCCATGAAATTTTCATGTGCACGCCAGATGGCCCTACTTCCCATCACAGCATCTAGAAAGGAGAGCCTTAAGGAGCAGTCATAAATCCTTTGTTGTTCAAGCTTACTCGCGGGTTCGATTGCCGGCCGCGGCGGCCGCTTTTCTGATAGAGGCGAAAAGCAAAAACGCCCGTGTGTACGAGATTTCGGCGCACGTTAAAGATCCCCAGGTGGTCGAAATTAATCCGGAGCCCTCCACTACGGCGCGCCTCATCGCCTGCGTTGCGTCGGCGCGTTAAACCCCACAATCAATCAATACTTGGGGAGTACAGAAGCTTCCAGTTTATCTGCGGCAGAATAAAATCACAAAAAGAAAGACATTTTTTTTTACACGAAGACATAGCATCGGCAACACTTTTCCGCAATTCAACGGTGAAAGAAGTATTTGCGTCAGGAGGGCGGTAGCAGTTTCAGGTTAGACCAACATCAGTAGGGTTAGGTTTGCATGCCACCCAGATAATCTCTAGGGGGGACCAGGTGTCAATAATGTAGGACGATAGTGTTTTTAATGCCAAGCAGAACGCCATCTCATCTTCTGTCAGTGCAATCTTTCCGGTAAATTTTAAAGGCGTTAATGTTAGACAAGACTTCGCTATCAATAATATCGGGGTGCAGCCACGTGTCAGTAACCACAAGAACGTCTGATTGGTTATCGTCGGTGAGAGAACCAACTTCTAGCTTAGGCATCAGGCTTCGGATGTTTTTTGGAATGTAAAACATATTGAAGTTGTGTTGGAAACCGGGTTATCGTGGTGACGGTCTTTAGTGCACGTGTTATTCGGGTTCGTGACATGGCGTTGCGTAGTACATGCGCGATTCTTGAACTATATAGTTGAAAGAACTACTTGGTTAGTAACGCTATCAACGACACAGGTTTTTTGTAGATACGCAGAGATTCGACAGCTAGATAAAATTTGACATTTTGGGTCTTGGCGAAGCCGTACTACTTTTTCTTTTATAGACGATAGTCTTTCTTGGTAAACTTAAACCCAGACATTTTGGTCTGTCTGTATGTCTGTCTGTCTGTACGTTTGTCTGTCTGTCTGTGACTCGATTCAGCCACTCGGCCAAAGTGAAATGTACACTGCGCAATAGTTTTATATCCTCACAGCCAAATGTGAGCGTCTAAGGCTGATTGATATGTTCACACTTGTCAACTTTGTTGAACATGAACAAGACATTACGCAAGTATAAGACCGAACATTCTTACACACGGGATATATACAGTGTTCCGTTATTAAAAAATTTATGGTTGCTTGGTTTTTTGACAGCAAATAATATTCTACTTCTACTTCAGGAAACCAACCGCCGCCTGCTGTTGCTCGTGCCACCTACAGGCGGCATATGAAAAATCACGCGGCAACTGCAACGAAAGGTTCCACTAGGCAGATTCCACGTTCTGCTCGGAATGCACGTGAAGCACGGCCACGCGGTTCTATAAACCTTCAAGACAGCCGCCTCGATTCACGCGCGTCTCCGCCATACTGCAGCGCTGGCATCCACGAACCAGGCCTGTAGGAGTGGAACGCGGTAAATTCAAATCGCCTTGAGCGAACCCTTGGTGTGTTTACCTTGGGATGAGCGCGACGGTACAAGAACAGCATGAGAGGTGAGCCGGAAAGCAAAGGGGGCATCTCCTTTGCAAATGTCTACAAAGACTATCGTCTTTTGACGACGTTTGCAACGAAAGAAGCAGATACGCGTCCAATGTTTTGTCCTCTAGGTAATTAGAAGTCTTCGGTGATTGAAAAACTCGTCCCTTTAGGTTTTCGCGGAGACGAGATAACTTGCTGTTTATCTTTGAAGAATGTGAATTTAGCATTCACAGTCTGTTTGTTCCTTCTTTGTACCTGCCTAGCCTATGTATGCGATAAAATTGAACACCTGTTCTTTGTTTCGGGGAGCAGAAGTTGATTACTTTTTCCTCCGGTTTGGCCCAATCTTCCTCAGGGTCATCAGCTATTCCAAAAAACAGAAAGTTGGACCTTCGTTGCCGATTTTCTACGTCATTGTAGCTTGATGGGGTTGTGGTCATTTGTTTGAAGAGATCAAGAACGGCTTTCCAGCAGTGTTCTTATCAGCTGCCCTTTGGGACATAATGATCGACTCCAGTGTTACGAATTTCGCTTAGAGCTCCGAAAAAGTCAGTTACGTAAGCTGCCTGTCTGTCTTTTATGCACTTAATCTCGGCCATCAATGTCTCGTTCGACTCCTCCAGCTTACGTATATTTCCGAAGCCACAGAAAAAGCCTCAGCCTCGGTTTTGTTCACCGGGCCAGGGTTTGACTCAATTTCTCCCGAAAGCATCAGTAAGAGGCTGAACAGGCATGAGCCCATGCAATGCGAGTCCGAAAAAAAAGTAATCGCTTCAGCGCTTCATACCAGTCTGGACGGCACGACACCGAAATCATGCAACAAATTCCGACATGTCACTGTAGGAGCACCTTTCAGGTAACTAACCTGCAACAACAGGGAAGGTGAGCCGTGCATATTCACTGCGGTGCCGGGCCCGAAGTAGAAGGGTTGTGAAGGCCCTTTGTATCCCTCGGGTTGCGAGCTGAGCGTAGTCGTTGGCGATCTAGGTTGCCGGATTAGTGGGCTCGCCGTACGCAAATTCGGCGCCAGGAGCGCCGAACCAGGCCAGTTGAAAAACTCGTCATTCCAAAACCGCTCGCACGTGCCTGGAAAAGACGTGCAGGTAATCCTGCTTACTGTAGCCTGCAACAACATATAAGGTGAGCCATGCATATTCGCTGCGGTGCCGTTATCCCGAACGTCGAACTCGTCGAACTCGTATTGTGACAAATGCGGTTCAATGGAAACCGTCAGGAATATTTTACTGGAGTGCACCACATACGGTCAAGCAAGAAACAGCCTCGCACGGAAGATCGAGTGTCTCAACCACAGCTCCCTAACTTTGAAACCACTTTTGGGACCATGGTCATATCCCTCCTTTCAGCATAAAGCGCTGAACACATTATTTGAATACCTCAATGACATCGGTGTCGCTCGGATGATACAGAACCAGAACATCCTTGCATTGCGCAACCGTCTATAGACTTTTCACGTGCCGCACTGACTGTCGCCAACACACACCATACATCATTTTTTGCTTCCATTATTTACTTCTTTTTCTCTTTATTTCACCTTACATCCTATTGCAACTTCATTTACTCCTCGATCACCCGCAGAGTAGCATGTAGGCATTAACATGCCGGCAGACCTCTCTGCGTTTCTCTAATAAAAAGAGTTCTCTCTCCCTCTCTCCCTATAAGGGGCGAAAAAGTGCCGACGAACTGGCAGCCAGTACAATCAAATGAAGGGTATACTGCTGGCTGAATTAGGCAAAATATAATGGGATTGGGAAATGTGTTCGTTTGTAAAAGACGCCGTATGTGTTCTTGGTGGATGGCGAGGTGCGTCTGCCAGGGGCAGACTCGGCGAGAGAGATGTAACGGGTGGTAGTTTCATTGTAAGTAATTATCCGGTCTCTAACGGATCTGGCGCCATGGTAGGGGAATGAGGTGGGCTCTCCACGGATGGTATATTTTCTAGCTATACTTTGGGCAACTTTATCCCCCTCCCGGCCAGCGTGCGCCGGAGCCCAGATGATTTCTAGGGGTTGCATTGAGGGTGCGTGTTGGAGAATTTTCAGTAGTTGAGGTGAAATAAAGCCGGAGGCAAAATTTTGAAATGCTGTTCTAGATTCGGCAATGACTGTCGAGGGATCGGCTTTTGTGTTCGCGCTGATGCTACTACTGCCTCTTCTGCCATGGCTGGGATGGTGGTGCGGATGGTCATGAAGTTGTGCTCAACCTGATTGGAAGCGAAAGCTATTGGCGGCGATGGAGAAGGCACAATGCCGCCGATATTCCGCTGCGTCGACGTAGTGGACGTCATGTTTGGGGCGGTATTGTTTATGTAATGCTTGTGCGCGTTTGCGAACGCCTTTTGGTATAAAGTGTGGCTGCATTTTTAAACGCGGAGCGTTTCTTAGTCGCACGATGTCCCTCGACCGTCGGCGGCGGCGTCCACACGCTCACTGCGCATGCGCGTCGCGGCGAGGCGCAGGTGCGCGTCTCTCTCCCGTACCCTCCTCGCTCTCAACAACAGGTGCAGCGTTGTTGTCCATCCGCACCCCTCCCCCTACACTTTAAAAAAATAATAGTTATCGGCGCTTGGTTTCGATCCCACGACCCTGTGGGCGGAACGCGAGGTACATGGTGCTCTGCCCACTGCGCCACAAAACCGACACAGAATCAAAGGCTACGAACGCGCCTTATATCCTTGACTCATTCAAACTACGTCAAGAAGCTGCTGATACACGGCAGCAGTTGCATCGATCTCGTCTTCACCAGTTGCTGCAACGCACGACCACTGCTTAAAGACCCCTTAACAGTACACTATAGCGACCACAAAGCCGTCGTTCTCAGCGTCCAATGCAACGACAACAGCAACAAATAAATAAATAACGACTTACAACAACCTACTCCTTGCCTTTACTTCTTGAGTCACAAAAAAAAGAAAATTTGGGCCCATCTCTCCACGAGGGGGGACTTGAGTCGCAAAATCAGGAAAGTAATAATTAATATATGAAAGAAATATTAATAATTAATAGTAATAAGCAATAATAGTTAACACATCTACTACCACCCCACCACCCCCCCCAAACACTAACGTTAACGCAATACAACCATTCCCTACGCGACGCATTTACTCGAGTCCCCCCTCGTGGGGAGATGGGCCGAATTTTTTTCTCGGTATAGGCTTCATAATTATGCTTGATGAAGACAGTCAAAAGCTCGTTCTGTCTATTACAGGAAGAACCAGGAGCAAAGAAAGGGTTGTAACAGAGAAACACGCGCCAGTAGCAACCCCATGTATACATGGAATATCACACGTTACAAAAGCTTGCAGGAAATAACGATGTCAAAGTGGTTTTTTCTGCACCGTCAAAGCTCAAAGGCATGTGTGGGAAAGTGAACGGGAGACAGGAAGGCGAAGAAGAATGTGGCGAGAAACACATGCAAAAATTTGTTGATTGTTACACGCGTGTAGTACACACTAAACATTTTTACGCCCCAAAGGGTGCTTCAGCTTGTCGCCGCAGGAGCACCCTAAAAACTGAAAATTTTGCACCTTTAGGGTGCTTGGATTCTGTCGCCACAGGAGCACCCTTTGTGAAGCACCCCAGAAGACAGGTGCCTTATAACACCCTTTTCGACCTGAATGTATCCTAGGGTGCTACATAGCACCCCAATCTGTAGGAGCATCTTCTGCAAAAGCACCCACCTAAAGGGGTACAAAAAGGGTGCGTCATCCTCGGTTCACAAATGGTGCAGCAGGTGTGAGACCACATATTGCACAATATGACACACGATAATGGTATGAAACATTCGTGCTTTCCAAGCTCGGTTCTGTGAGACATTCCATTGAAGCTCAACGTCAGCTGATAATTTCCTTGAACTTGTGTCACCGATTGTTAAAACATATATTTAAAGAGTCAGGAGCCACATCTCAGTACAGAGTTATAACTTTAGAGGTAGTTGATTATCCAAAACTTCGTAAAAAACCAATTATATGTTCACTTTGCCGAACTGCAGTACACATCCTTCGAGCTTCACTGCACAGCATAACCATACTATGCAGTGAAAGCAATTAGGTGTGCAACACTTAAACCACACAAACCTTCCTTGAACCTTAAAACCCTTGGCTTCTCAGTATTGCATCAAACTTCCAATCACGGTAGCTACCTGCAATGTTTAGTGCCTTATTCTTGAGCTGAGCAGGAAGGTTCAATATGAAGGAAGACCAAATGCAAAATGTATTGTTTCCTCCGTACTGCGGCTCATAATATAGTTCCCTCCTTACTGCGGCTTATAATCTACTTATAAAAGTTGGGTACCCAAGCCTTTTATTTTCGTTTGCATTATTCTTTTTGCTTTACGAAAAAATATTCATATGGTACAGCACGTGCAAGGTTTGGTGGTATATGGAGTTTTATAACCATACATTTAGACTAAATGACCCCACATAGCAATAACAAGAACTGCAAACATCACAGAACAATGCATACAAGTTTCCTGGTGAAGCCCATCGTTGAAATGTAATGTCATGGTTCATAAAACATTATTTTATCATGAAGCAAGCTTGTACATTGTGCCTTGCATTATGTCCCTGCCGGCAGATGTGGGGTCATTTGTCACTGTTGCAAATGAAAAGCCAACAGCAGGGGCCCATTAGTTTTGGCTAGTATTACGAGGTGCCTCACGGCAAGCATTCTACGTCGATAGACTTTTGTAGAGTTGACTAGAACTGAAATCAGCAAAAGATTCTCTACAAAACATTCAGTCTATCCGCAGCTTTAGGGTTTGCTAATTTCCATATTTGGGTTTCTTCTGCCTTTCTTAACAACATTTTTCTTTTCATAAGAAGTTGCATAACCAAAAGCAAAAAGCTTTCCTGTAAACCTTTGGTCGCTATACAGGGTGTCCCAGCTATCATGCACCAAGATTTAAAAACAGAGTAAAGGCGTAACTCGAAAGAAACCTGGTGCATAATGTTTGCAGTACTGTGAAGAAGCGCACAGTATTTTTTTCTTTAATTAGACCTAATTACCGAATTGTAATTAATTATCTCACTCGAGAAATACTGTTCTAATCACTAAAGTGTCAATGAGGCACTTGTAGGTAACCACGAGGGGCATCTAACTGCGGTATTTTCAGCAATGAACTAATTGCGTACACATTTATTCTGACTGATAAAGGAAACCCGCGAAATATGAAAAATACCACGTGACGGCGGCTCCGCGCGCACCGTAAAGCAACGCCCTCAAACAGGCTGCCTCTGAGTTAGCCAGAATGAAATAGACAAAAGAAAGAAAGAAGAAATCGCGACCGAGTTTGTTCCTTATCTGCACACGCGTCCCGCGAATCTTGCTGCTGCTGCTCCTTCCATGCATGCTATTATCAAGGTGATGCACTGTCTCTTCGGGCGGGTAACACGCGAAGCAGTTGCTTTCAATCAGCTTTGTTTGGGGACGCTGCTTTACAATGTGCGCGTAAGCGTCGTCACGTGGTATTTTTCATATTTCGCGGGTTTCCTTTATCATTCAGAATAAATGAGTACGCAATTAGTTTGTCGCTGAAAATAGCGCAGTTAGATGCCCCTCGTGGTTACCTACAAGTGCCTCATTGACACTTTAGTGATTAGGACAGTATTTCTCGAGTTAGCTAATTAATTACAATAATTAATTAAGCCTCAATAAAGAAAAAAATAATCTCCGCTTCTTCACAGTACTGCAAACATTATGCACTAGATTTTCTTCGAGTTACGCAATTTCTCTTTTTTTAAACCTTGGTGCATGATAGCTGGGACACCCTGTATAATTGTTACAAAATATTTTACTCTAAATATAGCAGCTTAAACTGAGAATATTTGCATTTAAAAACATTAAAATAAGTTTAAATTGATCATAAATTTTTAGTTGTTTTTACACAAAACTGTACATGGGATATGAAGTACACCACAGGGAGGGCTCTGGATTAGCTTTAGCAAATTCGGGACATTTAAGGTGCACTGAAATCTCTACACATGCGCTTTTTCACTTTCTGTATCCACCAGGAAAATGGCTGCCAATTTAGACAGTGATTCTTAATAGTAGTTGACGTGCATTTTAAAATAATCTCAAACATTATAGCCACAAAATTAATTTTTACAAGTTGTAGACATTGCGCGTTAAACCAGACATTGGGCTACACTGTCAAGAGCTTTGACATCTACAATTACCTCTACAAAGCAAGCTTATGCTGGTAGAATGTTTCATACCATAATTACTGTGTGTTCAGAGCTCACGTGTGAAGTATGGATACTGCTGCTTCAGCAAGAACCGAGGATGAGCACCCTTACTGGTTTTGAAAAAAAATAACAGAGGAAATTCCTTAAGCAGGATTCTGAAACAGGGTTGAAAGAAACAAGAATGAACAAGAAATTCTTTCAAAACATGTAAATCAATGCAAACAAATATTTATTTCAACTTCATTTCTACAAAAGACCACCTCATGAAGACTGGTGATGGGGTATTGGCTCAAAAATAGAGCAGAGAGCACTTATATAAATGCTACAGGGAGCCTTCGCAGCCAAAAATTGTTTGAGCACCTGAACAATCACTGTTCAACAAACTCATAAAAAATGTTTGAATGCATAAAAAACCAGTGGTAAACACAGGAAACAGTTAAAACAGAATGACGGCACAAGTTTGTCCCGTCGGTCTCTTTAAAAAAGTATGAAGTAGGTGACAAAATTAAAACGACAGCAAATTGGTTGGCTTTTAATTTTAAATGATAATATAAAAAATAATGGCATGAATGAAAGTGAGCGGCATGTAAAGTACCATGTTGCTAGCCCGACATTCCACTTTGAAGCAAAATGTCCGCTTTCAACACTACATAGGCTAAACATACAATGAGGCTTTCCTTTAGGCACACAAAATATACCATAATTGTTAAAAAAGCTACGAATTAGTTGAAAAAACCTGACCACAACAAATTGGAATTGGTGACTAGATACAGTTTCAGAAATACACAGCGACATCATATAAAAATATATGGTTCCCATACAAAGATTGATCATAACAAAAATTCAGATTGATTGATTGATTGTATGGTTTTAACTAGGGGTGTGCAAATATTCGAAACTTCGAATATTCGATTCGAATTTTTTGGTATTCGAGTCGATTCGCACGACACTTTTATTGTTCGAAATATTCGAACCACCCAAAACTAAAAAAAAAAAATTCAGAGCGTGTCTGTATCGGTGTTATTTACAGTGGACTCTCGTTGATACGATTCTGGGGGTGCGAATTTCGGGATGATACGATTTTTCGGAAAAGCCCCGGCGAAATTGCATCGTTGGCAATGGGAAAAATTTCGGCTGTTACGAACGCACGTGCGCGGCCCGGCGGAAGGTACGAACTAGCCGGCGAGGCACCCGACTGCTGAACGAGCAAGTGACGGCTCTCGCTCCCCTGTTTGTCACTCTTTCTCCAGAAACGGCCGGGCTGTTGTTTTCTGCTCGTGAAAACGCTCTGCGCACGTCCAACGCGCTGACACCGCCGCGAAACCACCACCACGCTGCGTGCGGCGCGGCCGGCGACGTCAACATGGCGTCGGCTCCAGCCGCGATTTGGCGCGGGCGCTCGAGCGCCCGCTTCTAACCGCTCTTTAAAATGCGGCTCACGGGAGACACGAAGTTGCTTGTGCGGTAAAGGAGCTGATAATTCATGCGATAACGGTACTATAAAACATCATCCGTGCCGCTAGTGAAAGCGCCCATAAAATATTTGCCGGGGTGCTAAGCCTAACAGTCTCTGGCGGAGCCCAGCCGGCTGTCTCGATCTCATCGCAAGTAGTCAGGCTCCTCCATTCTGCCGCGCGCGTACTGCGTCATTTTCTGACCGAGGTAGGCGCTACCGCGGGCGCGAAATCGTCGATGTGGGCGTGAAAATACAGCGCTCGCAGAGCCGAGGCGAGCGAATCGCGTGCAAAACCGCACCATGCGGTTCACGCTTGGCTGTTGGGGCGTGTAGCGAGCTTGGGCACACCGAGTGAGGAGACGAGCGCGAAGCTTTACGTGCTCCAGAAAGGACTGCTTTGCGACACGGGGGTTAAAAAAAGCAGAAAAATCACGAATTTCTTCACGCAAAAGTAGGAAAAGAAATAAACGAAAACTTTTTTCAGCGCTAAATTTTTTGCTATGTGTTGGTTCATACGAATTTCGGATGATACGAATATTTTTCGCAGTCCCGCGAGATTAGTATAATAAAGATTTTACTGTATCAGCGCGCGGCAATGTGCACGGGCTCGGGCATGCCAGCTACTGGTGTCTCAAGTGAGCGGCTGTTTTCCATATCTGGTAAAGTGGTGACGAGCAGGAGGTTGTCACTGCTCCCCGACCATGTCGAGCAGTTAACCTTTATCCATGTTAACATTTAAGTGAGTGCAGACCTTAATCTGTTGAGTGCTATGGTATTGTGTAATTCTTAATTTTACTTTGTGCGATTTGTTGTGCAATAAAGTTGCAGTTTTTGTGTCTCTAGATGGTGAAAACATTTATTTTACAAAAAACCATAAGTATTCGTATTCGAAAAATATTCGAAAAATATTCGATTTGATTCGAACTTTGTTTTTATTATTCGAATTCGCTTCGAAATTAAAAAATTGATATTCGCACACCCCTAGTTTTAACGCGCCGACGCAATGCAGGCCATGAGGCTCGCCGTAGTGGAGGGCTCCGGATTAATTTTGACCACCTGGGGATCTGTATCGTGCGCCGAAATCTCGTACACACAGGCGTTTTTGCTTTTCGCCTCCATCAGAAAAGCGGCCGCCGCGGCCGGGAATAACAAAAATTCAGGACTGCATTTATCAGACTGGCATCAATGTGCAAAGCAGCTTAATGAAGGAAGACGGTCTTCACTAAAAACATGTTAATATTGAGAGCTCATGTGCTTCCCTGCAAGTTGGGTGTGTAAACCCACTGACACCTTTACTAACCCGCCTGAATCATCACTTTATAAACATTGAGGAATTTTACGAATTGGTTTATTGTAGCGAGTTGTCTAGTTTATTTCCCTATTTTTCTTGGCATTTCTTGTCTACTTCTAAATTTGGTGACTAGATAGCTTTTACTATGATCATGCACTGGTGACAACGAATATTTGATTTTACTTTTAAAAAATTTCAGTTTTGTTTTATTGCTCACCAGCCAACGATCTGAAATATCAGAGGTGCTTAAAACGTATGTTGGCATTTCCTTCCTGCACTGTAGTACAACTAATCATGCCTTTTACCATTATTTGTTCACAAATCGCAATATTTGGAAAGTATTCAGCCGAATGAAAATGTCATTTCAGAAGCATGCACAATCAACAAGGCCTCAATGACTCTCACGACGCGGTTCACTTGTTTCTGTCACAAATAACCCGAGTGCTGACACATTCCACCGAAGACGAAGGTAACATGCCCTCTCGGGTGAATATTTAAAAAGCCTTACGAGTAAATTAGCTGCTGAGCACATGAAATTGTGGCATTAAAACAAAAGATCCCTCTGCGGCATCTTTCACTTGGAAGAGCGCTTGACCACAATTTTTGAGAAGCTGGAAAATGTTCCATGAGCCGCTCCAGCCAGCAGCAACGATGCAGGACACAAGTTGGTAGGCGGACCGTTGGCATCCTGCGATTGTGAAGATATTTCTGTTTAGTAGATGCTCTTCTTTTTGTACCACTGTTTATTTCACCTTTAACAAGCAGCTGAACTCCTTAACGTTTGCATAATAAAATGCTGCAATGTGGAACAGTTAGCAGGGTTACCTCAATTTTGCTTTTCTACGAATTAACACAATGTAAGTAATCTGCACACAACTACAATCAAAGTACAATTTTCACCTACTTCACTGCTAACATCAGCGTTTGACTGCTCAAGCACAAAAACAGGTTAGACATGTGAGCAATCTGCTAAACGTATCCCCGCAAACTGAACAATCAGGCATCAGAAATCGGCAAGGAAGGAGGTGTCACCTTTAAATGGCCCTTTTTTCGTTCAAAACATAAACACCTTGAAGATTGAAGCATGAGAGGGGGTCTTTCACGCTGACAATGTCAGAACATAGCTTGCTAGTGGGCACGTGAATGATGTGCACGATGTGTTTCTTGAAAATGCGTGCAAAAGCTTGATTGATGTGTAGGACGAGAATTGCAGCACGTTTTGACACAGGCCTTGTAGACGCTTCTTCCTGCTAATTTCAATGCGGATTCCTGCTAGTCGCCCTCTTCGCTTCTTTCTGAATATAATGCTTTAGGCAACCACAAGGACTGCATCAAAACGAGCAGCAATTACCTACGTCCCACACATCGGTGAAACTCTTGCACACCTTTTCAAGAAACGCAGTGCATACATCGTGCATGTGCCCACTAGCAAGCTATGTTCTGACATTGCCAGCGTGAAAGACCCCCTCTCACGCTCCAAGCATCCGGGTATTGTTTATTAGATTCCATGCGCTGAATGCAAATCAGTGCACATTGGCGAAACGGGCAATCTGCACAGAAGATTAATGCAGCACTGGATCGAAGTGAACAAGGGCCATGCAAAAACAAGTCCACTGGCAGAGCACCGTGAGAGGACGGGACACGTGGTCGACTGGAACAAGACAAAATTACTGACAACTGAGTGCAATCTATCTTCTCGATTACTGCTCGAGTCCCTCATCGTTCAGACGACGCCGAACATTATCAACATAATGGATGGCAATCTGCACCATATCTATGCAAACTCACTGCGCCGCGTAATGCCCAATATATAGCTTCGTTTTCCACGACACATGCTCACCGTGAACAAGCAACAAACCGTTAAATGGCTTTCTTGACTTGGTCAGTGACCTACGTTTCATCACTGCAATAATGCTTTTACCTGCCTACACGGCATTCCGTCAAACACTGGACTACACCACATGAGCCATTGCCGTTCTTAACCTGCACCAGAGTATATAACCTTTAACTACTGCTATGAGATAGACCCATAAACGCACTTCAATATGGCCTTTATATTTAGCTCTTGGAAACATTATGTATAATTTTACCTTTAAGTTGCACCTGCTACAGCAGCTGGTAATATACCAAAAACATGAAAAAAAAACGGTGGTTTAACACGCCAAAGCTACACTTGGGATATGGGGAGCACTGTAGGGGAAGGCTTCGCATTAATTTTGACCACCTGGGTATTTTTGTGCGCATCGAAATCACAAAATGCGGGCGTCTTTACGTGTTGTCTCCATCTGAAAAGCGGCTACACCAAGCGGTATCTAACCGACATTCGCCTCCACAGCACACCACCCTAGCCACGGCAGTGGGTTAAACATATGAAATAAAGCGGGTTTTGGAGTGCAAATGAAAATATTAATCACACGTCTTATTTTCCCAATCGATGTACCTTTTGAAATCCACCATTCAAACCCCCCTCCCCTACCGGCCTAACAAAACACCTTTGTCTCAAGAGGTAATCAGGCTGTTGTTAATGAAGTAAGTATTTACAATCCGAGACTTGCCACCATTAAAGTCATGCATTTTGTTTTAGAGATAAGCGACATTAGCCATTTGCAGCACCAGGAGTTAATTGTGTTAAGATCAGATTGAAAGCATTGACGGTAGCAGTTGAAAGAAATTGTGTGATAAATTACAACATCATCTGCAAATAGACCTACATGGGAGGATATAGACCAAGTGATAAATTACAACATCATCTGCAAATAGACCTACATGGGAGGATATAGACCAACCAACCTGCCTGAGGGGACAACAAAGTGGCACGAGCAAAAGAAGTATATAGTTATTAGAAGTAAACTGCATTTGAGAAGAATGAAAATCTTTTGCTCAAGTGAGGACATTAGGGTGAAGTTTGAGAAGTAGTCTGTGGTGTGCAATGCGATTGAATGCTTTAGAAAAATCGAGAAAAACTACCGCAGTTTGTAAGCCTGTGTCAATGGATCAATGTAGATCGTGAACAAATCCTGAAAGTTGTGTTTCTCAAGTAACCCTTGTGAAAACCGTGGTGATACTCGAATGTGATATTGTGATTTTATAAATAATTAGCGGCCTGAGAGTGGATGAAATGTTTCCCGACTTTGCATATGGTGCTTGTTAGGGAAATTTATGGTGCAGTACCGTCTCCTGATTTAAAGACTGGTGCTACCTCGACTATCTTCCAACCATTGAGATTAGTGCCTGTCATGAGAGACTGCGAAAAAAGCGCTGTCAGAATTCTACAGACTGCGGGATGTACTTTTCGGTATAGTATGATTAATACCAGTATGATCTGAAGTAGACCAGTTTGTATTGCAAGTTTAAAACCATATCAAAAGATCCTAAATGTTTGCTTGGCTTGATTACATACGAATACTTGCTTCAAAGTCAGTTCAATTTCTCTTCTTGCCCTTTAGTCGTCAGCCCCACATTCTCTTCAATATCTCTGCTAAGCAATGACACGCTCCATACGCACAGCACTGCTTCATGAAAATGTTTAAAATAATCAGAGGCCACAGCACTGCTAACAGGTATACATCATGGCAGGTTCCACAACCTGCAATAACTAACCTGAAAGTACATATTCGGTGGGGGCACCGATATGGCAGCAGTGCCTGGACCGATGTGTCGAGCAAATGCGCTGACTTCTGAACGGGTGGTCCAAGCGGCCAGATGATGGATGAATGACCATTCCTGGCGGCAAAGCGTACGGAGCACCAACGAAAGGCCAGGCAGTACTTGGGTACAGCAGGTGCAGTGTCGGTTGGCCAAGGGAGGCCCTGGCAAAGCCTTTGAAACTGGACTGGAAGGCAGCTGACCCAGGACAGCCAGCAGCAGCACCTGCAGGTGCATAATCTGTGAGTGTGCTGACACTTGTTGAAATACAAGAAGAGCACACACAAAGCACGAATGCTTACATCAAGTAGATTTTTAATCGTGTAAAGACAGTAACCTCCAAGGCACTAATAAGAACATTCCCGGAACACCCCAAGTGAAATTTAGGTCACAGTAAGAATGTATTTATTAGACCCGCAGGTACTGTGAGTGGGGTATGCATGATTTATGCAAAGCTAGCTACTGAGCTAATTTGCATGGAACGCATGCTAGCAGCTCATCTGTATCCCTTGCTTTCAATCGGAACTGGTGTGTGATAGTTGAGGCTCCTCCATTTCAATGTCTGACTTGTATCTGCATGTTCAATTCTCCAATATATATCGAGTTGAGTGAGTGTCTACAGCTTTGTTGCTAGTCACTGTACGGCCTGCGGTTTTGCGAAAATGAGAACTTGCGAATCGGCTCAATTTTCTGCACTAATTTAAACAATACATATGCCTCTGATATCAAGCCCCAGACTTCCCGAGAGCTACTCTGACAGAATCGGCAGGCGCCTCGTAGGCGTTGTGAAATCTCCCCCACTACCCCGAGACTATGCTAACTCCCTGCGAGGCCACATGGGCGCATTTCACGTTCAATTTGCACGTATGTGAATTCTATACCTCTATGAACTCTCAGACGGGCGTCGTCATATTCGTGCCGGACTCGTGAAGCTCGGCAACGTAAATTACCGCACTCGCTCGCTGGCGCGCGGCCCGAACTCTCTCACCGTTTCCTGCTCTAGCATACTATTTTCTCCCCATTGCACTTTGTAAATTCTCATCTGTTTAACGCGGCCCGAACTCTCTCACCGTTTCCGGCCCTTGCATACTATTTTCTCCACCTTGCACTTTGTAAATTCTCATGTTTAACTACACCTCGTGCGCCCTCATCTCTTGCCTGCTTTTCTTCCAGCACAACTCCGTCAGCACCCGGTAGACGCGTACGCTGTCGGGGCGCGTTGGCGAGCGAGTACGGCAATTTCACGACGCTGTTGTCGAGCTTCACGAGAATAGCACACATATCGCGGCCCGAAGACCGCGAGGCGTACGGTCGCCGGTCTCGCGAGCGCAATAGCTCCGAAGCGCACTGCACGGAATTCGTGTGGGGGGGTGGAGAGATTTCACAACACTAACGAGACGCCAGCCATGGAATCACGTGTACGCGTTTTCACATGCACTTCCAGGGAACCTCCTGTTCATGTTATTTCTTGGTATACCGCGTGTATTCACGAGGGAGGACTAATCACAGCGTTGTGCCACTCACGCGAAATTGCGACTGCGATCTGCAACCGCAAAGGCACTGTTTGAGAGACACAAACAAACGCCCCGGTGTTAAAGAGCCTTGCGTGATGTGAAATTATTAGCAGCCGTGTACCACAGGGCGAGCATCGTAGCCAAGGTCTAGCTTCACCGTAAATTGATGCTGACTTCTGCGGAAACGGTGGACTGGGCGCCAAACAAGTATACTAACTCACGTAGGCTCTCAGAGCAAACGAGATGGGGGTCTAGCGAATTACTGACCCATAAACACCAGAACTCGTTCCAACCAAATACAGAATATTAAAAAATGCGTACTTACCCGAGAAAAAACGATGTTTCTAACGTACAATTCTCCTTCACTGTCGTCTTCATCTCGCGGACACACGAAGACGCTTTGTTCTGATGCAATGTCATCCACTTTTAACGCGCAGTATTTTATCCGGCGATGATCGTTCTTCCGGGGTCCCCATGTTTAACACACGCGTAGGTTGGAAGGGTAGACATCACCCATAAAGCTTCTATAACTATGATTTAAGCTTGAAATAGATAAAACAGATTAAATCACGCCACCAACCACTCGGCACAAAACGCCATACAAAAACACACAAAAAGTGAGAGATAGTTGCCAGACTTCAAATGCGGCACCTCTATGTTTGACGAAAATTGTGTTAGTACTGTAATGTTGGTAATTATCTTTCTGCTTTCAAAGTCTGAAATGTGTTAATAACTTAAATTTAAGGTTTTTAAACACAAACAGTGAATACACATAAAGTAATTGACATATATACTGATATTGTAAAGAGGTTTGACGTTTGTTTTGGTTTTGTTTTCACGGCGGGCTTCTCAAGAGAGAACGTGCGAGAAAACGAGCTACTTTGGGTTTAGGAAGAGGGCGGTAAATGTCGGCGTGATAGAAAGCAAGGAACAGACTCTTACCCTGGTCATTAAAAAAGGAGTTAATAAAACCCTCACGTAAGAAAAAAACACGTTCGACGAGGAATTGAACCATTGACCTACAAAACAGTAAACGGACGCGTTAACAATCAGCTATGTCAGCGGGCGGTGTTCGAGGTGCCTAAAACAACTGTATGCTTACGTAAGTTGTCAACGAATATTGTCGCTTGTGTCTAGTTTATGCTGCATTTTTGAAATTCTGGCTGTCCTAACGCTTTTTTCTCACGCACCGGTCTTGCAGACGAGGCCGCATTGCTAGCGCTGCAAGCGATTGAGCCAAAGCTCCATCATTTGACTCAAGAAAAGCTATCGCAGTCAACCCGACCTTTTCTGCGCAAGCCACGGCAGCCACGAAATAAATGGAATGTGCCGTTAGAATTATGGCGTTGATAACGCTTGTTTGACCGGCACCGTCTTGTAGACAAGCAACGTCGCTCTAATACTACAAGCGATGTCACTCCTGGTATGTCAGGCGCATCAAACCCATCGTGTAAAACGACTGCCAACAGTGCGAAAACCTCTGCGTTTGTAACAAGTGGGGATTTGCGGTGGCGGCGACGTAATAGGTACAGCAAGCAGGTAGGCAGAACAGCAGCGTAGGGTTGCCACCTTTCCCCGAAAAAAAAAACTTGCCTTCCGGGGGGGGGGGGGGGGTAGGGGGGATTGTGTTGAAAAAAGACGCCATGTTTTTTAACATGCAGTGCCATTTATTGAAGTGTTTTCTTAGAGAGAAATCAACATAACGTTTGTACTGAACGTGATTGAGAGCTTGGTTAATCGCTCTGCATGTGCTTCACTGAAAGTAACCGCAATTGCTGACCGCGGCGGTAGAATTTCGTTATTTTGTTCTTCCCTTAGGTCCCCCTCCATCTGAGGCAGCGCGCTCGCCCGCGTATTTTCTCTGTTCGCGTGTCTTTGCGCAGCTTGTCGACACGTATTTATCGTCTTAGTTGTTGAATTGACGCTTATAAAACGCCAAAACGGGCATAATCACGGCACAAAAGCCAAAAAACCGGCTGATGACGGCTGGTTTTAGATATGGACCGGCAACCGGCCCGCTGTTTAAAAAACCGGTCGGGCCGGTCCAAAACCGGGAAGGTGGCAACCCTACGGCAGCGACGAGCGAAAATGATTTTACACGACCGCCCCCGTCGGCCTGCGCAAAAAAGGAAGATAGAACCCCTGCATACACGCCCTCGAAGAAAGCTGTACAGCCGATTCAGTTTGTTGTGGACGAAGCGCAACCGAGGCTGCAGCCACAAACGATTGCGCTTGCCATGGTATGAGCCAAAGCATATCTTCACATCGTTATGTTATCCTCCGTCTGACTGTTACTTACTGAAGGGAAAATTCAGAACACAAACGTTGATGTCTAGCGTCTATGCCAGACATAGACGCTGCTGTTTAGGCCCTAAAAACCACCTTCAGGGCGTCTGTCGGTTCTGTCTGATGGCGCGCTCGCGCCGCTGATTACGAACGAGGCGTCTGTTGGCGTTCACTTATCGTGTTGGCGAGCCGGTAAACGCCATCACGGTTAAACTCCCTGCTGGAAGACTACGCTGTTGGGACGATAGAGTGCCGACAGAGCTTCTTATTGGCCCCACAAACGCCATGAAGGTTAAACTCCCTGTTGGAAGACTAGGCTATTGGAACGATAGAGTGCCGACAGAACTTCGTATTGGCCCCACAGGCGTGCTGTGAGCCCAACAAGAACGTCTTGTTGGACTTTTTCCCCGGGGCATAATATTACGGGAACAAATTCTTAGGTAAATTCGATTTCGTTGAGGACACCGATGCCTCGCGTAAAAGTTTTATTTATAGGACTACAAGAGGCATTTTGTAGCCTTCCCTTCCCGTGCACCCACACATCGAAACGAACGTTGTGATACACTCGAAGAAGTAGATTAGTGCAGAGTGGAATTTAAACATTCAGCACGTTTTGTTCAATTTACGAACAGCAATTTTAGAGCCTTTCCCCTGGTCTATGTGGAGAGTTCATATTTATTCTCTCAACGGGCGGTGAAATAGTGCACTGTGCGGTTTAAACATTCAGCCTGTTTTTGTGCAATTTTGCATGCTTGCATTCACACACCGTTCTTTTAGGCACCCTAACGATAAGGTGCCGTGGTAACACCCCAATCGAGAAGAAATACTTTTTAGCACCCCTTTAACGGTCGTAGCACCCTATGAAACTGTTGATTACACCCCTGAATTTTGGCACCATCGAGGTGGGGTGCCCGAGAAATATTTGGGTGCTTGAAAGGTGCAAAAAGGGTGCAAAATGTTCAGTACACCATCCTTGCACCTTAAAGGGTATAAAAATGTTCAGATTTACACCCCTTAATAAGTGGCACCCTCATGATTGGGTGCCGGAGCAATGTTTCAGTCCTTAAAAGGTGCACAAAAGGGTGCAAAATGTTGAGTGCACCCTTTTAGCACCTTTAAGGGTGTTAAAAAGTTTAGTGTGTATATGAAATACCACTGGCGTGTTGGAAAGCTTATATTGGAAAGTGCGGAAGGTGCGTCAGTGAACGCCTCAGGGAACACTGTTGCGCTGGTCAGCAAACACACGCAACGAGCAATCTGTCACTAATTTGAAAAACTTGCAAACCGCGTGCGTGCTCACCACAGTTTCAGAACATGCAGATGTTGGCACGTGCGGAATAAAGGATAACGCGTGGCATCACAGAAACATATCACATAATCACAGAAGCGGAATGGTGCATTGGCAATCCGTCAATCCCGCTTACTAGTAAGGAACAAAAATTTATTGGGAAAGAGCCACCAAGATGAGAAAGATAGCGTATTGGAAGCCGTCATCCCAATAGGATAGAATAGGACTAACTTTAATAAATTCTGGCAACCAATGGTTTAAACGTCGTGACGTTGGCCAAGCGTCAACCCGGGGTTATACCCTGCTCTGCAATTCCACAGTTCGGCCCGTTCGTGGCGGGTTGTGAGGTTCGTGCTTTTCGAGCGCACCCCGAGCCTTCTGAATGGCTCACAGTTGAGTGTCCTTGTCTGTACACTGCACTGCACTTTGAAGTTCGGGCGGGTGTGTCCTGGAGGTAGCTTCGTTCGGGAACCTGGCACAGTGCCACATGATGTGCCATTTGTCAGCCGGACCCACTGCACAAACACTCCACACATCACTCTGATAGAGTTCTGGTGAAGCACTGTGAAGAACTGCCGCGGCGGGGAGTGACCCGGTCTGTAACGGCCTTACGATGACAGCCTCCTCCCGACTGAGTGCCGGGTGGGAAGGGGGCATTGTCCGTCTAGCTAGGCCGTGAGACATAGTCGCTTCGCCATAACAGGCCACTCGGTCCTTGGTTTCGAACCACAACACGGAACGGTCACTCTCGGGGGAGTGGACGGTAGGTGCTTGCGCCGCCCATGGGCCGTCTCGTACTGATTCGGTGAGGATGCACACTCGCCCGCGTGAGCCGGGAACCATTTGATACGGATGGTGCTTCCGCGTTTTTGGAGCTTGAGCTTACTGATGATAGGTGCAGCCGGCGTGCACACTCGCCCCTTTGCAAAGTTGCGCCTAGCATTCCTCGTGTCGCTGACCACGGTGCGACACTTGGTCTTGGAGATAGCCAGAGCGATAGCAACCTCCTTGGCGTCTGTGGTGTCTGTGCACCGAACGCTGCCTGCCGTTATCTTAGGGCCGGTAGCCTCCGCAACGACCACTGCCGCAAAGCCTTCCCGTTGGTATTCCGATGCGTCTACGTATCGGGCGTGGGGGTCTTGGTTGTCTTGCTCGGTGAGGCCCTTGGCCCGCGCCTGCGGCCGTTCTTTGTAGTACTAGGGTGGATGTTTTTCGGGAGGGGGTCCAGGTGGATGTGGGCCCGCGCCTCCTCTCTAATATTGCGCGGTTGCCGGCTGGGAGCTCGGGGGGCTGTACGCTAGGGATGCCAGGATACTGCGACCCGTTCTAGCGGTACAGATGCGCTCCATTTGCGCGGTGAAATTCGGCTCGGGTATTTCCTCTGGGGGGTTATGGACACCGAACTTCAGGAGTCGAGCCGTACTTGTGGTCTCCGTTAACTTCGTAAGCTTAACGGAGACCACAAGTAAGCCCGTAAGCCCGTCTGATCAGCGTGTTGATCTTGGTCCTGTCGGTGATGGGCCAGTTGAGGTAGGCTGCAGCGTATACGATGTGGCTGATCACGAGCGACTGGACGAGGCGGACGAGACTGTCTTCCCGCATGCCCACCCGTAGCATCGAGACTCTGTGTATGAGCCGGATTGCGTCCATTGCCTGGGTGGTAAGCTTGTTAATGGTGTTCTTGTTTTGGCCGCTCTTGTTTAGCAGGACGCCCAGGACCCTGATCTTGGATATTTCGGGAAGGCGTTGCCCTGATGCAGTCACATTATTGATGTGACAGCACTCCCGAGGGGGAGCGCATTTCCGTCCCGGTCCTAGCGTTGTGAAAACGAACAGCTCATATTTGGTGAGTGAGCACACTAGTCCGGTGCATTCAAGGTGCTGCTTGATGGCGGTAACCGCTGCTTGCAGCTATTGCTCGATGCTGACGTCGGTGCCACCGGCCGCCCACAGGGTAATGTCGTCAGCAGACATCGTGCACCAGCCGCCGGTCCCTGCCAATGCCCTCGCTACACCATCAAGACGACGTTGAAGAGCAATGGCGAGATGACCGTGCCCTGCGGTGTACCCATGCTGCCGGGCTTGCGTTCGGAGAGCCTGAGGTCACAGGCGTGCAGTTCCACCGTGCGGTTGGTCAAGAAGTTCTTCATATAATTGTAGCTTATTACCCCCCTGTTAAGTCTTGACGGTTGTGCTAATATGGCTGAGCGTTTGATTTTGTCGAATGCGCTTTGTAAATCAAGCCCCAGAGTTACTTTGCTGTCTTGTGTCTTGTCGGTGATTTCTTGTTCGAGTTGTAACATGGCGTCTTGGGTGCTGCGTCTGTGCCTGAAGCCGATCATCGTGTCTAGATAGAAGCCTTCGTTCTACAAGTATTCCTGCCATGGGGTGGCTACCACGTGCTCCAGTACCTTGCCCACGTAGGACGTGAGCGAGATGGGACGCAGGCTGCCAATATCCGGTGGTCTGCCCGGTTTCGGGATCAGGATTGTTCTTGCCATTTTCCAGTGTCTGGGGAGCTTTCCCGAACGTCAGCATTTATTACAGTAACGGGTTAGGGACGCGATCGATGCATCGTCGAGCTTGCGTAGCACCTTGTTTGTAACGAGATCATGGCCGCGGCCGAGAGGGTTTTGAGCATGTTCAGCAGCACCCACACCGCTGACGTCGTAATGTGTCGATCGAGCCACGCGTTGGGCAGCCCCCGTACGGCGGGTGGGTTTCCGTTGGCGTGTCCGGCAGCTACTTAGCTTCCAAGCTCTTGATAACACCATCTTTTCCTTGATTTTGTGTGGTGGTGTGCATAAGAGGCGCCAGGCGGTCGCGTTGGTGTGACTTGGTTTTAGTTTCGTCTAGGAGGTGCCGAATGATATTCCGGGTGCAACCGTGGTGCATTTGCCGGTCACCTCGGCTGCAGATTTCGCTCCACTGCTGACAGCACAGAACCTTGCAGGGGTGTTCAATGGCCCTGTTTAGTTCAGCAACCGTCTTTCTTAAATAGCTGTTCTGCCGTTGCCGCTTCCAACGCGCCTGTTTCGAACGTGTGGCCTCGATCAGATGGGCCTGGCGGCTGTCTATGGCAACGACATCCTCGTCCGTTTCGATAATCTTGGTGGCCGAGTGCAGGGCATCGCGTAGCTGTGCCGTTCATGTTTTTCGATGTCTGGGATGTCTTGTGCTGTGGTGGGGCGTCTCTAACGAAACCCGTCCCAGTCCATCCACTTGTGCATAATGGTGTTGCCCCGGAATAAGTTGGGTCAAGTAATTTCGGGGATGTATTGATCGCTGCCCAGTTTGACGGCGGGGTTGTGCCATGTTACTTTTCCGCGGGGTCGTTCTTGACAAATGCAAGGTCTGTAGTGCTGTCTAGTGGTACGGAGTTGCCGATGCGGGTGAGATCAGCGGGGTTCGTGATCAGGGCACTGTTGTGGCCCAGAGAACCCTGTAACAGGTCGCGTCCCTTGGCTCTTTCCTTCAGGTAACCCCACGCTCAATGGGCGGCGTTGAAGAGTCCCCTCCGATAAGCAACGTGTTGTCTTTGGCTTGGGTGCTGGCTGTGTGTAGTAGAGTTGAATTTCTATGTGTGGTGCTTAGGCCTACTATAGATGTTGTCGATGAACAGGCTGCGTTTCCGTTGTTTTAAGTGCAATGCACTTCTTAAGCGACCCTGAACCTGCGTCCACCGGCGATGTCCGCGCACGTGGAGATGGGCGCGCGCAGCCTGGCCGCTGACATTGCACATACCCACGTGGGGGATTGGCCAGGAATCTCCTCGTCTTCCTTGGCAACGGGGGGAGATGGGCGCGCGCTGCCTGGCCGCTGACATGGCACATACCCACGTGGGGGATTGGCCAAGAATAGGGCGTGAGAAGGGCTAATGCACCTGCTTAAAGGAGTACTGACACGAAATTTCAAAGCTGAGATCCGCTCTAGCAATCAAGTACAACGACAACACAAATAGGTGTCTGTGAATAAATGCATCTTTCTTTCTTTGTAGTTTTGTGTGTGTGTGTGATCTCTCTTTCGCGAACATTACCGAACCTCGCAAATTTAACTCGTGCATTCTCACTTTCACATTCTTCCCCTCGGGGAAATGCGGGGAATTTTGCTTGGAAGAATTTCCGTGAATGTGCATTCCACCCTGCTGCGGCCGTGTTTTAATTTGTGCTCGACGAACGTGAGCTCTTTGCGGACGAACGTGCAGACGCCTCGTCTCTCCACCGGACTAACGTGAGCGCCGTACCCAGTGACGGTGAAGGTCGCCATCGCCGTTTTTTCCAGCAGGATTATGTCGGGTTTCTTGGTCACTGTGATGTGTTGTTAGCACTGCTCTTTTGTTGACGTAACTGTGGCAGTTCCACGGGCAGACCGTAAGGCCTGGCAGCGATCATAAGGTGGCTTGGGGCAGGGACATCGTTGTAGGGGAGTTGGGGATTACGTCTGTTCTTGGAGGTATGGGTGGTTTTAATGCTTGCTTTTGCTGTAATTCGACGTTACGGCGTTACCATCGCCATCTCCGCACGACGTAAGAAACCTTGCAATTGGCTATGCAGAGGCAGTTTCCGTGGGGTCTTCTTCGCCGCAGAGCATGCATGTGGGCACACAGTTATGGCCCTCTCTTGGATTATAAACACCACATGTACCACAAACACGTGCATTCGCTGTGGGGCAAACGTCGCACCTGTGACCGACCTTGCTGCATACTTTTCAAACTTCAATTTGCTTCCTGTAGAGACTGCACGGGTACAGCGTGGATCTCCAACGCATATACCTGGCAACCTTGCCACCATTGAGCACTACAATTACTGTCGTCGTGTTCCCGATAGGCTTCGCCCCCGCGCCAAGGGGCACTTGTACTTGGTAATGATGTGTGCATTTTTTCAGCTTCGCTGTCCGCGAGCCCTAGACCCGTGATCACGCCCTTGTCTGTGTTGTGGGCGGTCGTTCCGTAAGCGCTCACTTCGTAAATTGGGCCTTGTATTTTGATGGCTTGAATTCGAGCATACTTCTCTGCTCGCTCGATGCTCAGAGTTTTGCGCGCCATAATGTTTGGCTGGGTATTGAGGCACGCCATATCGTCGGCGCGTTCGCCCTTGTCAATTCCCGCTGCCGCCATGATGATGGTTGCAGCGCTAGCAGCGCCTGCCTTGGAAATATCTAGCCCTTCGTGGGGCCGCTTGAAGGTCTTACCTTCGTCGGCAGGCATGGCTGGCATGCGAGCTGCCCGTATAACTGCGGTCCGGAGGTTCTTGTTGAACTTGGGGTTCTACGGCGAGCTCCGAGTGCCGGTTCGAGAAGTCGACTCACCCTGCGTTGCTTGTCAGCGTGGTCGGCTCTTGCGCCCACCGATATGCAGCCATCCGGACGAGCGCTGAAATTGCTCGGGCGTAGTATCTTCTCCGTGTACTTGCACGCACATCTGGAAGACCTGGGAACAATACGTCGAAGCGGCGGCGGAACCCTCAATGTTGTTTTGGGAGGAGAACGGCTGGCTAGGCCTTGAGAGCCCTCGGTTCGCTTACCCTTAGCGGCTCCTCGTGGCTATGAACCGGGAAAAGTCCGATAAATTGACGAAAAACGCACATTCGATGAATACTGGGGTATCGGTTGTTAGCGGACACCTTCACGAACACATCGGTAACTAAATCTTCGGGGTCCAAACTAACCCTGCTAAGAGGCATCAAGGATGGAGCCGATAATAACACGTCTTGCCTTCCCTATATATTCGTGCCAATCATAGCTAGACTAGAATGGATGTCATGAGGGAGTGTGGTGTTGTCTTCGGGGGTCTAGAGGGGAGATTGGTAGCCTCTGGAAAATGTGAGCGCCAGAGGTAGTTTTTGAGAGTCTGGTTATCTGATTGACGAGAAGGGCCTTAATGAGCTCTTCAGGGGTGCTATGCACACCTACGGCTTCGAATTTGGCAGTTGAAGTGCTGAGGGGCAGTTTAGAGCTGCTTTATAGGCTTTTCTGAGTATGAGGTTGACTCTGCTAAGCTCTGTTTTAGATGAGTTCAAATATGGAAGGGAGTAGGTTAGCCTGGTAAGGACAAAGGCCTGAAGGAGACGGAGGCGTTCAGCTACCCTGAGGCCTTTGTGTCTATTGGTAACTCGTCGAATGAAACCTATCGTTTGTGTGGCGTGTTGTTTGAGCTGGCTTATGAAGTGAGTATTGCATCTGGTACGTTAGATGGTTAAGCCGAATATTTTGGTTATTTGAACCATCTGTATGGGGTCGCCTCGCATGAGTATGTGGATATTCGGGAGGGTGAGTTTTGTGTTTTTGGTGTGAGTGTGAGCAGCTGGGACTGGGATGGCGAACAGGTGCAACCCGCTCTACCAGCCTGTTTTAGAACTTTTTCTACTCCTCTTTGTACAGTTCTCTCAATTTCAGCATCGCTGCCTTTCTGTATCCGAAGTGTAATGTTGTCGGCGTACAAACCAAAATTAAGATCAGGGATTTGTTGCAGTTGTTGTGGGACGGTTAACATGGCGAGATTGAACAGCAAAGAGGGAAGGACGGCGCGTTGTGGCGTGCCTTTTGAAAAGATAGGCAGGGTGGTAAAAGTGATATCAGCGATTTGTATAATAGCTGTTCTGTTCGTGAGAAAACTTTGGATATAATTGTATGTGCGTAGTTTTGGGCATATGGAGTGTAAGCCTTTGAGTATCGCTGTGTCCGAAACAAAATCAAAGGCTTTAGTTAAATGTAATGCTAGTATACAGGCACTGCCGGGTTTCTACTGTGGCGTGATTATGTCGTGGAAGCGTTGCTATGTCCAGGGAGCAAGCTATGACGACTGTGATAGGGCCGGTGCAGCACACGGCCTTCCCGAAATGAGCTTCAGATTATTCTCATGTGCATTCTATAGGGTACACCCTGCTCGATGCGGCATGTAGTACATTCGTGGTTCGGGTTTGACTTGAGCGTCGGCAGGAACTCGTTTAGGAAATCCTTGCTGCAGGTACTGACGTATCGCCTCATCGTATGCAGTCATCATCCGCTCATAATTGCCCATCTTCTTAGGGAGGTTGACCAAACGTCTCCGGAAAGCCTCTACGTGGACTATATAATGACTGGAACGGAGTCTGAACAAGAGGTGGAGGTTTTCTATCATCAAGCCGTCGAAGTCATGAATCTTGCGAGCATGACACCACGGAAGTGGAAGTAGACAACAAGCATTGCAAGTTGGTCCACACAGCTGAATCGATCAACGGAGGAAGAACCAAGTCCACCGACGGAAGTCTGGAGAATAACGAGGGCGCCTTTTGGAGCGACAAGCAGCCAGTTTATTCTCATCGCAAATTTGCGTCATCACTTCTCAAAAGCGGCCATACACCCTGAGACGACGAAAACGGTTGTGGAAAGCCTCTACGCGGACGATATAACCACCGAAACGGAGTATGAACAAGAGGCGGAAGATTTCTATCGTCAAGCCGTCGAAATAAAGAATATTGCGAATAGGACACTACGCAAGTGCAGCACCATTTTCAAGAACAACAAGGCGAGCCCCTTAACTGCTCTGCACCTCATAGTATACAAGCCGTCGCCATTACGCAAATTGGGGTCAGCAATATTGGAGTCACCTACTACTATTTTCGCGGTGCTTCGGAATATAAAAACATCGAATGGGTAGGGATAACCTTAAGCTCGCCTATTCTAAATGCCATCCGTCATAAGACGTACTTATATTATAACTATATGAGCTGTTATTTTGGGACAGCAGAACCTTTTTACGAGGGTTTCTCAAGATCACATCCAAACCCCGTGTCCAATGGTTTTGCAAGCATACAGAAATTATTTTATTATTTGAAAGGTAACGCCCTTATGCACACATATAGCTAAACATGGCACGTCATCCCTAAAAGTCTATCGTTGTGAAAATGTCACAGTATATGGCACAATGTTTAACATACTCGGGGACAAGAAAAAGCCAACCAGTGCTTATTTCATAGCGTCAAAGAGCAGCAGAGAATGTCTTGAGGTCGTTATAGGTGTGTTGAAAATAGAAATACCAAGCAGACATGCGTCAAAACTATGTCAACCTAATGGTGTTGTGTTAACATTCCACGCGGGCTTCATTTCCACCAGTTTTATATTCTGGCAGAAACACGACACTGGAGATCGTCGAACAAATGGTGGCGTTGGCGGTTGGCCATCTTATAGGCTGGAGTACTCAGCACATGTAAAAGCTAACGGTGTGGCCTGACCTTCTTGGCTAGAAAACGTTGTTAGTTTTAGCGTAACCGTCATCGCTGTGTTCCACAAAACACCAGTTTCGTAGCCATACCAGGCTAGACGTGGTCAAGTTGTGGCAATTGTGGAAACCTGTGATACTGACTCGGTACGCCAACAGCATGCTGAGACCCCGACGACGCTGCAGCAAGCTTGCGCAGTAGGATGGCAACTACATGAGGGTTCGCTTGCGCCTCGCCAGATGGCGCCACCACTTTGGCTCGCCCGGAAACAGGGAGCTCTAGGGTGGCTTAGGCGACGAGGCGGCAGTGGCGAGAAGGCAAGCACATTGGGCCAGAATGCGCGGAGCTCTCATTGGTCAATTTTAAGCAGGGCGATCTGTTTGTTTACAAGCGGATGTGTCGTCATTTTCGGGGGAGCGCCTTTTTTTAGGGGAAAAAGGCGTGCTTCTCCGACCTTTCACGTTCACTGCATATTTATTTTCCTGCAACATGGCGGGCACGTCAAATGCTGATAACACCGATGAGAATCATCGTCGGTGCTCTGACTGCGAAAAGGTGTTTCCGCACCGAAAAGACGTGCTTAAACAAGAGAGCAACGCGCACCACAAAAAGAGCACAATATCAAACGTGAAAATGAAGTGTGACAAATGCAGTCACCATGTTCGGACTCTTGATGACCTCGTTCTTCACCACAGTGCAATGCACGATTTTGATGCTGGGTTTGTGCAACTGATCTTGGCCAGCGCTGAAGAAATAAAAATGGAATAGTTTGCTCTTATTTTGTCTACAGTAATCCGCTTCGTTTTGTGCTGTGCGCAGAAAGTTAAGGCCTCTTATTGCACGAGCGACCTTGAACACCTGTGAACAGCGTTTACAAGTAAGGAAATACAAATTTGAGCGAACAGATATTCGTATTTTCTTGAATGAACGTCAGTATTCTATGAAAACGAAGACTGTATTGGTTCATTTGCGCCTTTATTACAAATTTTAGTTAGGCTTAAGCGTGCGCCCATGCAGTATAGGGCTCCTGCGCTGCAGTTTGGCGCTCCTGTCCAACGCGCCTGGGTAGAACAAAAGCAGGCATCCCTGGCCAGCTTCCATGTGTTTTCAATTAGAAGCCAGAGCGAAAGTTGGTTGTAATTATTTTAATCACCTTGTGGCAAGTTTAAATGACTGCATACTGAACGAAATAGCCCTAAAAGTAGTTTCCGAGGCTAAACAAAGTAATATCGGCTACAGCGAGCCGATTTATTGGCGTTTTTTTGAGCCAGCTGTCTGATCTTCGTGGTGTGGGACAGTATCGCCAGATCTGCTGGTCTAACTTCCTTACGATAATTATAGTTCGTTCTTCTTGCGTGCGGACGACGAGCGAAAGTTCATAAGTAGCATAAACAGAACGTTGCTGAGCCGGAGGTGGCTGTAAATGGTTGCTCCAGCGTGAGCAACCCGCTGAAGCGGGTAGCGGAAGCGGACAGCGGAGGCGAGGAGCGCGGCCGATTCAGCAGACACTGCTGGCCTGGCAACGCCTTGAAACCGAGTGGAAAATTTGTATTGTATTTTCGCAAACTAAATGATTCTTGCTTAACTTTTTACGCCTCATGGTGTAGGAACGGCCGGGTACACGTATACTAGCTAATAGGTGAGCCAATAGTGTCAAATATACAACTAAGGAAATTGTCAAATAAACAAATTGGGCGCCATTGAAGGACGCCAATCTACCACCGAATCGCAAGCCCGTTGCCTGCTTAGATGTGTACTTGTATGTTTAAATGCCTTAACGCCACCGCACACACGGTTGATGGCCCAAATATTTACATACGATCGTCGCTAACTGTATTCGTTATCTTCTAGTGCAAGGGTCGTCGCTAACATTGTATGAGTGCCGGCACGCCAGTTTTATTCTGAAATGGGGTTGGACCGCGAGACAAGAATACAGATTTCATCACTTCCAGTTGCATTGTCCCCCACCTTTATATTTCATTAAATTACTTTCAAACACTATTGGCGATTCGCTGATTTTTTTCTTATTGACTTCAGGGCCACCCCTCACGCCCACACGATTTGCAGTCCAGCCCTCCGCCGTGTCGACTTCATGCAACTCCGCCCTACACATGAAAATGTTGCTGACCTCTATACCAGTCTATTAGGTGATAACTACGAATATATGACGCAAGACAATAATTTAATAAAGTGTGAGCATCAAGAAAAAAACGGCACTCAGTTCGGCCGACCACTTTGTTTCACGGCGACTACTTTCGGAATCAAAAACATATTTCACACTTCTGGCGCTCGCTTCATTTTGTGACTGAGCCATGGAAAAGAGCGCAAGCTAGCGCTGCGATATCTATTTCTTAACGATGTCGGAAACCATTCGTGTTTATTCAAAATACACGCATAAGTGCGCAGGTGCGCAAAAGCACAACTCACCGGCGCGTAAAAGCAAGCGAGTCTCGCGGAGGCGGAGATCCGAAAGAGTCGCTTGCTTTTAGCGCGATCGTTGCCGAGTGCATTACACTACTTGCTTTATCGGCTGTTGTTGAAAATTCCTTGTCACAAAGTGTAGTAGTATAAAGAAGAATCTTCCACTTCACATTTCACTTCATAAGACCATCGATCGGTGAATCTGCGAGTGGCAGAGCGCCGTCACAGTCCCAGCACTTTCGTCGACGCTGTAAACGTATTTAGCGCTACAAAGATTTTTCCCTGATGCCAGGTTGATCGCCGGACGAGATCGGACGCGTCGGGAATGAGCTGGAGACCATGTAGCAAAACAATCGGGAGAATCGAGCTCATTTTCTTCGGTCACCACAGCATACTATGGCACCCCAGCAGCTTTTTACTACCCGGAAGTACTGCCCGGAAGCCGGTTTCGCTGCGCCCTCTGGGCAGCGGAAGAGCCCTATCAGGTCCACGCTCAGCGACATTGCAATTAACGCAGTGCAATACCTTTCCCCCTGTTAGCTAAAGTGAATGAAATAAAATTTAAATGTGAGCCGACATATATTCGTCACGGTGGCAAATCAACCTCCGCTTGTTTCATGTTGTGCCCGTTCCAGATTTTAACTATAGGCCTAACGTGTTAGCGTGGTAACATTCGCAAGTGGCATTTCCGCGATTTCACTATATAACAACTATGTTACGACGCGGAGTAGTGGTTCGGGGTAGTTGGAGCATCACTTCAAGGGTTTAAAATCGCCGGAAAGACGGCGGACCGAACAGCAAGGTAGACGCACAGCCGACGGTGTGTCTTTGTGTTTCGGTCCGTCGTCTTGGCCCCACTAAACAAATCTTGTGGTCATGGCAATGCTATATTGCCCCCGAGGGCCACCACTGGATAGGCCGCCACTGCGTCCACACCCGCGGTCAGGTGCCCGAACCGCTCTCGCTCCCTTGGATCTCATAGTATTTTCCCCCCTCACAAGTTACTACAACTAACAAGCAACAAAAATAGCTGCCACCGTAAGTCATTGACCACGCTGAGCGGTCAAGCCGCTACCTTCAGCGGGCGGCACCTGCACAAACCAGTACTGTCGAGAGACGTCTTCCCACGGGTAACATCCTGCTGTGTCCTCGCTTCCCGCATCGCTTTTGTCACCACGCGCGCTGACCCAATTGGCTGAATGTTTTCTTTTTGCTGAACAATGTTGATAGGTACGAATTTCGTCAGCATGCTCACTAGTCTGGAATTTTTTGGAAAGTAGTTCGGAAAAGATCTCTCTAACAACAAGTATTGTTATTTATATAATTATCAAACTCAAACTATAAAGAATACCATTGATGTCATTATTTCTGTTTTACAGACAAATTTAACATTTGCCTGCTCGAGGGAGTCTTTTCCAGGAAAATGCGAAATGCCGGAGTAACCGTAATTTTCAAAAGAGGAGATAAAAACAACCTGTTCAGTTACCTTCTATATCCATTTTTTCAATTTTTTTAAGTGTCTTGCAAAGATATTATTTAAACATATCATGGTGTTTCGTAAAAAGCATTCCATATTAACACAAAAACCGCTCGACATAAACCCTCCACTTCAACGTAAAGAACGCACTCCGGGCGTTTTAGAGACTATTCTAAACCTTTCGATTCTGTAACCATTTGTTAGGCTAGTGAATCTTAGTCATTGTGGATTTCGGGGTACAGTCAGTGAAATGACTGAATAATGCTTATTTTCTCGCTATCCTCAAGGGGAAATAAAAAGGAAGTTCTGTGACATCAGACGCATTTTACCGCAAGGCACTACTTGGGCCGGTTGCAGTATACATTGTAAGTGCGTGATACTGTTTTCATACACAAAAATAAAACTTTTGGCACTTAAACTGAATACACAAGCCTATTATTAACAACAACTGATGATTCGCAACTACAGCAACCGAGTACTAATAGCGTACATGCACTTCATGCCGACCATAAATTCATTGGGCATAACTGTCGACAAAACGGAAGCACTACCTTTTAGTCCGAAAAATAAGTTGCCATTCACACCTTGCACTCAAGCTTCGCCCCTCGGCTATTAAAACAGTACCGGTACTAAATAGTATCCCTGTTTTTCCGGAGCACTTGTCATGGGATCAGCATGCCGATCTAGTCAAAAATAAATTGCCAAAACACCTTGGCGTGTTTCTCAATGTTGACGCGTTTTGTTCCACAACAGAATGAATAAATGATGTATAACGCGTATTTTTCTTCCGTCTAAAAATTACCATGCCTTAGTCTCGGGCACCGCAACCTTTTCTAACTTCAACTGGCTCCACTTCAATTATAAGCGTTTTCTCAGAAATATTCTAAATGCAGACATTTACGATCACCCTTAGCCCATCAATGATGCTCTTAGTGTAACCCACTCACTCTTTGTAGTACTAAGCTGCAGAAAACTTTTTTATTTCTGCCAAACAACAGCGGCAACAAGCCAGAAAATTGCCTTTACATTAATTGTCCGGATAAAATGTAAGGAAGGTATTCCTAATACACTTACAGGTTTGAGTTGGTTCAGTCAACGACAGGTATAAACTATGGACATCACATGTTACATTACACCCTGCTCGTACTATTCAGTAGTGTGTCTATAATTATCACTGTAATATGTAGGTTGTCTTTCTAGAAATTACAAATTATAGCTTGGCGCTTCTGCTCTGCATGTTGATGTCAGAATGACCATATTCGTGTATTCTATTTGTGATTCTTACTGCTCTCACCGTACATGTTTTACACTAGAATGCTTTTTTCCTCGCATTAAACAGCGCCTAGAGTCTGTGGGGTGCGTCGACCCCAGTAAAGCTTTTTTTCCTGGCTTTTTGTTTGCGCTCCTCATATCTACGCGACGTTTAATAAACTGACTTCTGAATCTAACTATAAATTTCTATAAACGTCTATCTCAAGACTTCTTTTATATTTTCACCTAGCGGCTCAATCAAGTGACAGACAGAAATAGACAGAATAAAATTACTTATTTGAAAAAGCTGCTTAAGAACGTTTTAAACATATTATAGGGTTCATCACTCCGTGGTTTTGGTAACGCTGAACTCAAAAAAGGCAGTTGTTTTATGTGTAAATACACTCAAACCCTTTTTTCGGCACAGCCAACGACCCCTCTCCGGGGGCGTGGTCACTGCCCTGGCTGCCTTTCGCGATTGGGCGGAAGTAGATGTTTATTTTTTCGGAAGTGCTGGGGCAGCGATGCCTGCTCGGCCTGAAGAGCTCATTTTGTTCCCCTTCAGATATGGCCCAGAATGTCTTATTTCGAATGAAACACGGAAGTGACTTTGAACTTTGTTGTTCAAAGTCACTTTCAGTACAAAGTGACTTTCAGTACATGCTGTACATCATGGTGGCGGGCTGGCGGGCACAGTCGGAACAGGTTACAAGAATTCGTGTCCAACCACGCTATGGGCACGCATTTGAGAATGTGAATGTGGCATTGCGCCGAATTTTGTGTGTGACCCGCTACGGTTACCGAACTTTGTCACTGCATAGGACCAAGCGGCACCCGACGCAGTCGGATAACGGCAGCATAATCTTGCACCAAATTTGGTGGTTGGCCAAATCAACATTTTTACACACCGAATGGTGCTCACAACACCCACGTTCGTCCAACGGGGGAGTAAGTTGGTCAAACTGGGAGTACTAAATGCCTTAGAAGAACTGCGCGAAGCATATCACTCCCAATGCAACCAACGTAACCTCTTAAAAAAACAAAGTGTGCGCAACTTAACGGGGACAACAACACATGCACAAGCGCAGCTAAAGTTTGTTTTTTTGAGATGAATCATTACCAACTCGCCCAACTCTCAACCCTTTTACAGCGACTTACAACTCCCACCTAACAAACCAGAGAGAGCAAGAGAGAGAGCAAGAGAGGACCGAACACATGGCGCCAACTGGAGGTAAATGCGGAGTGAAAAAACGTTTTCACTTTACCAATATTTCAAGATATTGGGGTTCAAGTTAGCGAGGTATTACTGTATGTTTGTTTTACGCACTACGTATGTAGTGGCATACTTTTTAGTGCACAGAGAAAGCCTAGGCCAGCAACCACTTACTACCCAGTACAAAGCACCGACCTTTTCGGGTGCACTGAATAAATACCATGCACACGCTGCCATGCTCCAAACTTTTCGTGATACGATGTGAGATGCCATGTAGGCATGGACGTATGGCGATTTTTTGGCACGACTTCTCTCCCATCGGGACAGAAACGTCCCATTGGTGACATTTTTATGGATAAGTTGGCGAATACGTCGCTGAATTCAATATAGTTCGAAATGCCATCGCAGAAGCTTTTCGCTGAGGCCGTGTCGTCAGATTGGGGACCACAAACCCTCACCTAGGTGATACGTGCGTAACGGCACCGCAGGTTGTACCGTCCAGCATTGCACACACTCGAGCAAGTTGGCGGGCCTTTATATTACGTTGAAGATAACCGTGGACATCACTGTTGAGGTCTCTGTTTGCTACGCGCGGCCGCATGGCGTCGAGCATAGCGGTCGTACGTCATCCGTAGACAAGCTCGAACGGAGTGGTCGCCGGGGCTTCCTGAATAGCTGTGTTGTATCCAAAGGTGACATATAGGAGTACGTTGTCCGGCGTCTGTTTTGTTCAATATAGATGAACATTGGAAGCAGATTCACAATAGTCTTATTGAGGCTTTCAGTCAGTCCATTCTTACAAACAGTTGTACACGCTTGTACTGTGGTGACCTCTCATGCCGTATACCAGACTTCTTGCATTTTCCTGCAGCGCGTGCCATTCCGAGATCCCTGATTAGCACTTAAGGGGTTCCATGTCGCAGCACAACGTAGTGGATGAAAACGTCAACTTCATCATTTCTCCTTGTAACATCGGTCGTGTATTCATAGCGTGTTCTGCAATCTGTGGCTACAGCAATCGTCCGGTTGTTGGTTCGCGACGTTGAAAACAGGCCTTGAAGACACACCTCGGCTTAGTTTAAGTGCTTTGATAGTACGGCGATGGGCTGCAGAAGTCCGTCGGGTCTTATTGGCAGCATTTGTAGCAGCTGGCAGCCATGGTAGCTCCAGACATAATGGGTGACATCGGATTTTAGGCGATGTGTGCGTGAGTGAACAGTTGCAATTTAACAGGTGGACTTAGCTTTCAAAGAGTGCCAACAATCGCACCGCCCTGCTAACACAAAACTATCTCCTTCGAACCACGAGTGGCATAGCTTCCTCTCTGTAAGAAGGTGGAGGACCAGGCGCAGTATGTCGCGCACAGTGATGCAATGGGCGTACGGGAAAAGAATGCCTTTCAAAGAGGCTTGCGGAGCGACTCTCATTTGTTGTTTTTAAACAAGGCAGACTGCTCCTCTGCATGATCTGGACAGTCATCGAAGAGATGTCTCACCTCTCTTAGTACCTCACACATTGGGCCATTGGGCCATGGGGTGAGCTTCAGCTTCTGAAGCCACGCCGGGGTCAGTGCTGAATGCATCCGAATAGGTGCGATATGGTATTTCGCTTTAATATTTCTAAGTATTCCAGCGGGGCTCAGGTTTCCCGAATACAGGACGTCGTAATATTCCTCCAAAGTTTTGTGATGGAGGTCCGTAGTAACGACGAGAAGATACTTTGTTCACGTATTGGGGTCGAAGTTTTTTGACAGAGGTTTTAAGGCAGAAATCAGGCAGATTTCGCTTGAAATCCCTAGGTGGGCTGACGTTGTGTGCATCGAGGTGGCGGCTCATGACACGTAGCTTAGAGTCGTCATGCGGCTGGGCGTCTCAGTCGCTCTCAATCAGGAATTCTAAATACGCGCCGTCTTGATTGGAGTACTGGGGCGGCTGGTTTTCAGGGGCACGTGACAGGCAGTCGGCGTCCAGATTCGTCCTTGCGGATTTCTAGACGATCTTAACGTCGAATTCCTGACCGCGAATGCTGCACATCCCAAGGCGTTCAGATGGATTCTTCAACTTTGCGATCCAACACAGCGGGTTGTTTTCTGTTACCACCTTAAGCACCCTATAGTTAAAAACTTGCGGTCACCGCCAAAAGTCTTATAAAAGCGTAAAAAAGAGACGTGTTCGATTCCGTACGGACACCTAGTTCACTGAGTAAATAAGCCCGAAGCACGAAGATTTTTAAAGTGTGCCGAAATAATCGCCCCAGGTATCTTGCATTCGTCGGAGGAAGAATACCTGCATTGTGGTTCAGGGTTTTCTCTGTCGTTTGTATAATCAGGGAATCGAGATATTGGCGTGACAGCCGCTTCTTCTCTATGGCGATAACTGATGGAGCTTCGCAGTCTACTTTGTGAGTCGTTGCTTCCACGTGTTCCGCTAGCGCGTTTGAAGCTATCATCTTGTTTTTGACATCGTTCTTATGCTCGCGCAATCGTCTTTCAAAATTGCTGCTCTCACAAATGTAGCAGTAATCGCAGTGTGCGCATGGAACTCTGTATACTACCCCAGGAAACTTCTCCTTGTTGATCCTGTCTTCGACGGCCACCAGGTGGAGCCTCAGCTTGCATGCAGGGACATGAGCGACGTGAACATGCTAGCAGCGCAACACACGAGCCAAAGATTCGCTCACACCAGGCACATACGGGATGGCTGCTTGGGCTCGGCAAGGAGGATCAACTGGTTCTGAAGGGCGTGATGACCGACGTAGAACAGAATCCACGAAGTGATTGGGCTAGCCGCAATGGCCGAGTTCTCGGCGCACTTGGCGTAGATCAGAAGCCTCATCTTGCGGCTCTGAGTAGAACTTTTTGGCGTGTTGGATGAGGGAAGCCACGACAAAATGTTTGTGAACCGAATTGTGAACGGCCGGGTGAAAGGAATTAAAATGGAGGTGCCGTCCTGTGTGGGGTTCTTTTCTGTAAACGGTTACCCAAGGCAACCACCCCGACGTTCTACCAGAATGTCCAAGATAGGTTGATGGCCTGCAGCCTCCTCCTCGACAGTGAATTGGATTGCTTCTTCTATTCCGTTCAAATGTTGTGTAAAGGCACCTAATGTATCCCTTTTAAAATTCAAACGCAATCATCCACGTACCGTAGGAAGACCTTGGGACGTGGTTCGAATGAGGCCAGTGCTCGAGTTTCTAGTGCGTCCATGGTCAGGTTGGCGGTTGTTACCGAAATAGACGCACCCGTGCCTGTGCTTGGACCTGCTTGTAGATTGCCCCCCCCCCCCCGCCGGAAAAAGGAAATACGTGTTCTCCATGCAAAAGTGCAGCAGCTTCAAAATAGCGGATGCTTTCATAGGGGTTCTTTCACCCAGCCCGTCGTCATGTTCAAGCGCAGTCCACAATCCTGCACCGCCAAATCCACCGGAGTGCTCGTGAACAGCGACTTCACATCAAATGATACCATGATTTCATCTTCGTCTATCGTTATGTCACGCACCTTTACAATAAAATACGAGGAGTTTTGTATGAACGTAGAGCCCTTTCGAACGAGCGGGGCAAGAACTTTGTGCAAATAGCCGGACAGGCGGATTAAGGGCGAACGTGTGAAATGCACTATCGGTCGCGTCGGGACTTCTGGCTTGTGGATTTTTATAAGACCACATAAAGCAGGCGACGAGCCGTTGTGACAAAAGAGCTTAAAGTACAACGACTTGTGTTCCCGCGGAACCATTCGAAATACGTCAGGCAGGAGTGATTGCAAATTTCTTTTTATTTTTAGAGTGGGGTCCAGTTTCAGCGCCAAGTACGTATTGTCGTCCGTAAGAAGATCGGTCAATATTTCAACGTAGTCGTTGGTATTTAAGATTACGGTGGCGTTTCCTTTGTCAGCGGGGAGTACTACAATATCAGTGTTGCTCCGCAGGCTTCTGATCGCATTACGTTCCCCGACACGAAGCGGGATCGAAGGATTCCGTGGTAGCGAGGCAAGAATGCCGACTGTGCGAGTTCGAGCCTCATCACGGCGGCTACTGGCCACCTGTTTAATAGCCTGCTCAACCGCACAGATGAGTTTTTTGCCGTCCGGCGCTGGGTCGGTGTTCAAGTTCAAACGGAGCTCAAGCACAGAGAGTTCTGCCAGAGTAGGACTGTACAAAGACATATTGTGAACTGTCGAAGTGAGTCGCTTGGACGTAACCGCTCGTTCACGAGGTAGCAGTCTCATTAACTTGTTTTGATGCGACAATCCGTGCTGGCAGGACTGGAGCCTCACCTTGTAGTTATCATGTAACTGGATGCTGGGGAAGTCGTCCGGACACTGATGCTGGAGGCAGCGCCGAGTGAAGAAGGCTTCATTTTGCAGGTGTCTGACGGAGTCCTTGAAATCCATGATCCTAGCTTGAAGCAGTTCCCGTTCCGCTCTGGAAACCGCGCAGTGACCAGAACCCGTATTCGCAGGACGCAGAAGGCGGAGGGATCTCGGAACGAGGTTCTCGGGACGAGGTTCTCGGGACCTCGGGATCTCGGGACGAGGTTCCTTGCTCTGCAGACGAGGTTAAAATCCAAATGGGCTTTGAACGCTGGGAGACGCATTGATAGCGAAATGAATCGGCGCACTTCGGTGAAGACCGGTTGGCCATACGACCTTCGTAAGCTAAAAACTCCAAAATACTCATCTGTGCGGTTGAACAGGCTATTGGACAGGTGGAGAGCAGCCACCGTGAGGAGGCTCGAACTCGCGCAGTCGGAATTCTTGCCAACCTACCACAGGATCCTTCGACTCCGTTTCTTGTCGAGGAACGTGATGGGATCAAAAGCCCGCGGAGCATGCTGTTATTGCAGTACTCCCCGCTGACATCTGAAATATCAACGACTACTTTTGATAAAATGAGCGATCTTCTTACGGATGACAATACGTACGTGGCGCTAAAACGGGGCCCCACTCGAAAAACCGAAAGAAATTTGCAATCACTCCTGGCTCGCGTATTTCGAATGGTTTCCCCGGAACACAAGTCGTTGTACTTTAAGCTCCTTTGTCACAACGGCTTGGCACCTGCTTTATATGGTCTTCCAAAGATCCACAAGCCACAAGTCCCGATGCGACCGATAGCAGATCTCACACGTTCGCCCTTATTCCGCCTGTCCGGCTATTTGCACAAAGTTCTTGCACCACTTGTTGGAAAGGGCTCTACGTTCATACGCAACTCCTCGGATTTTATTGAAAAGGTGCGTGACATAACGGTAGACGAAGATGAAATCATGGTATCCTTTGATGTGAAGTCACTGTTCACGAGCATTCCGGTGGACTTGGCGGTGCAGGTTTGCAGGACTCCGCTTGAACATGACGACGGGCTGGGTAAAAGAACACATATCGAAGCCTCCGATCACTTGAAGCTGCTGCAGTTTTGCCTAGAGAACACGTATTTCCTTTTTCGCGGGGCAATCTACAAAGAGGTCCAAGGCACAGCCATGGGTGCGTCTATTTCGGTAACAACCGCCAACCTGACCATGGACCCATTAGAAACTCGAGCACTGGCCTCATTCAAACCACGTCCCAAGGTCTTCCCACGCAATGTGGATTATTGCTTTTGCATTTTTAAAGGGACAATTCAGGTGCATTTACAAAACATTTGAACGGAATGAAAGAAGATATCTAATTCACTTTCGAGGAGGATGCTGCAGGCCGTCTACCTTTCTTGGACTTTCTGGTCGAACGTCGGTGTGATTGCCTTAGTTTCAAAGCTTACAGAAAGAAAACCCACACAGGACGGTACTTCCATTTTAATTCCGTTCACCCGGCCTATCACAAACGTTCTGTCGTGGCTTCCCTCCCAACGCGCAAAAAGTTCTCCTAACGGCCGCAAGATGAGGCTTCTGATCTACGCCAAGTGTGCCGAGAACTCGGCCATTGCGGCTACCCCAAGCACTTTGTGGATTCTGTTCAACGACGGTCATCACGCCCTTCAGAACCAGTTGATCCTCGTTACCGAGCCCGAGCAGCTATCCCGTACGTGCCTGGTGTGAGCGAATCTTTGGCTCGTGTGTTGCGCTGCTACGATGTTCACGTCGCTCATGTCCCTGCGCGCAAGCTGAGGCTCCAGCTGGTGGCCGTCAAAGACAGGATCAACAAAGATAAGTTTCCTGGGGTAGTATACAGAGTTCCGTGCTCAGACTGCGATTACTGCTACATTGGTGAGAGCGGCAATTTTGAAATACGATTGCGCGAACATAAGAACGAAGTCAAAAACAAGAAGATATCTTCGAACGCGCTAGAGGAAGACGTGGAATCCACGACTCACAGAATAGACAGGGAAGCCCAATCAGTTATCGCCAAAGAAAAGAAATGTCTGTCACGCCGATATCCCGAGTCCCTGATTATACAAACGACCGAGAAAACCGTAAATCACAATGCAGGCAATCTTCCTCTGACGAATGCAAGATGCCTGGGCCGAATAATTCGGCACACATGAATAACCTTCGTACTTCGGGCTTGTTTGCTCAGTGAACAAGGCTTCCGAACTAAAGCCGAAACGTCTCTTTTTTACGCTTTTAATAAGCCTTTGGTCAGTGGCCGCAAGTTTTTAACTATGAACCTTTTAACCGACCAGACGAGATTTCGTCGAACCTTAAATTCCTTAAACACCCTGCTGTCGACGTAAGCGCGAAACTTAGCAATAAACCATATTGTGGCGAGGCACTTTTTTAACAGCGGAGCTATTTAAGGTTTCTGTTCCGGCGTGGAGCGCGACCAGAAAATTCAGTCAAGCTTGCGCGAGGACTTGCGCCACGCCAGGAGCTGGGATAAGAAAATGGAAAAAAAAAATAGCGAACGCACGTGAGCCGTCGCCTCGTGAGCAGCATGAAGAGTCTCTTCGCTTTCGTTTCATTTTTTTCGCTGCAAATTACTTCGACCAGCCTCTCTTCTTCAGCTCATTTGCTGTCACGTTCTGGAATCTGTCTGCGCGCAGTAATGAATAACTTTTGTATTTCCAATTCGTAGTCGTATAAATTTTGTGAAGCCGGCACATCCCTCAAGCTTAGTCATTGCAGTTACCTGGCCGGATTTGAAAACACCTCATGAGATCAACTTAGCGTCCAAGCTGGTTGGTTCTTCGCATACCTCGGCAAATTTTGCGCGGCTCACTCAAACTAGCTCACATTTTTTTATTCACCACTCACTGAACCTCACACTCAATGTAGAGCAGCACATCTGCGCTCACTCAAACTCAAACTCACATTTAGCGCAAAACTCAGAACTCACTCGAACTCAAAACTCAAAATGTACTCAGAACTCAAAATGTACTCAAACTCGAAATCGACCCAAAACTCATGTACTCAGAACTCAAAATGTACTAAAAACTCATAATATACTCAAACACAAAATGTACTCAAACTCAAAATATACTAAAAACTCAAAATTCACTCAAACTCAAAATGTACTCAAAACTCAAAATGTACTCAAAATTCGAAATGTACCCAAACTCAAAATGTACTCAGTACTCAAAATGTACTCAAACTGAAAATTTACTCAAAATTCAGAATGTACTCCAACTCAAAATGTACTCCCCATTCAAAATTTACTCAAACTCAAAATGTACTCCAACTCAAAATGTACAGAAAACTCAAAATGTACTGAAAACTCAAAATGAACTAATAACTAAAATGGACTTACAACTCTCTCGTCCTAGGAATGAACTCGGGCACAGATGGGCTATGATTTCAGTAGCATTAGGAGTTTTAAAATTCAGGCGTGGTAAAAATATTACGGGTGCGAATTCGTGAGCGAAAACTCTCGCATTCGGTACGACGTGAAGCTAACGCCTGTGATGTTGAAAACAATTTTTGCTGCAGATTTAATACAGGTATACTTTCTGGCAATGATAATAAGTGCTGCTTGCAAGCAATTGTACGTATATATAGGATACCAAACTCTTGATGTAGGCTCCGTGTGCGGGTGCATGACAGAGGCGGTCCAAGCTCGATGGTATGCTGGAGATCTGGGACGAAACAAAAAAGATTGGGCGAGGGGACGTGCGCACACTGCTCAGTTCATTTACGTCGAAGCAGTTTAGTGTTACGTTCCCGTGCATTCTTGCTCTGCATACTGAAAAAACGCCTTGTGTCAAAGCGAACTGTCCCCGCGAAAGTGAAGCGCGAGGCGTTCATGGATATGCCTTTGTTTTTTTTATGGCGTAGCATTCTTTGCCGAGTACCCCACTCTGATCGCCCGGCCACGATCATGTAACGGCCTACATTTCCACAAAAATGAAGATATAACGAAAGTTCAACCTGTAATCATTATAAAAGCGTAAATGTAGAGAATCGATCATCTCATAGGTTAAAAAAACTAAAAAAAGAAATATTTAGAAAAATATCGGAAATTGCGAACCGTGTAACACGGGAGTCATGAATTATCTCAGATTCGGTTGAAATTCAGAAAGGTGTGGCGCTAAAGAATGTGAGGTATGAAATTGAGGGTCTCGAGGAGGGAAATCATGTGGGACAAACAAAAAATGCTTCGTGGTCATAATCATGACTTAGTTACCGTAACTTTTATTAGCGAAGTAAAATCGCAAGAAATCTCGCGCTTTTATTACTTTCTCGCAAAACACCATAAACGTGTGAGCAGTAATAACCCCATCGTGCATTGATATCCCTTGAGTGTCTACTAAAAATAATTTTAGTCAATTGTAGCATGTATTTTTTAGGCAAAGCATTTACAAAATGTAAAAAATGTGTTTTTTCCTAACTTCAAACCTAAAAATGCACCAAGGCCCTCGAGGTAAAATTACATTAGAATGCTCATTATACGCATCAGAACTTTACCTTATTATTAAAAATTTCTTTTTGAATAAATTTGTTTTCAGGGGAGAAAAAATTTTAAAAGTTCACAATGAGACGCACCTGTGTTCACCATTGAACTGTGTCCCCAACTCGGTACGCATACGTACCGACGGTCTTTTTTGTGGCAGGCATGTGCAAGCCTGGCTCTCTGCGAGTGCGAGTGCGTGTGCGAGTAAGTGTGTGTGTGTGTGTGTGTGTGTGTGTGTGTGTGTGTGTGTGTGTGTGTGTGTGTGTGTGTGTGTGTGTGTGTGTGTGTGTGTGTGTGTGCGTTGCGTCAGTCATCTGTTCTTTCATTGTTTCACATGTAGTCGTTGGAGAAGAACTGCAGAGCCCGAGTTAATTCTTTTCTTTTACACTGTTATCATGTGCTAGTTTCGATATCTTTCGCTGATTTTTTATTGTAATAAAATCAGTTTGAGCGCACACGCAAACTGCGCTTGCTTATTTTTCTGAAGTGTTTTTCTTCCGTTGCAATGTCTGTTTATGTCTTGGTGGCTCTGTTGCCTATCTCCTACGTTCTAGCAACGAGTTAATGTGTCCCGTGTATTTTGCCAATTATGGATTAGAGTGCATGTTGGTACACTGTGGGAAGGAAATTACGGACACGAAACGTGGCGGAAAGCTTATTCATAAACAAATGTGAAATTCGCCTTCCTGATAAGCTCTGATGCTCACTGTTACCTATGGTCGTCTACAATTTGCACGACATCATATCTGTTGAAGGATTTGCTTTTTTCGTGGTACACGGGGAAATGGAGGAAGTAACTTTTGAATGGCAGTTATTACCAGAGAGTTTTTGGGTCTGATGATCTAGGTTCGAGAGCTTGGCATGGCTTTTGTTTTTACCCCATGCCACCCTGCCTCGATGCTTCAACAATTACACGCCAATATTTTTATTACTATATATCGCATTGATGGACATCTCTGGACAAACATTCGCATGTAACTAGCACAACTGCCTTACGGGTTGGCCAGAAAGTTTGGTTATACCCGACCGATCAATTAACGAAAGATACCTTTAGCTATATCCTCATAACTATGAACAAAAAACATTTTTATATTTGTCCCACGTGATTCCCCTAGACGAGACATTTAATTTGACACCCCACACACCCTAGCAGGATCATATAGAATTCATACCAGTCAAACTATGACTCTCATGACTGTAACTAGGACGCATTATTTATATGTGGGGTGTGAAACCTTCGATTTCACACCCCACGTGATTTAGCGGCCTCACCTTTAATTTTAGCCAAATCTATTACTCATCGTGACTATTTCATGATTAGAACCACGAAGGCTTTTTTTTAATTTGTACTACGTTATTACCTCGTCAAGACCGTAAATTTGATACTCTACAGGCCCTAGCGGGAACAATTCGCGTTTTAACCCAATATAAAACTCGCCCTGACTATCTTATGGTTGTAACCAGGAATCATTTTTGTTTTTCACCCACGTGATTAACCCCATGAAGACCATTTATTTGATACCCATCACAGCCTAGCGAAATCAGTTTGAATATTAACCCAATAAATGACTAATCATGACCATCTCATAATATAGCCATACCGCAATTTTGTCCCACGTGATTTTTCTCATCGCAACCTTCAATTTGATGCCCCGCACTTCCAGTGGCGTCGTTGTGAATTTTAACCTAATTGATGACTCATCTTGACTTTGTCATGATAATAATCAGGAAGCACGTGATTACCCTCATCGAGACCTTTCTTTGGTACGCCACACGTCCTAGCGTCGTGAACTTGAATATTAACCGAATCTATCACTAACCATGACTACGTCGTGATGTTACCATAACATAATTTTGTCCCGAATGATTCCCCACGTCAAAACCTTGAATTTGATTCCCCACTTGCCCTAGCAGCGTGATTTTGAATTTTAACCCAATCTATGACTCATTATGACTGCCTGATTACTACAATCAGGATTCATTTTTATTTACCCCTCTTGATTCCGTTAATCCGGACCTTTCATTTGATACCTTACATGCCTTAGCCTCATCAGTTTCACTTTTCACCCAATCTAATGTGGTCATTATTCTGTCTTAAGTGGCGCTGCCCAGTCAACTCATCTAATTCATTTGAAACAGCAGAAGGGACAGCACCCGCCCCCATTTCCCCCAGCTCTCACCTCTTCCTTTGTGACCCCTAGTATATCAAGCCGTTAACAGTAGCAGGTGAACAACCAGCCAGCAAGCGCCGCCGTGTGCTTTCCCACTACCCTTTCCTACCCTCTCAGTGGATCCATCATGAGGAAAACAGTTGACAACCCTTTTTATAACCTCCCGAGTCGATTATCAGTCACGCGCCTAGCCGCGAAAACTTGGTATACAGCAAGTGCTTAGGGTCATTAAAATTCATGAAGAAGTTAAAAAAATCAGACACCCCCTCTTTACCAACCGATCATGCGGATCGCGAATGGTGCCGTACCCGCAGGTAACCTGAATTCCGAGCCCACAGCGACGCATAAAACTTAACATCCAACCATAGCCGCCTGCTAGGCGGCTCATATGTACTCAAACTAGAAATGGACTAAAAACTCATATGTACTCAGGACTCAAAATGTACTCAAAACTCAAAGTCGACTCAAACTCAAAATGTACTCAACGCTCAAAATGCACTCAAACTCAAAATGTACTCAAACTCAAAATGGACTCTGAACTAAAAAATTGTCACAACTCAAAATGTACTCCAAACTCCGAAAGTACTCAAAAGTAAAAATGAATTCATACTCAAAATGTACTCATAACTTACCACGTACTTAAACTCAAAATGTATTCAGAACATAAAATGGGCTCAAACTCAAAGTGTACTCAAACTAAAAATGGACTCAGAATTCACTAGGTCTCAGGCGTACTCCAACTCAATCGGACTCAAACTCAGTCGGGCTCACTCGGCTCAAACTAACTCAAGCTCAAACTCACCATGCCACACAAGCCTCGCACTCACTCAAACTCAAACTCACACGTGAGTTTGAGTCCAAATGAGGGTGAGTGAGTGGACTCATGAGTGAGTTCGCCGACCTCTGGTTCTTCGTGTGTCTTAAAGCAAACCTGTGCTTTACCGTTTAGGTGGGAAGTCAAGTTGGCAGACTGGAGCATGAAGTCTTCTAGTCTCAGCCTAGCGAGATGTAGGTGGTTTCAGTCTTTGAAATTAATGCAGTCGACACCGACAACCAATCTGGGGCCACAGGCATTGCACGGGATGGCAATTGGAGTCGCTGGGCGAAGCCGTGGTAGCGGGATGAATATAGCGCCAACTTTCCAGATTCCTGATTCATTCTCCCTAAGCCAGCGCTAATGTTCCACCAAGGCACAAATGTAGGGAGATTTAAAACTACACCGAGGTGTTACGTTGGCGGCGAAAGATTCCGCATATGTTCACAAGACCTATTTGCAAAGAAAGAATTGCGGCAATAAAAACAAGGGCGTCTCCTACTCTGGGATGTTGCTTTTCTAAAACTCGTTCAACAGCCCGACTATGTAAGTTTTAGTGCGGCCGTCCAGCGTTATCAGTGAATAATGCAAAGAAAAAATACCGAGTGCACTTAAGCGTGCTCCCCTAGAGAAGCGCCTTGCGTCTGCCAGCTTGACATTCGAGACAGCTCTGCCCAGGTTTATGGCTTCATCTGTCGCATGGTATTTTCTTCGCCAGTTCACGGGTAGACGCTGAATTTGCGCTACGGGCCCCGGGTTCACCAAGTCGGTTGCTTCGGGTTGTAGCATGCGTTAACATGGTCCATTTCGGGAGAGATGTCAAAGCCTGCTGACAATATGATCCAGCTCTACCAGTCGTGGAGAAGTTTCAGCGGAAACTACGGAAATCCATGCGAGGTGCAACAGCCGGGTCTTCGAACAAGGAAGAGGGGTCCGCAGCCATGTTCTTTGCCACCAGCCATGCTGTTTCTCTAGCTTTGCACCATTATTGTGCAAGCTGCGCCAGTTTTTTGGCTTCGGCACTGTACCACATTGTCGTGCAGTGAAGAAGTAAGCGAGGTTTAGGTAGAAATGGAAGTTTATTGAAGTGCATTGGTGCTCCGCAAAAAACGTAATTAAAACAAGCGGCGAATCAGCAGTAAATAAAGTGGCGTGTTCACGCGAACGTCGGTAAATATAATCTCATGCCGTTTCTTTGGCACGCATTTATGTGCAGTGCTATCGTTACTGGAAAAAACCGATTGCGATGGGGAACATTTCATTCTGGGAAAGCCACCGCTACACAACACACTTTCTCTCTAACAAAAATATTGTCGGTTGTACATACAAAAATAGCAAACACGCGCTTCGCCGAGTACACGTTGTACAATAGCCAGACGTGGTTAGGCCCGAGTAACAAACCCTTCAAGTAAAAAGATAGAAAGTACGGTTCACTGCATTATGGTTGCGGCATGCCCATACACAACAGAACAGGAGGTAAACAAGTTCAAAACGAAGAAAGGCCTACGCACCACAAAAGCTATTGTTTGCTATGCGTCTGATGTTATACTACACTACATGAAGTCGTGTCAAGTTGCCCGGTTTTATTATCGACGTGCGTGGTTCTCTAATGCCGCAAAATTGCTTGCCTGATGCAATAAAATAGGGCTCGTCTGTTTCGCTTGTTTTTTTTTTGTTTGTTTTTTTTCTGAACTGCAGCAATACTCATTTCCGCACATTGCTCGAGCCTCAAAAGGGAGTAGGAACTCCCGGCGATAGCTTTGTTTCTCCAAGTAGCGGAACGTGCCAACACAAATACCAAATGAATAACTGCGAATGGTTCTGAAACGGTGTTATCTTAAACCAGAAATCATGATAGCTGCGTGCTTGTAACGACGGATACACCTGGATACTGACCGATAGTTGGTTGTCATTAAGCATCAACTATTCTTAATTGGTCTAACTAACTGGCAAGCAACTATTGCACTTCTAAATCCTCTGGAATAATAAAAAAACAAAACACGCATGTCTTTGTTAATAATTATTTGAGTGACCTTTCTCTTAACCTGGCAAGCATCGTAATATATAAGGTATGGCATAACTATACAATAAAAAAGTTAAACTAATAAAACAAACGTTATGACATTCCACACAACTTGTGTTATTCAGGGATAGTGTCTTTAGCTGGGGCCTCCCTAGTTGCTGGTTTCGAAGACTGCGTGGATACAAGACCGAAGTCCGAGTTTCTGACAGAAACGGCGGGTTTATTTGGTAATATGAAAAGTGGAAGTGAACATCCCCATTGCTCACTGTATTCATTGAGGAGCACGCCTGCGCAAAGACGCCAAACGTTACGCTCCATCTGTTTTGACGATATGAAACAATAAAACAAGATCAAGATGTACTGCTTTTCTTAAGGTGCAATTTCACAAACCCCAACTGAAGCCATTTCGGCACCATCATCTGTGAAACTCTGCCAGTAGGTTTCGCAAAGTTCTTCTGTGCACGGAATGGAGCGGAGTTCGGTCGCACCGTTAATTGACTCAATTTATTATTGTCACAGGCAGTCATAGGCGCCGCACCTTTTCTTGGAGCTTTGCATCTGCATAAATTGATCACTAGGGAAGCGTCCTCAACCAGCTTCGTCTCCGCACGCTCACTTCCATGCGCCGAATATATTGATCTCCTCTTTATGGCCGAGCGCTGTGACGTGCTATTGATAATTGTTCCTAATTACAAGACGCCAAAGCGTGCAGAAAATCGAAAGATTATAGTTTCTTTTGTACGCAATGCACCAGGAAAATATTGCGAAGAAAGTGACAAAATCTATGTAGCGAGTTTTGTTGTCTAAACGAGCGCATTTGGAGTTCTAAAGACTAGTACAGGACACTTCCACTTCAACCGTTTTCTCTGCAGTTAGATTTGCAAAGGACATAGCAGAAAAAAGAAAACTAAGCGGCAATTACGGGACCAGCGTATGGGCTCAAACGTTTCAGAATTTATTGAGAAAACTCTTCACAATGAAGCGACAAGATATGTAAAAGAGATCCAGCGCCATTTATACGTGCCTACGTAGCTGCACATAATACACGCAGTTTTATTTGTTTCGGTTTCTGACAACGGCACCACTACTGAAAGCGTATAAACAGAAACCAAACTGATGTTCGGGTACGTCTTGGATGGTGCGTTGTTATGACGTTTCGGAGGCTCAAAACGAGGGACTCGTAGGTACAGGTCAGGGAATGCAACACCGTGTTTTGTAATTATGAATGTAAAAAATAGAAATATTGTGGTCCCCGAAATGATGTGAATTACTTTAAAATACAAAAAAGCCCAAGTGTGATCCAATATTAGAAGTAGAATTGATGCAGTCTTACGATTCCAACGTCTGGCTGTGGTTGTAAAGGTGCGATAGAGGCATCAGCGTTGTCAGGTGAAGTGGCGTATGCAGAGTTGCACAATAACACCCCGGCCCGTTGTAGATTATGCAGACGTGGTACTTGGTTGTGCGGCTGATAGCTGCAGGGCGCCGTTGTTCTCGTCGCCTGGTCGACAGGCCTCAGAACCAGGGGACTCGCCCAGCAACCGCGAGTTCTCTGGGCAGCCATATTCTGACCATGTTCATCCTCTACAACGGGACGAGGCTTCACCATTCCCCATTGTGTCACCATCGTGCTTACCCTGGACACTCCGATGCCTCCATCGCGTCTTCCACAGCATACTGTCGTCTGCTGCTGCGACCACAGCCTGGCTTTCAGTTCTTAAAAAAGTACTCTTTCTACTTATAATATTGGATCCGACCTGGACTGCTCGCATATAAAATATATTTCAATGCTTTCCGCTACCTGGACAATTTACCGTCTTCTCATCCCTTTTAGTTGTTTATTTCATGCTCTCGCGTAAATCTTCTTGCAATAATAATTACAAAACCCCGTGTTGTATTCTCTGATCTGTGCCACTCCGAACATTATATTGATTCCCCGCACCTTGATCACACTACAAAGTGGCATCCGCGAGAGGCCTCTCCTTTAACACCTTGGGAAGAGTTATTATAGCGAGTTGAATAGATTTAAGATTTGAGACGGCTTACATGGTATTCGAGGAATTGGAAAAAACGAAACGGCTACGGCTTAGCTCAGCTAACCTTGGATATGCAAAGCAAAAGCTTGGCTTAGTCTGCTTGAGTCTTGGTTTTCCTTGTTTACCCTTTGATTTACCTGTATTGCCCACCACTTCTCAAAGCCGTTCGATTCCGTGCAATGCTCTCAAAAGGACGACGGGGGAACGCGGCGTTCAATCGCGGCGAACGCACAGTTCCTCTTCGCCTGGCGCGAAGCGAGTCACCTTGCTCGAGACTATCCACCGCCGCATTCATGGAAGGCTACAGGGGAGGCTACAGAGCTCGAGACAATCGACCACTTGAAGCACACAGTATACGCGGACAATATTACGACATGGACGGATGGTTCGACCGACGTCAAGACGGCCGCTGCGGCGGTGAAGCGTGAACTGGACGCCATTGAACGGGGGCTCATGGCTACAGGCATGCGCGCTTCTTCAGAGAAGACCCAGTACATCGTTCTAGGTGGTGCGGAGCAGACTAGGGAGGCCATCGAAATCAAGCTAGGCGGTCGCCGCATCGGGCAGGCTGCTCACCGTTCGATCCAGATCCTAGGGATCCCACTGCACGAACAGGGGGGAGACGACGATTGGGTCTGTCAGCTGAAGGTTACGTGGCAGCAACAGCTCCATGTCATCCGACGGATGGGCAACCGCTTCGGCGGTGCGGCGACGCAGGCTATACGTACGGTGACCCAGGCGGTGCTTACATCGAAGGCATGCTACGGGGCGATTTGCTTCGAGCTCACCCAAGCGCAACACGTGCAACTAGAGACGCTGCACCGCGAGTGGCTGCGAGCTATCACGGGTATGCCCAGGCACACCAGAACTGAAGTGTTCTACCGGTTTGCGAGGCTTCGTCCGCTACGCCACATCATAGAGGAGCGGTACAAAGGGTACACAACGAGACGAGCTACCACCAGTGCCGGTGCATACATCCAGCGCCTCATCAACGACACGACGAGCGAAGAGTAGTCGGTTTTGCCACCACCGAATCCAATCCCCCCTTGGGAGGACGAGCTTATCCGCACCCCCAAACCCATGTCGAGGTTCTGCAGCAAGGGCCACCACAGAGAGAAGCGCGCCGCCGCCGCACCGCGAGCCGACCTGCAAGAAGGTACCATATTCTTGGACGCCGCCGTCGATGCGACCACCAACCGCATAACTGTTGCTTGTGCAGATGTGCCAGCGCGGGCGAGGCGGACGTTTCAGTTGGACACCACGCCCAGCGCAGTGCCTTGCGAGCTGGAGGCGGTATTACTGGCGGCGAACTACATCGAAGAGCGCTACATGCGGAGGAGAACCGGGGCCGGCAATTTGCCATATATACTGACAGCAGAGTGGCGGTGGCAAGACTCGATGGCACCCCAGTCATCGTATCCACAAGCCACCTCATCAAGACGATTTCGAAGAGACTTCGCAAAACTAAATCCATTACCGTGCGAGTGGACTGGGGCCGGGACACGCGGGTGGCGTGGGGAATAATGAAGCTGGTATCCGCTCCGACCCATTAGACCCTGTTCCCCCAGCACGGCACGACCCAGACCCTGCGGACGACAGATCCGCTGCCAAGCAAGAGAGCAGGGCGAAGCTCCGTGCCGCTACACCCCATGACCCACGACCACTGCCAGGAGGACTTCCCAGAGGGGCCCAAATCCTGCTACACAAAATAAGAGAAGGGCCTGCTCTTACGGAGGACGTGCTCGCAAAGTGGCGGGTATACGTTCCCCGACGCTCACGACACCTGAGAGAACCCCTCCAGAACTCCAGGGAGATACCATAGTGACCTGCGCCTCGTGTCACGAGCCAACAAGGCCCACAATGCCGCACATGCTGTGGGAGTGCGGAGAGAAGAGCCCATCTTTTGCCCCACATCAAGACCCTCCAAGAGTGGGCATCGCCTCCTCTGGGGTGGGCTCACCAAAGAGAGACTGTTATGTCGCCGTGGACTTGAAGAGAATGTAGACGCTCTCACCTTCTTTACCACCTTCCCCATCCCTGACTAGACCTTGAGTCTCCCCTTCCGAATAAAGAATTATAATAATAATACTAATTTGTCGAGCAGAGGCTGATAAATGGGCCTCGCCCTGTGGAAGGCTTCCCTAGTCCGGGATGCCATAACTTCGGCTCGCTCTCCTTGCTCCGGTCACCAGGCTGAGCTGGGTATCCGGGCGTCGGCCGGCCAGGGAAGCCCTCCACTGCTCGTAGGTAAGGGTGGGAATTTAGGGCAAGTCCGCAGTACTCCCATAGTATATAGTAGAGGGTGCTAGGCTGGGGACAGTGAGCCCAGAGGGAAGGGTGTTGGGTGGGGAAGATGAGGTGGAGGTGGGTGGGATGTGGGTAGGTATTCATTTGGAGCTGTTGCCAAGTTGTAGCTTCCTCTCTCGAGAGGCGCCAGTCTGGTAGTAACTAGATTTCTGTCGCTAGAGTTAGCTTGTTTACCTGTATGGTATTTCCACGCCGGCCGAACTGAATTCAGCGTGAGGTGGGTAAAGAGAAACCCCGGAGGCTTCTTTTTATTCCCCGCGCATTTGCTTCCACCCTACGAGCGGGCCCAGAGATGACGCATACAAACGCGTCGGTCACCCGATAATAGCTGAAAGCGATTTAAGCTTTTGAAGGGGGATTTCCTTCGTTTGTTTGAGAAGCTCGCAGAGGGGTATCGTTGACATTTTAACAACCGCGATTAGCGCCGCGGGTATCCCCGAAGCGGACGGGAGTTGAAGGTCGGTCAAGGGGTCAAACCTTGGGTCAAACATAGGACGAGGTCGCAATAAGTTCTGTTTGCGACAGTTGCACTGCTCAGTTACCGCGGGATGATTTAGTTCGTCACACGTCTGAACCTGGCGACTTGGCGGGTGGATGCGTCCTCAGGTAGGTGACGAGGCTTTCTTAAGCGCGCCACGTGTCTACAAAGGAAAGGAATTTGGCGACGCGGGCGCAATCATAGGCAGCACGCCATGGGCACAACTTTAAGACAATACGCCCGACAACCGATGGCCAGAGAAAGGTTTGCTTTCTGTTGGTTGGGTTTTTTTTCTTGCTATATGTGTGTTTTGCTGCATACCTCCGCATTTCTGTATGAGAGTGAGAGAGATGGGTAACGTGGCTATTTTCTTACCCCCCCTCCCTAGCTTTGTTCGTCACAGTCGCCAATCAGTGGCCTAGTGCGGTTTAATAAGTGAGCCATTCTCACTCTTAACTTGTGCCGTCCCATTTCTGGGCGGGATTTTAGTGGTAAAACCGAGAAGTTTGATGTTTTGAGGAGGACAGTGAGAGCAGAGAGAGCGCGACGAGCCCCGCTCTACGTGGGCCTTGCCCCACCTCTTGTATCATGATCCTTGAAAGTTGTAAATACGTAGTTTAAATAAAGTGTGCATATTGTGCATATTGTGAGTTTGCTTGGATAAGACCGTCATCGTTTATGTGCCGTCGGCCATCGAGCCAGCAATCGTCGTTTCATCGGATCATCGCTTCCATCATCTAGCATCGGCAACCGATCCCACTATAAACTGTAACTCTTTGCCTTTCGTAATGTTGTCCTAATGGGTAAGCAGCACCGAAAAGGTGTACCCCGCGAGCTGTGGTAACGTTTGCCAGTACACATTAAAATAAACTTCGTGTACATCGCAGCTGCAACCAACTGGTATTGCGCTGATTCTGTTCGTCAAAAAACAACTCATATTCAAAAGGCAAAGTATATTTCTTAATTACATATTTGAAGCAAGGTAAACCGTTATAAAAAAGAAGCTAATAGCCATCAGCTTTAAACAAAGTTACAAGGAAATTTAGGTATCCGTTAAATATGAGTTAATCCTGCGTAAGCGGTTCTGCCGTCTACGTAAATAAATTTCTCTTAAGTTCAACGAACGGGCTAACTATTGCTTAGAACTTTCGCGATGGCAGAAGTTTTTATTTTAAGTATCCGAATAATCCAAAATCCTCCTGACGCTGCTCGTAAAACTATCACCTACAGCGATGTTATAGACTTATGAACTACCCATGGCGATAATAATCATTCTGCTATCGAATTACCTCTGATTATGGCAAAATAAATGTTTTTTTTTTTCATATATGTGCGCTTTGGCGTATATTGTGCCACGCCGGAAAACGCATATTCCCAAAAAAAACTGCTGAAAGCACAGAATACCCATAACTCTACGCGCACAAGCAGCGTACAGGCATGCTGAGAGCATAAGAATTTATTTCTATCTTACAGGGCAAAACGAAGCGGATGAATAAAACCTGACTGCTTCGACGCACAGGGAACACCGTTTTTGTACGGAAACATTCATTTTTAAAACACAAGTGAGAACTACGGATAACATTTCGCCTACGTTTTGGAATAAAGTTTTTCCTCTAAAAAATACTTTCTGAGCTATTACTGCATGATTATCTACCAAATTATGCATGAGATAAAAACACTTATCTTGTGGATTGTACATCACATCAACGCTGTCGTACAGATAATTCATCCTGAACATATTTAGGTATGCGAAACCTGGCGGGCTGCTAGGATTCGACGAGAACGACGTAATATCCTAACATGTCTCATGCAACTTTTCACGTAATTGGTCAGGCAATGTTCAAGGACGTAATTTTTAAAACACCAGCTGCACTTAGGCCCCACCGTGCGATAAATCGCATGTTGATAAGATTAAAGCAATGCCTTGTAAACGGGGGATTTATTAGAATACATACGACACAAGGGGCCTGAGCGAGCCACATATATAAAATAACTCGCATTTCGCACCCTGCGCAACAGGAACAGTAGCGGATGCACGTCAAATGGTTGATGAAACGTACCCTACCGCCGTAATTTTATTTATATTTGCATATTTGCTCATTTTTGGTACACCATTTGCATTTATTGAGCTCAGAAACAAGAGTTCACAGTCGCTGAGGTTCGAAATATTTAGGTTACAAAGCATATACAAAAAAATGTACGGCCATTTTCAGTAATAATGTGAGCGACCAAGCCGAATATTTCGGCGCTTGTCTCAGGATGTATGGATCGGAGATGAAGGTAACCTTTTAATAAACGTTGTAAAAACAGCAACCTTCTAACGTTGCTGTTGCTTCCTTCGTATTTAACCACCAACTGGCCTTACATTGTACCCTGTTGTAATAAGATCACTCGTTTTTACAACTAAAACCTTAGAGCTCACAAAAGAGGTTCCCTACTCAGTACTATGAAAATGTTCATGACCGGATTCGAACCCAGGGTCACCTCTATAAAAATATGTGACAAGACAGTCGCCTCACCTAGTGAATGAACGACAGTGGCCTCGGAAGAAAAAAAAAACGCCATTCGTTGCGAAAGCGGGTATACACTAGTCTCACTTTCCAAACAACTTCGACGGTGGGTATAGGCCGGCCTGATTTGGCGGGTGCGCGTCGGCCGTATACGTAATGCCCAACTGTACGGGCCACGGTGTTTTTCTTATTTATATAGTTGTTCATTTATTTCCCTACCTACGTCATGCCAAGGGCATTCTAAGAATTTTGCGCACAGAACGTATGCTTAGGGCGCGGCGGTAAAGAGGGAAATTTAAACGAAGGAAATGACAACAAAAGCGAAAAATACAAAAAGCAATAGAAACGTCGGGGAAAAGCAGCGGGGCCATCTAGGCGGCAAAGATAAGGCCACAAAACCGGGCTTAGAAGAATAACGTTTGAAGTGTTTAGAGATAACAACACATTGTTTCTGGGGTCTGAGGAAATGCAAGGTTCCGATTTCAAAGAACCATTTGCGGCAAATCAATTCCATGACGTGATGCAGATGTGACGCCAGCGGTGGATGGTACGTGGAAAAGCACTCATGCAAACAGGTCTACCCCAAGCTATTTTTATCCTAAATTGGTTTCCACGGCAATTAGATACATAGGGAGGTGTTTGAAAGTATAGATTGCTTGTTACGGCAGTGCGTTTCAGATTCTCTTCGGATGGAAAACAACTGCAGAAACGCTTCATTCTCAATTCGTGGTTAGGCGAACCGAGCTACTTTTTATTCAAGTGAAGGTTAGACTCGAGCAGCGAAGAACAAGATTGGCTGGAAATCTGTGCGAGACTTCTTCGTCCTGCCGTGGACTTAAGTAAGCAGTCCATAACGATGATGACAGTACCACTCGAAAACTCCTGAACGTGTTCTAGTAGGCCAGCGAGGTTTTCAATATGTGGTTCCCCACAACGCATGCGTACACGATCATAGGCGGAGTGTTTGATAAATATATGCATTAGTTTACAATCTGCTGTGCATTTCTAAATTTTATGCGTATGAATCTCAGCGAGAATTCTTCTCCTTCCAGGCATCGATTCTTTATATGCCTTTATACCCTCATTCAAACCCTGACTTAGCTTTCATCTCAAATTTTAAGTAGGCCAAACAGTTGCGATTGATTTCGGCACATACGACTTGATGGATTTGAAGTAATATTGCAAAGCTTTCATTTTAATTGACTTCATTTTTCTCCGTGGCTGAATAACAATTTAAAATATTGGCTCCTGAATGGTAGCGGCTATTACTATTTTAAAAAAGGCAAGAAACGCGTCGTAATTTCGCCAACTCAAGTTAGGGATATTTCTTTAAGCAGGCTCTATTTTCGCAGTGCTTCCGCATATAAAAATATTGCATGTACACTGATAACCTTAAATTCGCCTAAGCCAGAAGCCATTCGTACATAGGAGACGCTTAAGATTTAAACAAGTGAGGGGTTGTTTCGGCACAGCACACGTTTTGTGGGGAGGTTTGTTTGAAAAATATCAAAACCGCATGTGAAGTTCTCTAGTAAGCATCCAGAAATCACTTACGTATAAACAAAGTACCGTACTTCAGCATACGAAGCTCACCTTGGTGCGTCAGCGCGGAAAAATCTACCACTGCGATAACGGAACAGTGTAAAATATATAAATAACTCGGAGACAACGAGAAAAGCAAAACAGTATTCATTATATAGCTTTATGACGTAACCGAGCAGATCTTTAAGCCTTCGGGGTTGTGTCAAAAGATAAGTCAAAAACTTGTCAAATGAAGGGTATTTATGCTTACATCTTACATGAGCTTCATACGCAAGAGTTTTATACTCTGGTAGCGAGAGGACACTCGCGTTTCTTGTCATAAAAATGGTGACTCACAGGAGGTCAGAATACAGGCGGGTAATACTGACGTCGTGTATAAACTTGACCTTCTTGACTTTGGAATTTTAGTCATTTGAGCGCAAGCACTATCGCTGTGCTGAAAAAAACTTCCAGCCGGTAGCCGTACCAGGTATGAGTTCGGCAAATATCTACGCTTGAAGGCACACGGGGTAGACGCCATGCGAGATAAACTGACAGTTGGTGAATGGATGGCCAAGTTGTCATTGAACTCCAAATATTTTTGTGGGTGTCACTTAGGTTACAAACTTCGCTGTTACACACCATTGCATAAATAGCTCGTGGCCTGAAATTCTATCTACAATCCTTCCCATGTTATGGGAACGGAGCAATGTTAGAACAGCGACGTTATGAAAGTGAATACATCCGCCATGCTTAGTAGGGAACCTATTTGCGGGCTAAGGAACCGCCGGGAGACCGGAGAAATTTTAGCAGTTGATTGCCATATTGTTCTTGTGAACGTTTGTTCTACGAATTAGAGCTATATTGGCGATGAGTTAAAAGTACACATATAAAGTGTATCTTTCAAGTCCTAAATGCACCCGTAACATATATATGTAAACATCAATTAGAAAATTTTGTAAACTCACGTAGCCGGGTTCGCCGTCTTCGTTAAATAAATTTTCCTTGAACCGCATCTTTCGGTGCTCCGAAAAGCGGAACAGAGAATATTTTTACGGGGTATCGGAAAACCCATGGTTGCTTGACAAAGTAACACATGCATTTTGTTAAGCCTAACTCGTATAGGCGGATTTGACGTTGATATGTGTACGGGAAGGAAGTTCACCCTTATTTATGAACCAGAATTTCACGCCTTACTGGCAGGGATACACAAACGTGCATTTGTGCTGCATTGGACTTCAATGAACGCCCAATTATGCAATTTCAACACGCTCATACAGACCCATTCTTGCAAAATGGCTGCATAATGATATATTGGACACTTCTCGCCGCTCCGTCTGTTGCCTGTGCGTTTCGATGAAGCAGTTAAACTTCAGCAGCTTTCTGTGGAATCAGCCAAATTGTGTCATCTTTAGAAACCGTCTTTCAAGCAAAGTTTGTATTGGCGGGCTTGTGTAGCCGGCGTGTTGCTGTTGGAGTCGTGCGCCAGAACTTACTTCTGCCCCACAGCTGGCAGCCGGAAACCTCCCGCTTCCACTAGTGGCGCGCCGGATCATGCCATACGCCCAGCCAATCACACGCGCCCCCACCCTCCGGAGCAGGGAAGCCGAGGATAGCTCCCTCCGCATGCCCTGTTTCTCTCTAGTTCAAGGCCACCTGTGCCATGGTCAGTCCGGGCTTGGTTCGCTCCTCCAAACAACAGGCAGCCATAAAAGAAAGACAATCGCAGCGAGCCCGTGAACGTACGCATGCTCGCCGAGCTAACCTTGACTTTCGGCACTTGGAAGCCCTCGCCAAACGACAACAGCGAGCCGGAGAAGGGGCTCTGCAATCAGGGGTTCAGCATTTCATTTGACACGAATTTCACAAGTCATTGGTTTACGATTTTACCTTTTTGGGGAAGCCTCGCTTACACCCCTTTTCGCGCTAGGAAAGGGGGTTCGTTAGATATTATATCACCTCGTGGATTCTGTGCTGCAGCATGTGTTGCTTGGGGTATTTCAAATTCATAAAACAAACAAATTAACTGCTATGCTGGTCAGCACGTACGATACCGAAAAGCTACTCCACGTAGTTCTAGCGAAATAAATTGTAGTCCGTTGAAGAAACGCATCAGCGAATTATATGCGAGTACTTTTCTCGGTTTCATTACGCAAATTGGCATTTGTGAAACAATTTTACTTCAATAAAAGCTCCTCGCATCGACCAATAAAGGAAATTGAACTCACCAAATTATTTTACTTGTTTTCCACATCATGGCATGACACTGGAATTGCGCGGAACTCAGAAAAGCTACGGAGGCACTATTGAGACTGGAATAAGGGATATTTTTATCGGAATATAAAGCACCAAATACATTCGGTACATATTCCTGAGAGTTCGAACCAAACGATCACCTTTGTACTACGACATCTAGGTTACGTGCTCCAAACCCAAACCCTTCGTAATCGCGCAACGCATACAGGGCCTTAATTCCAACAGGAAGAAGGCCACCTGTGTAAAAATGATAGGAAAACGGTGATGCGCAAATAAAAAAACAAAAGCCACATTGTTTGAACCAGTAGGAATTCTGCAAACATTTCGCGGATTTTAACCGGTTTCAGAAGGTATCCCTCACCCAACGCAGCCTAGAAATCCTTTTTGACTTTTTCCTTGGGTTGTGCTATCGACTATGTTATACTGCGCAATGTAACCGCAGCGATGGCTCATAGGTACAGCACACGCCTCGATTGCGGGAGGCACTGGGTTCCAATCCTGGTACCGCCGGGCACACATCGGTTTCTTTAATGGGTACAGGCGTCCCTGGTCGAGTGCGGACCTTTGAAAGGGGAATTCACGTCTGCAAAGCTGCCAATACCCTTGCGAGGGGCCCCTGACTGTGGTCCATCTGGCGGGGCCCCCGGTCATTATGCCGCGTTTCGCCATTGCCGGGGGAAAAAGTCTGGCGGCATGTCTTGCCACAGGTGGTTGCGAGTTGAGCGTCCACCGTGGCTGTGGAAGGAACAATGTGCATTAGTGTGCCTTGGTGGCAGAGGGCACCTTCCGGTAAAATAGGTACAAGTAAATCCCCGGCCTGGCGCTTAGCCCTTGCGTGAGAATACAACACTTGAGAAGTTCAGCTGTAGACTGGGCTAGTTGGTAATTCATAGTGAACAAATGTAGCGCAGCACACGGACGAGAATACACAGAGCGCCCGTCCGTGTGTATTCTTTCCGTCCCATGTGTTTCTGCTGTGCTACATTTGTTTACATTGAGAAGTTCGCTCGGCTTGCACGGGAAATCGCCCCTATGAAAAGGGGCGGCTGCAAAATAGCAGGATCTTCTTTTGGTGGGCTCTGTGGCTGTGCCATCGCACGGTCCGCTAACCCGTTCGTCTCAGCAATGCAGGTAAGTGTAAATGAGGACCTCTTCATTAAAAATAGCGATTATTTTTTGGAACAGCTGCGAGCCCTCATTTCTCTTGTTCCCTTGCCATTCAATGTGCTAATGTCGCTCGTGCTCTCGTACTTCTTTCGGGGGACGCGGAGTCCCACCCAGGCCCCAACACATTCTCTGAGGACTCCCCGCTTTAAGACACTTTCCCCGCAAACCTTATTCTTTCCGAATGGCTAAAGTTATCTGCAGGTCAGTCTACACTGCTCGCCGAATTGCAAGGACTTAAATCTAAGCTACTAAGAACAAAGTCATGGCTGATCTAACTTAACATACTACGGTTCTTGAAGTTCAATACCAAGGCCTTGTAATTGTTAGGAAGGATGTCGCAACAAATGATGGTTATCATCATCATCATCATCATCATCACCACCAGCCTATCTACGCCCACTGCAGGGCAAAGGCCTCTCCCATTATTCTCCAATTACCTCAGTCCTGTGCCAACTGCGACCAATTTATCCCCGCAAACTTCTTCATCTCATCTGCCCATCTAACTTTCTGCCGCCCCCTACAACGCTTGCCTTCTCTAGGGATCCACTCTGTTACCCTTAATGACCAGCGGTTACCTTGCCTTAGCATTACATGCCCTGCCCACGTCCATTTATTCTTCTTAATTTCTACTAATATGTCTTTAACACCAGTTTGCTCCCTACCCCACTCCGCTCTCTTCTTGTCCCTTAATGTTACACCTATCATTTTCCACTCCATTGCCCGCTGAGTCGTTCTCAATTTAGGTTGAACCCTCTTAGTGAGCCTCCAAGTTTCTGCCCTTTAGGTGAGTACCGGTAAGATGCAGCTGTCATACACTTTCTTCTTCAGCGACAATGGTAGGCTGCTATTCGTTATCTGAGAATGTCTGCCATATGCACCCCACCCCATTCTGATCCTTCTAATTATCTCTGCCTCATGGTTGGGATCTCTGGTCACAACTTGAACTAAGTACATATATTCGCTTACCACTTCTGATGCCTCGCCACCTATCTCAAACTGCTGTGCTGTCCCGAGGTTATTGATCATTACTTTAGTTTTCTGCATATTAATTTTCAGGCCCACGGTTCTACTCTGTTCGCCCAGTGCGGAAAGCATGCTTTGCAATTCGTCCCCTGAGTTACTTAGCAAGGCAACGTCATCAGCAAATCTGAGGTTCCTGAAGTATTCTCCATTAACCCTTAATCCCACATGTTCCCAATCCAACGTTCTGAATACTTCTTCTAAGCATGCTGTGAATAACATTGGAGAGATTGTGTCTCCTTGTCTGACACCCTTCCTTCTAAGTATTTTACTGCTCTCCCTATGGAGGATGAGGGTAGCTGTAGACCCATTGTAGATATCCTCTGGTATTTTAAATAATGCTCATATACCCCCTGGTTCCGTAATGCCTGAATAACTGCTAGAGTTTCGACTGAGTCAAATGCTTTCTCATAATCTATGAAGGCTATAGATAGGGGTTCAGTATACTCAGCGCACTTCTCTATCACCTGATTGATCGTGTGAATATGGTCCATTGTTGAATAACCTTTACAGAACCCTGCTTGTTCTTTAGGTTGACTGAAGTCTAAGGTTGCAGAGATTCGGTTAGCGATAACCTTGGTAAATACCTTGTAGACGACTGACAGTAAGCTGATCGGCTGTAGTTTTTCAAGTCCTTCATGTCGCCTTTCTCATGGATTAGGATGATGTTCGCGTTCTTCCAAGATTCCGGTACCATTGCGGTCATTAGGCATTGCGTATACAGGTTTGCCAGTTTTTCAAGTACAATTTCGCAGCCATCCTTCAAGAGGTCTGCTGTTATCTGATCCTCACCAGGTGCTTTGCCCCCTTTTATTTCTTTCAAAGCCTTCCTTACTTCTTCGGTCGTTACTGGTGGGATGTCTATCTCCTCTGAACTACTGTCTCGTTCGGCATTATCCTGTATGTCCCGGCTACTGTACAGATCCCTATAGAACTCCTCGGCCACTGTGACTATTTTATCCCTATTTGTGATGACATTGCCTTGCTTATCCTTAAGTGCATACATCTGATTTTGCCCCACTCCAAGACGTTTCTTCACTGCTTTCAGGCTACCTCCGTTCTTTACAGCGTATTCGATCCTCTCCATATTATACTTCCGTATGTCAGCTGTCTTACGCTTATTGATTAACTTCGAGAGCTCGGCTTGTTCTATTCTATCAGCTGCGGTAGAGATTCTCATGGTTTGCCTGCCGTTTCCTGATTGGATCTTTCGTCTCCTGTGAACGTTTACCAGTATCCTGTCTAGCCATAGTGCCCCCGACTTCTACTGCACACTCCGTGATAATACGGGTAAGGTTGTCGCTGACGTCCTGTGTCGTAAGCTCTACTTCCTCGTTAAGGGCGGAATATCGGTTCTGCTGCGCGATCCTGAATTCTTCTACTTTACGTCTTACTGTTAGCTCATTTATCGGGTTCTTTTGTACTAGCTTGTTGCGGTCCCTCCTCAGATCTAGCCTAATTCGAGATCTTACCATACGGTGGTCACTGCACCTTACCCTTCCGAGCACTTCCACATCCTGCACGACGCCAGGATTATCGCATAATATGAAATCTATTTCATTTTTCTGCTCCCCATTCGGGCTCCTCCAGGTCCACTTCCTACTCTCCCGTTTACAGAAGAAAGTATTCATTATGCGTAGGTTATTTCGTTCTGCAAACTCAACTAGTAGGTCCCCCCTGCTATTTCTACAGTCCTGACCATAGTTCCCAACTGCCTTGTCTCCAGCCTGATTCTTGCCTACTTTAGCATTGAAGTCCCCCATAACTACGGCATACGGTGTTTTTACTTTAGCCATTGCCGATTCCACATCTTCATAGAAGCGTTCCACTACTTGGTCGTCGTAGCTGGATGTGGGCGCGTAGCCCTGCACCACCTTGAGCTTGTAACTCTTTTTGAGCCTAATTACAAGACCTGCTGCCCTTTCGTTAACGCTATAGTATTCGTCTATGTTGCCAGCTATGCTTTTATTGACTAGAAATCCCACTCCCAGTTCGCTTCTGTCCTCTAGACCACGGTAACATAGGACGTGTCCATTTTTCAGCGCCGTAAGGGCTTCGCCTGCCCTCCTAACCTCGCTAAGCCCTATTACATCCCATTTGATGCCCTCTAATTCCTCGAACAACACCTCGAGACTTGCTTCGCTAGATAAGGTTCGCGCGTTAAATGTTGCCAGGTTCATATTCCATTGGCGGCCTGTCCGGATCCAGGGATTCTTAGCAACCTCTGCTGCGTCACTGGTTTGACCGCCGCCATGGTCAGTTGCTTCGCAGCCGCTGGGGACTGAGGGCCGAGGGTTAATTGGCGTATTCATGTGAGGTTGTGGCCGTTACTACACCAGGGTGGCCAGTCCTGCTCTGGTGAGGGAGTGCATTACCGGCAATGGTCGCCGGGGTCAGGCCGCACCCCAAGGCCCTTTGTGCAATTCCATCAATACGCGGATTTCTTTTTTTTTAATCCGGTTGGAATTGTCCGGCACCGGGATTCGAACCACGGTCCTTCTGCACGCGAGGCGGGTGCTCTACCTCTACGCCATCGCGTCGTTCAATGATGGTATCACCGCCGAAATGGCCCGTCAAATCGGCGACATGGAGGCGCGGGTTGACGGTGCCGATAATCGTTCCAGGAGAAATAACCTCACGTTTTACGGCCTACCTAGCCCGCACCCATCCGAAAAATTGGCAGACTCCGAAGAAATAATTATTACCACCGTAGCGACCATCTAAACTTTAGTCTTGACCCTAAACTAACCGAACGTGCTCACCGCCTTGGTCGGCACCGGCATGATCATCAGCGGTCTATAATAGCCACATTCACTATCTTTAAAACTAAAGGGGAAATTCTCTCGAATGGACGTGAACTCAAAGGTACAAACTACAGTATTGTAGAAGATTTTTGCGAATCCGTTCGAAAAGAAAGCCCGCAAACAACTTGTCGAATTTGCTCGTACCAAATAAGGACCATTCACTCTGTGGTACAAAGCTTGGTTTGTTTGTAAAAAAGACTCATTTTCAACTAAACATCCCAAACTGTAAACAAAATTTCATAGCAATCGCCCCGTCATCTAAAACCAAAACGTGGTAATGTTGCAACACCCCAAGCCAGCCTTTCCTTCTCTGTAATCTTCACTAATCTATGTAGCTACCTTTCAAACTGCGATGCAGTATCAAATCGTGTATCGCCATCGGACAGCGTCATAGTGGCACTGACAGAAACATGGTTGACGGATGACGTCACAGATAGTGGGGTTTTAGCTTTTGTTGTTTCCCGGTAAGACAGGAAAAAAACACGTGGCGGGGGCGTACTTATTGCTGTCCATAAGCAGTTATCCTGTTCACTGGTAAATATCTACTGCAAGCTGGCAATTCTGTGGTTAGTCTGCCACGCCGTACCGGAGAAAGTTCTGCTGTGTGTCTGCTATCGGCCACCGGACAATAACCCAGATTTGGCACAACATCGGAACGATATACTCAACCAGGTAACTAGAAATATTTCACCGCGCATATTCTAATTTTTGGAGACTTCAATTTTCCCGACGTCGATTGGAATAACGCTAACCGATTAATAACAGGCCACTCCAGAACAAAAGGAGTCATTAACGTCTGCCTCCATTTTACCTTGACACAGTTAATAACAACCCACACGTATTTCTGGTGAGACTTCTAATATTCTGGACTTGATACCGACAACTTAAACTGAAATCATATATTACACACCTTCCTGAGATGAGCGACCACAAAGTTATTTATGCTGTTTTGAATTCGTCCCGGAACTACGCAAACCATGTAGTAAAACTATACATCTATACGACAAGGGGGATTTCAAGGCAATAGTCACTGAACTTGAAGCATTCCTGCGTCATTTTGAAACAACTTTGAGTGAACGATCAGTGAACAATAACTGGTTAATTTCCGAAGATATAATTAAGCAGCTAACAAACAAATTTATTCCCAGTGCTACCTTCCGTTTTAATCACCAAAAACCACGGTTTTCCAATCTTTTAAAACGGCTTAAAAATAAGAAAAAAAGCCTTTTTTGTGCAGCTCAACGCGCACCAACAACCAGCGTGTGGGGTAGGTATAACGAAGCCAAAATCTTTCAGTATAACGCCACATCAACCGCAAAAAAATCTTTTTTCACAATGATCTTCCTAAAATATTATTACATAACCCTAGGACGTTCTGGAATGTGATTAACCCTAAGAAAATGCAAGGTATTTTTGTTGAGCAATCCTTCGGGCGCGGAAGCTAGCGATTCTGAATGCGCGCAATTATGCAACGCAGCATTCGCTTCTGTGTCCACAAACGAAACTAACAGTCCCCTTCCGATTTTTCCGTCTAGCATTGTCTCTGTAATGCCCAGTATTGATTTCATCGCTTCCGGAATATTATCGTTAATCGACAAGCTAAAACTCTCTGGTTTAGCGGGATCAGACAATATTAACTCACAATTTCTCAAAAGCACCAAACACATATCTGTCATATATTTCTCACTGTTGTTCGGAGTGTCATTATCCACAGGTAATCTACCAATCAACTGGAAAATAGGAAAGGTCGTTCGAGTCTTCAAATGCGGTGATAGATCATGTCCGCTCAATTATCGCCCCATTTACTTAACAAGCGTGCCTTGCAAGCTCATGGAACATGTCATTTACACCGAAATCATCCACTTCTTGGACTCTGATAACTTTTTTGATCCCGCAGAGCACGCATTTAGAAAACATTTCTCCTGTGAAACCCAACTTGTCCTTTTTGTTCATGACCTGCACACTAACCTGGACAATAATGTACAGACTGACGCCATCGTTCTTGACTTGCAAAAGCATTCGACAAAGTACCCCACAACCGCCTGATGTTAAAAATTTCGAAATTAAACTTAGACCCTAAAATTTCAACTTGGATTCGAGAATTTTTGACTAATCGTTCCCAATTTGTTACGGTTAATGGACATAACTCTTGCCTTCTGGCAGTAACATCAGTCGTCGCGCAAGGATCTGTTCTCAGCCCCTTATTATTCCTAATATACATCGACGACCTACCTTTCCATGTATCCAGGAATATTCGTATTTTTGCAGACGACTGCATAAGATACCGTACCATTAGTAACACATCAGCTCAGGTTGCATTGCAAGATTATATTAACCATGTGCTTAACTGGTCCAATCGTTGCCTTATGAGACTAAACCTTGATAACTGCAAGTCCCTCTCTTTTCACGATCACCGCAGCCCCCTTACGTATTCTTATCAAATCGGTAACGTTACATTGGAAAATGTCATCACTTGTATGTATTTGGGAGTCACTTTGAGCAACAATTTATCAGGGCGCCCACATATTACTAATATCAGATCCTCAGCCAACGGATCGCTTGGTTTCTAAAAACGACCCGTACGTCATGGACCCTTTCATGTAAAGCTGGTAGCCTACAAATCTTTATTTCGCACTCAACTTGAATACGCGTCACCTATCTGGAGCCCTCATCAAGTATACTTAACCGACGCACTAGAATCAGTCCAGAACCAATCAGCTAGATTCACTCATTCCTCATATCCGTACAACGTGAGTGTTTTATCTCTTAAGCAAGAATCTGATCTTTTAAACCTTAACGTTCGTCGCCGAATTGCCAGCCACATTTTCTTCCACAAGTTCTATCGCAGTCCACTCGGTCACCCGCCCTTTCTATTGCCTCCTTCCCGCATATCTCACCGTACCAGTCATTCTTTTCAAGTCACCCGGCCACGTGCCCGTACCACGACACTTGCCGCCTCCTTTTTTTTCGCGCAGCCTCCGAATGGAATGGCCTTTCCGTTGATCTTGCCACCATAATGCGCCACTCAACATTCATACAAAATATCACTCGCTTCATTTCAATTTGAATACTCAAGGCTGTTACTTTTTGTACCCCTGGTTCTCGCTTTGTCTTTTTTTGTTCTTTCTTTCGTAAAGGTATTACGCGGGTTAATGTTTTTACCGATCCTGCATATGTATTACTTTCCTTTCTGTAGTGGTTACCCCTGTTCGTACTTCCACCGATCCTGCATATGTATTCCAATCGTATCTTTTTCCTACCCCTTATATAATACCCCCTCTACGGGGTTTTTAAGGTAATAAAGTGATGTGATGGTGATGAGTGATAAGTTCGAACCAAAACCTACAAAGTGTGCGTCAATGTAGTGACTACTGCTGTTGCAAACATAACATACGGGCAGTAAAGTAAACCAGCTGTTGGGCGTGCTTCCACCCCAATCATTAATATTCCATGAATGTATATACTTGCTATTATATTGCTCGGATATACAGAAATTTCAACCCTCTTAGAATCATATTAGGGGACCGCTCAGCGCATTCATTTTGTTAGGGGTTTATATTAAAGAGAACATGCAACCTGGCCGGGTGGCCAGCCCTAATCTACCGGTGAATAAAAAGTATGGAATGCTGAAGTACGTGCCCCGGACTCCAAATCTTGTGCATCGAAGACATGTAAGGAAGCTCGCAATTTCACGGAGATATAAAATAATTTCGCTTGTCGCATCACGTCGAACGAAAGGAGGCGAATGCGCGTCTTTTTGGTTTGTTTGATTTGAATGCCCTCTCGCGTTTCGAGCGATTGTGGAGTTTTGCAGTAAAAATCCTCAAACTATGTGAAAAAAATGGCTGCGGCTTAGCTCAGATAACCTTGTAGATGCCAAGCAAAAGCTTGCCTTAGCCTGGATGAGTCTTTGTTTCGCTTAGTTAACCTTCGCTTTAGCTGTATTGCCGACCATGTTTCAAAGCAATTCGGGTGCGTGCAACGCTCGCAGAAGGAGGCCGGGAGAACGCGGCGTTCATTCACAGCGAACGCACCGTTCCTCTTCGCCGGCCGCGAGACGAGACAGGTTGCCCGAGACAACCCAGCGCCGCATGCATGGGACGCTGCACGCTTGGTTGGCTGCCGATCAGCTGAGCCGCCGCTCCCGCCGGCCGCCCGCGGAACGACTTAAAACGGAGCCTTGCACGCAGGGCCGACCGTGGGCCCGCTGAATCACGCGACGCGCTTCGGGGTGTGTGTTACTGGGGGTGTGTCTTCGCTCAAAAGGTCACCTTGCGCACCCTCCGCGAAATCGCTTGGCGAAAGGAGCAAAGTTTCGCTTTAAAACGTGCAATGAAGAGTCGTCAGTAGGATCTTCCATGCTTGAGTAGCCCTGACATTCCAGCCTAGATTGTATCGGCACAATAAAATAGCCATGGATTCTGCGCATCATGTTATACATGCGGCGCATTACGAAGGGCACGATACGGACCTTATCTGTTTTCCCCTGCCCGCAGGGGAGGAAATGCCATCCAGTGAGGAAATCGTCTATCCAGATATAATACTTGGTATCAGCAGAGGCTACTGGACCACGCGGAACTTTCCAGCCACCGGGCTGACTTCGCCCGACATGCGAAACGGGCTGTCTATACGATATGGGACACAAGGACTGCCACCTATTTAAGAAAAAATTCCACTATTCCTCCCGATGGTGTGCACCCGCATAAGACCAACTACGCGACCGATGTGAAGAAGTGTGAAGACTACTGGATGTTTAGAGAAATTAAACATGCTAGCGCTACATCCTAAGGCAACGAACCCGTGCGGAGAGGGACACCTTTGAACAAATTTTTTGGGGGGTTCGAAAAACCAAGCGCGATTATGACAGTTTGCAACCTGGATCGACTTTATGATTTACGTCCAAATGTTAGTGGCAGCAGCAGTGACAGCCTGCGTGCGAAGCTGCTACTTGACAACCCACTTGTGTTGGCGAATGCTGAACATATCTCCAAGACAAGCAGCTTTTTTAACAATTATGGTATGTTTTGTGTGCCTAAAGGAATGCCTCATTGCATGTTTGGGCTATGTAGTGTTCAAAGCGGAAATTTTGCTTCAAAGTGGAATGTCGGGCTAGCAATATGGTACTTCGCCTGCTGCTCACTTTCATTCATGCCATTATTTTTTACAGTATCATTTAAAATTAAAAGCCAACCAATTTGCTGTCGTTTTAATTTTGTCACCTACTTTATACTTTCTTTTTTTCAACTTTCTATAAGGATTGACTATCCATATTTATATGATAACAAGGCGTCGGACTGGGCTAGCTGGTACATGTTTGAATGGATGAAAAACCAAAGGAAAACCCAGGACACACAAGAGAACGACGGGACAAACTTGTGCCGTCATTCTCTTGTAACTGTTTCCTGTGTTTACCACTGGTTTTTTATGCATTCAAACATTTTGTATGAGTTAGTTTAACAGTGATTAGTTTAGGTGCTAAAACAATTTTTGGCTGCGAAGGCTCCCTGTAGGATTTATATAAGTGCTTTCTGCTTTTTTCTTTTTTTTTGAGCCAATACCCCATCACTAGTCTTCATGAGGTGGTCTTTTGTAGAAATGAAGTTGAAATAAATATTTGTTTGTTTTGAAGAAATTTTTTGTTCATTCTTGTTTTGTTCAACCCTGTTTCATAATCCTGCTTAAGGCATTCCCCCTGTTATTTTTTTTTTTTCAGAACCAGGAAGGGTGCTCATCCTTGGTTCTTGCTGAAGCAGCAGCATCCATACTTCACACGTGAGCTCTGAACACACAGTAATTATGGCATGAAACATTCTACCAGTATAAGCTTGCTTTGTAGAGGTCATTGTAGATGTCAAAGCTCTCTGACAGTGTAGTCCAATGTCTGGTGTAATGCGCTATGTCTACTACTTGTAAGAATTATTTTGTGGCTATAATGTTTGAGATTATTTTAAAATGCACGTCAACTACTATTAAGAATCCCTGTTTAAATTGGCTGCCATTTTTCTGCTGGATACAGAAAGTGAAAAAGCGCAAGATTAGAGATTTCCGTGCACGTTAAAATTGCCCAAATTTGCTAAAGCTAATCCAGAGCCCTCCCTGTGGTGCACTTCATATCTTCATATCCCATGTGCAGTTTTGCGTAAAAGCAGCTAAAAATTTATGATCAATTTAAATTTATTTTAATGTTTTTCAATGCAAATATTCTCAGTTTAAGGTGCCATATTTAGAGTAAAAAATTTTGTAACAATATTATAGCTGCCAAAGGTTTACAGAAAAGCTTTTTGCTTTTGTTTATGCAGCTTATCAAAATAAAAATGTTATTAAGAAAGGCAGAAGAAACCCAAATGTGGAAATTAGCAAACCCTAAAGCAGCGGATAGACTGAATGTTTTGTAGAGAATCTTTCGCTGATTTCAGTTCTAGTCAACTCTAAAAAAGTCTATAGACGTAGAATGCTTTCCTTGAGGCACCTCGTAATACTAGCCAATACTAAAGGCTGCTGGCTTCTCATTTGCAACAGTGACAAACGACCCCACATCCACCGGCAGGGACATAATGCAAGGCACCATGTACAATAAATGCTAAATGACAATAAATGCCAATAAATGATAAAATAATGTTTTAGGAACAATGACATTACATTTCAACCATGAGCTTCACCAGGGAACTTGTATGCATTGTTCTCTGATGTTTGCAGTTCATGTTATTGCTATGTGGGGTCATTTAGTCTAAATGTATGCTTATAACACTCGATATACCACTAAACATTGCAAGTGGTCTACATTATGAATATTTTTTTTCGTAAAGAAAAAACAATAATTCAAAAGAAAATAAATAGCTTGGGTACCAAACTTTTATGAGTAGATTATGAGCCGCAGTACGGAGGGAACTATATACGAGCCGCACTACGGAGGAAACTATACATTTTGCATTTGCCTTCCTTCATATTGAACTTCCCTGCTCAGCTCAAGAATAAGGCGCTAAACATTGCAGTTAGCTACCGTTATTGGAAGTTTGATGCAATACTGAGAAGCCAAGGATTTTAAGGTTCAAGGAAGTCTTGTGTGGTTGAAGTGTTGCACACCTAATTGCTTTCACTGCATAGCATGGTTAAGCTGTGCAGTGAAGCTCGAAGGATGTGTACTGCAGTTCGGCAAAGTGAACATATAATTGGTTATTTACGAAGTTTTGAATAATCAACTACCTCTAAAGTTATAACTCTGTACTGAGATGTGGCTCCTGACTCTTTAAATTGATGTTTTAACCATCGGTGACACAAGTGAACTACGTACGAAGGACTACGTACGAAGGATGTACTCTTTCAAATGCTTTCGTTATGAGTGATTTTTTTTTTCCTTTCTTGAACCCTGCCATGTTAGGGTTTCCGGGCCACTGTCAAGCTGTCTTTTAGCAGCTTTTAGCCCGGATGACCTTCCAGTTTCTTCTGTAAAAATAAAGATCTTAAGTTCAAGGAAATTATAAGCTGACGTTGAGCTTCAATGGAATGCCTCACAGAACCGAGCTTGGAAAGCCCGAGTGTTTCATACCATAATCGTGTGTCATATTGTGCAATATGTAGTTTCACACCTGCTGCGCCATTTGTGAACCGAGGATGACGCACCCTTTTTTGTACCCCGTTAGGTTGGTGCTTTTGCAGAAGATGCTGCTACAGATTGGGGTGCTAAGTAGCACCCTAGTATACTTTTAGGCCAAAAAGGGTGTTATAAGCCACCCGTCTTCTGGGGTGCTTCACAAAGGGTGTTCCTGCGGCGACAGAATCCAAGCACCCGAAAGGGTGTCAGATATTCAGTTTTTATGGTGCTCCTGCGGCGACAAGCTGAAGCACCCTTTTGGGCGTAAACATTTTTAGTGTGTATTTTCCGGATATTGCGGGCGGTGCTTTGCGGCGTTGCGGGCCACGCACGGCTGGCGCGGGTCTCGCGAAACCTGTTTGCTCCAGACGGCCTGCCCCCGCTTCCGGCCGGAATGGTTCTGTGTACGCGTGCCTAGCCTTCACCGACGATCTCGCGTTGCTGACAGTGACAGGTACCTGCGGTCGCACATGATACTAGACTGTACTTCACTGTATCGCTGTGTCAAGCCGTACCGAACACTCCGGTATGGGCGATTCCACCGTTTACCTTGGGTAGCGTTTGTTTGGGATGGCTGGCTTGCGAAATTATAGTTAGTTGTTCATATCCTAGATTGCACTAGTGACGACACTGAACCTTCTCCCTTGTGGGGGCGATGTAGTGACTTTAGTCATTCAGCCGGGGTTTTTTTTCTTTTTTATATGTATTTTGTAAACTTTTTCACTTGGCTTGGACATTTCGATGTCCACCAGATACAAAGGGTTTCTGAGCACAACGATCATCGTCATCAGCAGGACCACGCTATTAGCGGAGCGTTGCTGGTGCAGCACTAAAAGCGGGGTTGGTATAAAACGTTCGCGGAGCGCAAGCGCCATATTTTGCGAGCGCTAAACGCTAGCTCCCGCTATAATAAAACTGTCTAGTATGACACGGTGAGAGTGCGTTTTCAAGTCCCAGACAGAGTACCGATGCCGTGCTGCTCAGTACTATGTTGTTTCAACCGACTGGAAGGTGGAAAACGCCTGCATCGCTTCCTGCTGCGACAAAAGAACACTGGTTTAGCGTTACCTACAGCCACTTAAAAAGCGTGGCTTAATTAATGACTCGAGCGTAACTTAGAGCCACTAAATACGCTACGCTAGCGTAACCGAGCCTGACCCTGCCGAACCGACGCGCCGTCTGTAAATCTTCGTAAAGTAAACACAGCTGTCATAGTTTCCAAGCGGCGCCCGGGCCGATTCCGCCCGTCAATGTCAGCCTAACAAAGGCGCATAAAGCTGGCTACCCGGGCGTCAGGCACCAAAATGGCTGCCGCCGTGCGTCAGTGTCGTCATTCTAAATCATCATCATCATCATCACAAGCCTATCTACGCCCACTGCAGGGCAAAGGCCTCCTCTCGCATCATTCTCCAATTGTCTTGGTCCTGTGCTAACTGCGACAATTTATCCCCGCAAACTTCTTCATCCCATCTTCGTATCTCATTTTGTGCCGCCCCCTGCCGCCCTTGCCTTCTGTATGGATCCACTCGGATACCCTTAATGGCCAACGGTTATCTTGCCTTCATATTTAGAGCCTATTTAGTGGCGCTACCGTAGGTCGTGCGTCATTCAAGGTTAGGAGCAGGTTCTCAGACCAACCGATACAGGGCGCAGTGGTCAAGCCGCCGGCGGCAGTGCGAAGACTGGTTCTCAGGCCCACCAATTGAAGGCGCACTGGTTTCGCGCCAGCATCTTCGCATAAGCTGGTTCCCTGATTAGCCCTCAAAGGGCGCATAAGTGTGGTATGGGTGGGTTCTAATCCATCTCGTTAAGTGAGGGAGCCTGCTGCCGGTGAAGTTCAGCTGCCTATTCTTTTGTGTGAATAGCAAAATTAAGGAGCCGGTGGCGCTGCCTTTCTCGGCCAAGCGCCCGTTGACGTACAAGCCGACACAAGAAAAACACAGCTCCGCTTTTTTTAGTATTTTGCTGTGGGTGTAACTCGGTTTCTTTTTTTTTTCTTTTAGGAGAAGGACGTATTCGTACGGTAAGATAGCCCTGAATGCGGCGCATCATATTATGTTAGGAATGAGCCGTGCCCTTTCCCTTTTCTCTCTTCCATCGGGCCACGCTTTTAAGCCACTCCCAAATAAACGTACGTGGCATTGCGTTCCACAATGTCATGGAGTGAATTAATCGGCCATCGAGTGGCGTTACAACACATAGAGACCGCAAGAGACTTGTCTATAACACTCGAGCGACGTGCCACAGGATGCACCGGCGAGGCCTATGCGACACCGTGTTTGAAAAAGCCTGCATGGGCGCGTGCACGGCCACACTGATATGATCAGCTTGCCTCTGTCGGTGGTTTCTGCCGCTGTGGTTACTGAGGATGCTTTGGCCATCGGGAGCGCTGGTTGCGGCACCGCTTGTGAGGCGCCGCCGCTCGGCGCACGTCGCTGCTGCGTCAACGTTGCTGTCGTGCGTCTGCGCTAGGACAAAACTGCCGCGTCATGGTTCTGTCAAACTGCTACGTGGAATGGCGCGTTGCGCGCTGCGAGTTTATGCGCCGGTTTTGGTAGTTGGTCGACGTTGGTGACGGGTGGATTTCCTAGAGCGGCTTTTATGGTTGAAGCGGTCGTGCTTTCAGTTCAATGAGCGCTATGAACGGAGAGTGGTCGTGCGGGATGATGTTGCGTATCTAGCATAGAGGGAAAAGAACTGCTTGAGCACAACCTGGTTCTGTTGATAACTTTACTATCTGATAAAATGAATCTATGTGATCAATGTAACCGATAAAAGAGAAAGTTTATATGTGTAATCATTCCGGCGACCTTCACAACCCCTGAGCGGAAACAGGCAGTCATCAGGACGCGTATAAAACAGCCTCAAGGCTCCTCCTGGGAATCAAAGGCAATTTGGGCGAACCAGATGAAGGTTTAGAATTAGGCAATGACACTGCGAATTAAGGAGGATTGAAGGTAAATTAGACATAATACTAGTGAATTAAGAGACCCTAAAGTTAATACCCGTAACAAAGTGAATTAAGAAGACGGGGAAATAACAAGAATCAGTGATAGTTAAAACGGGATTTAAGTAGGTGGATTTCAGACTAAATCAAGGTAACTTCAAGGAAATAAAAACGAATCAAACTTAACTGACAAAGGTTAAGGTGTGATAAGATAAAACCAAGCGTAATAAAAATGAATACTAAGCAAATTAAATTGAGAGGATTCAACGCAACTAGCTGTGAATAAAGTAGTGAATTAAGATAGATAACTTGAATTAACATGAACCCAACTAAATTCACATTGACCGAAGTCAATTACGAAGACAAACCAGATGGAGTATAATCAATGCAAATCAAGCGGAATTAGAGTCAAATAACCTGAATCAAAGTAAATTAAGGTGGGTCCCTGAGTGAAATAACGTGAATTAAAGTGAAATAATCTTAAATAAAATGAATCAACAGTAACCAATGTGTATTGAGATGGGTCGCAGAGAATGCTTATGAAAGGCCGTTTAAATTAAAAGGTATTGATCTGAATAAGGAATCATCATCATAAATAGTTCGGGGGACAAAGTAGTCCATGTTAATTAGAATTGAATGAACAGATGGCAATGCAAATCAAAAACGTCAGACTAAATAAAAAATTGACGGAGGAAATTGAGAGGAACCAATTTCTTTGTTTTGTTTTAATTCTCACTCATTTTATATTTACTACCTTGCTTAATATCTGGCTTTGGTCGTTTTAAATTACCATAGTTTAGGAATTCACCTTTTTCATCTCAATTCACTCACTTATTTCGTTCAAGTCGCTTTGTTTTCTTAAGGAACAATTAACATTGATTCCTCTTAATTATCAATATAGTTAGTTACTAATATAACAATGTTGTGCTCCAGCACCTCTTTTCCCTCTGTGTGACGTACGCAATATTATACCACACGACCCTCCGCTCACTCTCCGTTCATTCCGCTCATTGAACTCAAAGCATGTCCACTTGAACCATAAAAGCCGCTCTAGGAAATCCACCTGTCGCCGCCATGGACACACTACCAACGCCGGCGCATAAACTCGCAGCCCGCCACGTACCATTATACGTAGCAGTTTGACAGAACCATGACGCGGCAGTTTTTCCCGAGCGCAGACGCACAAGAACAAAATTGGCCGCGTATCTGCTCCATTCGTTGCAAATGTCGCTAAAAGACTATAGTCTTTGTATACATTTTCCAAGGAAATAGCCCCCCTTTGGTTTCCCGCTCACATCTCATGCGCGCTCATCTCAAGGTAAACACACTAAAGGTTTGCTCAAGGCGATTTGAATTTGCCGCGTTCCACTGCTACAGGCCGGGTGCCTCGATGCCAGCGCTACAGTACGGCGGAGGCGCGCATGAATCGAGGTGGCCCATGGCCAAACTGGAGGAGCGGCAAGCGCGCACTTTCATATGAAAGTGCGCGCCCGCCGCTCCTCCAGCCCGGCCGTGGGTGGCCGAATTCAAGTTTTATAGAACCGCAACCGCGTCGCCGTCGTGCACGTGCGTTCCAAGCAGAACGTAGAACCTAGCTAGCGGAACCTTTCGTTGCTGTTGCCGCGTGATTTCTCATATGCCGCCAGGAGGTGGCGCGGACAGGGGGCACGGGCAGGCGGCGGTGTTCTGCAGTAGATGTAGAATATCATTTTCTATCGAAAAACCATGCGTTCATGTTTTTTTAAATAAAGGAACAGTGTAAATATCACTTATGAATTGGTTTGCTGCCTCATATTTGCGTAATGTCTTGTTCATGTTCAACAAAGTTGACAAGTATGAATATTTCAACCGGGCTTAGACGCTCACATTTGGCTGTGAGTATATAAGACTATTTCTCAGTACAGAGTTTACTTTGGCCGGGTGGCTGAATCGAGTTACAGACAGACAGACAGACGGACAGATAGAGAGACGGACATACAGACAGACCAAAATTTCTGGGTTTAAGAAGATTTCCCTGTGGATGCCTACGGTATTAGGTATTTGAACGTTGAAAATTTTAACGGTGTGCCGCTTGACACAATTATGCTGTATGGACTACATAGCATCTCGAGAAACAGGATGGCGATAGGCGATTCTGACCCAGATGCCATACTTGTCAGACACTACTTACAGATTCAATAGGTTCTTTTGTGCAGATACAGAAACTTCAACCATCTAAACCAGAGTGACTACCCACAATTGAAGCATTGTTGGTAATGAAAGAATATTGAAATCACCGCGCTTGCCCAAGAAGGGCTGCAGTTGTATTGTTTGTATTGAGTATTGAGTGTACACATTATCAGTTACGTGTGTTTTTGTTTTGTCATACTGTAAAAGAAGGCAATAAAAAAAAGGGTTCATGAGTTTGGCGCCAACTCAGATTCCCAGTTTTTTGTTTAACAGATAGCATCATGTACCGCCACCAGAAAGCTGTGTCAGGTAGCAGATATATAGCAGTCTAAAAACAACCAGGACACCGAAGCACGCTTTATTCTGCCGCACGATAAAAAATATAGCTCCGATGACGGCATGCTTCAGCCGTGCTCGGACACGAACGTACTATGATATGACCCAAGCGAAGATCGTAGCCAGGAATGTCAGGTAACCGTACAGAATGAACACTCGCATGACCTGGCCTAGATGTTTTATTCTTCCCTATTCGGATGCTTTTTTTTTCGGCGACTTGAGAAGAGCGCGAGGAGGGTGCTTTTCGCGGTCTGAATGAAAAGCTAAATCCTATTCCTGCGTCTCTCAGAGAAGGTTCCTTCGTTTAAGAAGGCGAAAAAAAATCTATTTTCCTGTTTCCTAAACCTTTGGTATCAGCCTACGCCCAAAGGTAAAAACACACAAATAAGACAGCGCGTATACACAATCCACTTTCGCGACAGAATTTACAGCGGTGGTTACATGACTGCTACAGAAGGACATTGCAGCGAGCTGCTGCAGCGGCAAAGAAGCACGCGTGAGCCTACTGGGCTACAGGCATCCCTAAGCATTCGCTGTGAATCCTGCAGATTACGTGACGTTTAAGGGATAGAAGCCTGGTTCGCTGCGCTTCTGTCGAAGCCGCACGTAAACATGTGACTTCTCAAAGAAGAATTCCATTGATTGTAGGGTTTAACGCGCCGACGCAACGCAGGCGATGAGGCGCGCCGTAGTGGAAGGCTCAGGATTAATTTTGACCACCTGGGGATCTTTAACGTGCGCCGAAATCTCGTACACACGGGCGTTTTTGCTTTTCGCCTCCATCAGAAAAGCGGCCGCCGCGGACGGGAATCGAACCCGCGACCTCGTGCTCAGTAGCGCAACGCCTTAGCCACTGAGCCACGGCGGCGGGTCAAAGAAGAATTCACTCCCACTTATGCGTGTTAATTTACAGCAACAACGATGGCGAGTGTTACGCATCAAGAAAGTCGCACCAATGACAGGCCAGAAACTGGAAAATACATTGTTTCGGGCGAGCAATCACACTGTGGGGCGTTGTGCTGGCGATAAGTACAGCTTTGTCAGTGTTTCTACGCGGAGTAGGCTGCCCAAAGTTGTCACCCACCCCGCTTTCAATATGCAAACATACTTGTACTCTGAACAAATGTCTTGCTAAATTTTTCCACATGAGAGTTAACAGTTCTCGAATAGTTAGACAGCTTCGTTGGATTTTATTTCCGCTGTATTGCGTTTGAAAAGTTGTACACTGCTACATGTAATTTGAATTAACAGTTCCTGAATATATATTGTATCGACCAGATAACGTTTCGTCATACAAATAATTAAATAAAAAGAACTATGGCTTTCCAGATAGCACTATTATGCATGCGGTTGTGCCCGATCTAAGCTAGTTATGTAGTGGTTCGAGCGGAGGTCCTTGTTGTCATTGCTGCAACAACTTGTGCGTTCTTGTACAATTGAATTTGGCTAACTGTCCGGTATTTTTAGCATATTAAGCAAAAAGGGAAAGCTGGAGTTGCGGATAGGATGAAGCCATGGATCTGCTGAGAACACTCTTTTATGACCCGTTCTTGCCCTGTTTAACGATGGTGATTTCTCCCTTAGTTCGTTCGTTTTGTTTTTTTCTGCGAAATGTGTTTGGTGTACCAAAAGATTCTATGTATACTGCTGGTAATCCTACACAGTGCGCTTATATAGGTGCTTTTTTTGTATTTTTTGTTTGTAAAAAATATAGAAAATAATTTTTGCCATAAATATTACGAAAGGACGAAACCACACGTAACAAGTGCAATGCGTTGCGCACAGTTAGGTAAACGTTACCATAACGTTTAAGTCATACGCTATGCATTGAGTTAAATGTGACGAACACCATTGTATTCTGGTGTACTTAGATTACTGCACATTTTGTTAAGATTAATATTCACTTCGTAAATTTAGTAGTGTATGTATGTATGTATGTATGTATGTATGTATGTATGTATGTATGTATGTATGTATGTATGTATGTATGTATGTATGTATGTATGTAGAAATATTACTTTAGAGAAGGTTGCGGCCTCAGACCTCTGCCTGAGGCAGAGGTCTGAGGCCGCTACCTTTTTCAAAGTATTCTTTCTATCTGGTGACCATCTTCAAAGCCCCCTCGTTCCATGTATGTATGTATGTATGTATGTATGTATGCATGTATGTATGTGTGTAGGCGTGCGTGCGTGTGTGCGCGTATGTATGTATGTGCGTATGTGCGAATGTATGTATGTGCGTATGTGCACGTATATATGTATGTGCGTATGTGCGAATGTATGTATGTACGTATGTGCGAATGTATGTAGGTGCGTAAGAGCGTATGTATTTATGTATGTGCATATGTATGTATGTATGTATGTATGTATGTATGTATGTATGTATGTATGTATGTGCTTATGTATGCATGTATGTGCTTATGTATGCATGTATGAATGTATGTACGTATGTATTTATGTGCATATGTATGTGTGATCACCCTATCAAGGGCGTGGACCGTGGGAGTCCAACTGCTACTATACATTTCTGTCCAAATAACTTATGCGCCCAAAATTTTTTTATTTCATTCGTTTAGAGTGCTATCGGTCTTAAGCACTTTCTAGTCTCATTTGAGGGCAGCCATTCCGTTATCACGGTGGTCAAAACGTCCCTGCCCTAGATGCCCTACATAACTTCACTTTCAGGGGTACATCCCCCCCCCCCCCCCCACAGTAACAGTATTCCAAGACGCTCGTCCCAACTTCGGGGCCCTTCTTTTATCATTCTCGGTTCGATGGCCACATGGGCTGACGTAAGATTGTTTTGACGTAATAACTCCGTGTGCGATATTCGTGTACGACGTAGGAAGCCAGCAGTCTATACGTACAAAGGAAGCATAGACAATTTTTACTAAAAAGATAGGAAAGCGCGCTCAAACAAAATCACTCCACCTACTCCCCCATGACTTCTCTTCTAGTTGCTAGATTTCTTTCCTCCCATACTCACTATCCTAAAAATCAAACGCACGGACGCACGCATGCACACACACACACACACACTTCCATTTTTTCCTACTCATTCAAAGTACGTACGCATCATCACCTACGCCACCGTTGCTTTGTACTTAGCTCTATTAAGGTCATCGCTTTTTGTTTGAAAGTCCTTGAACACATTGTAATGTTTCTCGAGCACTGTGCTTGCGTGCAATCCCCTATTTTCAGTGAGAAAATAACTCTCCTTATATAGGAATCGCCCTCCCTACCATTTGTGCGATAGCTTTTTACTATGTTTTGCTTTTCTTTTCTTATTGCTACCAGCTTCAGTCACGTCGCAATGACCGCGCAGAACTCCTCGTACGACCAGCCCCTGACTGCCTCCCCTCTGACGTTCGCGCAAGCCTCGCTTGAGGTCAGACGGCTTCACTACCCGACACCCCCCTAAACCATTCCTCCCCTATTCCACCCAACCGCCGACCCTCAAAAATCTCGTCCAACCCCCCCCCCCCCGTCCCCGTTTCGCCGGCGGCGGTCGCTTTTAAGGAAGTACAACCTCGTTTCTCTATGAATAATTTGCCCCCTTCAAAACATTCTTTATCTCAGACCCTATTTTCCCTCCTTTTTTTAGACAAGTAATAAATATGTGAACGTAATTCTGGCACGAAAAAGCTTTCCCACAATAAAAAAAAAAAATTTCAATGCCGGCATGGATCACAGGCTCCCCGGGGTATCGATTGAAATGGGATTGATAAATTGACTCATTGATTCATTGATTATGGGGTTTAACGCACCGACGCTACTCAGGTGATGGGGTGCGCCGTATGGAGGGCTCCGGAATAATTTTGACCACCTGGGGATTTTTAACGTGCGTCGAAATCTCGAACACACGGGCATTTTTGCTTTTTGCCTCTATCAGAAAAGCGGCCTCCGTGGCCGGGAATCAAATTCGCGTCTTTGTGCTCAGTACCACAAGTGAACTTCGAAACCTTCAATTGTTTACGTTATGCGCAAAATATTGCCGCTTGCCCCAAAACGGAAAATAACGTTTGAATAGCGGTGTCAAATTAATCGACGGCAAGGCGCTGAAGAGGCTTAGTTTCGCCTCCATACCTAGTGGGTAGGTGGTAAACACATTTAGGTGGACAATGTTGAGGCTGGCGATGGGCACTCACGTTCAGGTATGTTGAGAGCCAACAACTGGCTAACGAGAAATAGTTCGTGATTTCGATGATGCGTTGCTAGATACAATCTCACGGAAAATGCTTAGCTTAGAGACAACGAACACAATATTCTGGAACTCAAGATGGTCTCGAAAGCGCTGAGCTATAAACGGCGTTGTGCCTCTGCGGTTCATTGGCGGTGAAATGTCAACGCAAATGCATACTCTACACAGGACCTCTGAGGTCCACAGAATGTTTTTGACTTCTTTTATCAGTCGCAACTTTCGTATGCAGGTGTTTCATGGAGACTTGACGTAATATTTAAAAAGTGGCTTTTGGCTGTAAATTTTTTTTCTTGTGCCAAGGAATCAGGGGCTGTTGCGGCCGCTATAACACGGGTACCAAGTCCTATTAGGGGCAATAATTATAACTACAATTTCGAAACTTTTTAAATTTATTCTAGTCAGGTGCTTTGTTGTGATGAGGACATTGTAGATGATCATGAGTACATCCGGTGTCGGTTATTACATTTGCGAAATTATAATTGCGTGCAGAGTCACAGCGCTCAAGACCTCAGGTCTATAGATACACGCAACGGTCCGGGCGGCAGTTGAGCACTTCACACGCTCATATCACTCGGAGATGTACTATCGGCGTCAAATGAAACGCGAACATCTGAACGCACAAATAGCAGGATTTCTTGCCATGCAAGCCAAAATGACGCGTGGCTTAGTTGCAAAAACAAAGTTGGGAAAAGTGGGTTCCCAAATTTTCCAATAGCGTGCAATTATATGAACTCTACACACAGTTTATTCAAATTTTGCACGTTCTGGTTCATATTTTCGTGTTCGTGTTTCATTTGACGCCGATAGTACATGTCACATACACACCGGGCTTTATCTTTCGGCCAGAAAAGAGGCAAGCGGCGTCGCGGCGTCGTGTGAATCACCCGCTGGAACCTCCTCGCCCGCCCAAATGTGACAGGTCATCCCGATTGCCGAGAGAGGCCGTGACCACCTGGCGCTGGCGTTGGCTGCCACGGTTCATGCATAAATAACGTAAAACGAAATAATGACTTTGTAATCTAGCAATCCACCTATCAAATGCCTTTCGCCTGTTCAGGTGCGCCTTGCCTCTGTTCGGGCCGAAAATAAAGCGCGGCGCGTTGGATGCGTGGTAGTTGCACAGGTGCGACTAACTTTAGCTTGCGGGCGCGGCTTTGCGGCGCTGAGCTGCCGCCCGCAGCCCTTCGCGCGCAACCTGGGAGCTGATGTTCTGAGGGCTGAACAATCGGAATCAATTGGAAGGTGCTCACTCGGAAGGGGGGGGGGGGGGGGCAGATAAAGCAGCAGCGCCTATTTACGGGTTAAATTAAGGTGGCGTAATGAAATACGCAATCGGAGGAAGAAGGCACAGCTACCTGTATCCCCAAAGTTCTGGAAACGCCCGCGGGGTAGCTTGGAAGGCCGGCGAATCGATGCTACCGTCACCATCTTCAAATTGATCTCTACTTTAACTTTGCACGCGATTAAAATATAGGAAATCTAGTGATCGATACCTTATGGACTCATGATCCTCTACAATTTCCTCATTACATCCAAACAATTAACTTAGAATAAGGTAAAAGGTAATGAATTAGGTCTACTAAATATTGCCTAAATAGCAATTTGAACCGAATTTATCGCACCTGCCAAGGCTCCTGATCACTTAGTGCAAAAAAAAAAAGAATTGAATTTCAAAAAGGCCATTTTTAAATATTAATAAGTCTCCCTGAAACACCCTGTATACATACACATTTATTCAACGGATTTTCATTTACTACCCAAATTTATATGTTGTAGCTCTGTATGCCTTATATTCTTCATTTACCCAGTGCCTCAACCGAAAAGGCCCAGCGGTGTTGGTGAACATTTCAAATAAATGAATAAAATAGTATGTGGTTGGAAGCCTTTGTAGCCGTGAATGTAGCGGACTTCCTCAATAAACCAAAAATTACAGAAAACAGAAAATTTCATTTAGCAAAGAAGCTTTTTCACATACGTACGATAATTTATCAATATGTTCAGGCACTTTTTGCGCTGTGAAACAGGAGCTTCAATGTTTCAGGCGCTTCAAGAGAAGGAAATTGCACTGATCTGCAGAAAAGTTTAAAAGAAAACAGCGCATCAGTTGGAACACGAGAAGACCTTGAGAAACACCTGCGGCATTGTTTGTATACTTGGCTCTGATGCGCTATTGCTTTCTTTGAAACCCTGGAACGACACATGCAGATGAATTGAATGCCTCCCACGAATGAAAGATTTTCTGTCACTTCCTTGAAACTGACTTTCAACGCTCCGTTGAGAACGTAAAAAAATGGCCCTTTTGCTGCAACAGACAACACAAAAGGGGCAGTCTCACGCATTGCCCAAGACTACATGACCCAGCGTTGTGAAGTTTAGGTGTCTGCGAAAGGCGCGCATCGCAGCGAGCTGATGTAGCGGCTAGATAACGCATCCGCGCCTGCTGAAACTGTTACCAGGGTCTTTCAATGCTTCTCTGGTCATGAAACTCCCGGCAAAGCTTCGTACGGGGACAAAGGCTACCGCGAGGGGCGCAACCGCAGATCGGAGGGCATCGGGCAGCCGCAGCTGCTCTGCAGCCAGACCGGCAGGCAGAAACGCAGCAGCAGCATGCCCGTTCGCACCAAATGTTTTCGCCACTCACAAAATGACAAGTTCATTTGAGCGGCCCACGACACGTAAAGGAAAAGCGCACAGCTGATAAGGCGGCGAGCGTCTATTTTATTTTTCTCCGTGGTCCGTTCCCTGCCAAACGCTCCGTGACCACGCCCCCCACTGCCCCCCCCCCCCCCCGATCAACACCAGCACCGCGGCGTGGCAGCGAACAAATCTTTCCCAAGCGTGACGGCGAGGTCTCTTGACCAGAAAGGCATTGAAGGACTCTGGTGTTACCATAGAGCTTTTTAGTAACATTGGCTGTGACTATTTGGCGTCTTCCGTGGTGTACCATGTATATTATGCATGACGTCAACGCGGTCTGCACTGCGCGCTCAGTGCGCTTTAAAAAAATCAAATATTGGGACTCTAACACGCCGCAGCTACACCTGGGATATAGGCCTATGCACTGGAGTTTTGGCTACATGCAGCGCCCCTAGCGGCAGACGCCTCTGGGTAGTACAAAAGCAGACGACCCTCACCGCCCTCCATGTGTTTTCAATTACAAGCCAGAGTGAAAGTTGGTTGTGGCGCTTTGTGGCGTGTTTAAATGACTGAATACTGTATCAAATAGCCCTAAAAGTAGTTGCAGACGCTAAACAAAATAATATCCGCTAAAAGAAGCCGATTTATCGGCTTTCTTTTGAGCGAGCTGTCGCGGTGGTCGCGGCGTGGGACAGTATCGCCAGGTCGGGTGGTTTAACTGTTTGACGAGAGTTGCAGTTTTTTCTTCTTGCGTGCGTTCGACAAAGGAAAGTTCACGAGTAGCATAAACACGGAGCGCTGCTCATCCTATATCCTGAGGTAACTGCAAAAGGTTGCTTCAGCGGGAGCATGCAAGCGAACGCATGAATTGCGCAGCCGACTCAGCTGACACTGCTGGCCTGGCACCGCCTTTGAAACGAGTGGAAATTTTGTTTCGTATTTTCGCAAACTAAATGATTCTTGCGTAACGTTTTACGCCGCACGATTTACGAACGGCAGGGTACATGTATACTGGCGAGTAGGTGGGGCAATAGCGCTAAAACAAATTAAGCGCTATTCGCAAAACATGCACTAAATCACAAGCCCGCTGCCTGCAGAGAAGTGTACTTCTATAACATCACATAACATAGCCGCAAACACGGCGCGGGGCCCTGAATATTTACATACGATCATCCCTGACTGTGTTGGTTGTCTAGTGCAGGGGTCGCGGAATCTGAACGCCGCACGCCAGGTTTTACTTCAAATGAAGTTAGACAGTGAGACAAGAACAGAGAATTGGCGTCCTCCAGGTGAACTGCCCCCCCCCCCCGCCCCCCCCCCCCATCCTCACACTTCGCCTGATTATTGGCAAATATTATTACAAATTCGCTGAATTTTTTCTCTTTGCATTCAAAGCCCCCCTCCGCCCCCCCCCCCCCTATTTGCCGTCCAGCCCTCCGCCGTGTCGGCTGCATGGTACTCAGCCGTAGCTGACTCTCATTCTAGGCTATCAAGTGAGAACTGGGAATGTATAAGAGCATAATTAAGTAAAGTGAGAGCAAACAAGGAAAGCGAGCGGCCGATTAGTTCGCCCGACCACTTTGTTTTACGGCCACTAATTTCGGAATCGCAAAACAGATTTCACGCTTCTGACGGTCGCGGCATTTTGTCACTGAGACACGCAACAAAGCGGCAAGCTAACGCTGCACCAGGTATTCGTACCAGCGACACAAACGAGCACTGTTTAATGAAAGTGCACGCATAGTGTTCAGGTACACAGAAGAGCGGCGCACCGCAGCAGGCGAGCCTGCGTTCCGCCGGACTCGCTGGCTTTTTAAAGCGCGATCATCTCCGATTGCGTCACTCTTCTTTTTTGATCGGCTGTTTTTGAGAAGTCTTTGTCACCTAGAGTATTAGTTTAAAATTTCACTTAAGATTTCCCTTCGTACGACCATCGATCGGTGAACCTGCGAGTAGCAGACGCCGTCACGGTCCGGGCCCTTTCGTCGGCGCTGTAAACGTGTTTAGCGCTGCTAAGTTTTTAAAGACGATAGTCTTTCTTGGGCTCCTTAAACCCAGAAATTTTGGTCTGTCTGTATGTCTGTATGTCTGTCCGTCTGTCTGTCTCTGACTCGATTCAGCCACCCGGCCAAAGCAAAACAATGCCTGCCCATTAGTCTTATATAGTCACTGCTAAATCTATCCGTCTACGTCCGGTGTAAGGTTCATACTTGTCAACATTGTTGAAGAAGAACAAGACATTACGCAAATATGAGACAGCAAATCAATACAGAAGTGATATTTGCAGTGTTACTTTATAAAAAAAATCAAACATGCTTGCTTTTGCGAAATTAAATACTTCATCAACTGCAGAAAAAGAATTCACTTCGCCGTCGCCTACTGTCGCCCGCCCCACTATAGCTTCTGGCGCCATTTTAAGAAATCAACCGGCAACAGTTACGCAAGGTTCCACTAGATAGGTTCCACGTTCTGCTTGCAACGCACGTGGAGTAGGGAAACCCGGTTCTATAAACGTTGAAGTAGGGCGCTTCGATTAACGCGCGTCTCCGCCGTACAGCAGTGTTCGCATCGAGACAACCGGTTTGGAGCAGTGGAACGCGGGAAATTTCAAATGATTTAAGCAAACCTTTGACGTCTTTACCTTGGGAGGAGCGCGACGCAAGAGGAACAACATGGGAGGTGAGCGGCAAAGCGAAGGGAGGCATTTACTTCGCAATAGCCGATAAAGACTATCGTCTTTTGACGACATTTGCAACGAAAGGAGCAGATACGCGGCCAATTTTTTCCCCTAATGCCAAGTTGATCGCTGAAATAGATCGGACGCGTCGGGGATGAGCTGGTGACCACGTCGCAAAATAATCGGGAGCGTCGAGTTCATTTTGCTTCTGTCAACACGGGATCCTATGGGACCCGAGCAGCTCTGTACTACCCGGAAGTACTGCCCAGAAGCCGCTTGCGCAGCGCCCCCTGGGCAGCGCAGGAGGCCTATAAAGCGCGCGATTGTGGTAGGCTGCACAAGTATTACAACGACCCATGAAACACAAGTTGTCTTGAAGACGTCTTGAAACAGCCTGAAACAGCTACAATCGTCTACCTCTACGTGAAGACATCTTGCAAACGTTTACATCTAGCAGTTTTGAGAAGTTTATTTGTAAACGTGTAAAAGATGTCTTGCTGAGAACAACACAAGCATATGCTACACCAAGAGGTTTTAAAAACGTCGCTTGAGAGAGGTTTATCCGGAGACATGGTAAAGAAGTGTTACCCGAGCCTATTTGTTTTTTACGCGTCTTGACACTTTCAAAACCACTCATAAATTTACTAGAAAAGCTTTCCTTGACATTTGCGCTTAAATGCGTCTGAACACGCCCCTTCTCAAAACAAATTTAAGCACACACATGCTCTACACTTCTATAGTAAAAAATCCCGACATCCATTCAGCAAGAAATCACCTCCATTTTCTATCTCTACTATGCTTTTCTAAAAACATCCAAGCCAGATTCTATTTTTGTGATCCATTTTACCCACCTTGGATATTCAAATCTTCCGATTCAATGAAATCACTGCAGCTATTTTTTAGGTTTAGGCCTTCATTGTTGTAAATTGTGCTGCTAAAAGCACATTACTTTTATTTGCGCTAACTCTGGTCCTCATCGCAATTCATGAATTGCACCGTATGCGGTACTGTGAGGCCTGGACGTGGAGGCTGGGGCATTCAGGTGGCATGGCGAGGCGAATGGGAGTTATTTAAAGGAAAGCATTTATTTGAACATTATACAACATGATTGACCACACCGGAGGCGGGCACAAATGAAGCACAAACAAGCACGCGTGTCCCAGACCTCACATGGGCCTGGAGCTGCGTGGCGTAATGGCACTGAAGGTGACGCTAGTGATCACCCCATGACTACAGCACATGTGGTAGGCTGCTCGCACCCCGCCCCAGTTTGGTTGACCACGTCTCGTGGACAGTAATATCCGCACATTGTCCACAACAGGCACAAAACTCATACACGCGGGGGAAACACTGCCTCACGCTTCACTCGTGCACCAAGTTATCTAGGGGGCTAGACAGCCAATAAGCGCATTGTACCTAATAAGCTGTGGCTGCACTGACTGCAGAGGTGAGTCTACACTGCCCTGCTTCCTTGCACTGGCAGTTTAATGCACACTGAAGCGTGTTAAGGGCCTTAGCCTTGGCTTCGAGGTTCGTGAAAGGCGTGTCAGTTGTCCTTGGACAGGAGGTTGCCGACACCCTCTCAAACAGTCTCATGGAGCTGCATGTGGCACACAGTATGCCACAATTGCTACGCAGGAAGTCCTTGCTCGTCTTGTAGCCAAATGCTGAATGGTCGGTGCTGCTGCAAAACTTTCGCGCATGGGCTTTGTCCAGCTGAAGTACATCGATGCCACTTACGAAGTGGTCAGCCAGGTGTGGCACAAGTTGTCCTTGGTCCCTTATGGTACCACAGATGGCTCGAGTTGGGCGTTGGCTGCTGCACAGGTCACAGCTGGTTGGCGCTGTTGACGGGTTTGGAACCTGTAGGTGGCTGGCTCACGAGCGTTTTTCACTTTTTCTGTCCATGGACCAAGTTTTCGGCATGCTGGGCTTGCTGTTGGCTGGGCTGAAAGTAGTTGGCAGGTGGTTCACCGACGGTATGAACTCTTTCTGGCTGTTGAAGGAATTCTGTATGTGCTTGACTTCCTTTGTGAGAATTGGCCTGACAGAAGTTGGTTTCGCCACCCACCCGTGTCAAGCATACGGCATCCGGGAGGCTCAGAAGGAAGCGGAGGGCCACAGAAGCCGTGCTGTTTGAATGGAAGCTCCTGGCCTTTACTCGTTTTGAATTCGCACAGAAGCTGTAGAGTTAGAGGTTGCTTGGCTGCGATGAGCAAGGCACGGGTGATGGCTTTGATTGTAGCTCATTACATTCCCCTGTGAAAGCCATGGTTCACTAGGGCCCCTGAGTTTTCAGGAACTGCTTGCCTTCTGCATCGTACGGTATGAGCTCCGACTAGGGCAAGCGCTAGCAGGTAAACACGGAGCTTTATATCAGTGATATGGTCAAGATCATCGCTGTGGCAAGCAAACACAGCTCTGTGTCAGGGCCAATGTACCTTTTATAACTGCGTGCTGGCTGGGAGTGGGCTGGCTGCGAAGCGGGACGATGGAATATTGGGATGAGGGCGGGCGAACACTGCGTAGGATGCGACGGTGTCATGCGACAGGGGCACTTCTTGAGGGCAATGTTTGGGCTACTAACACTTGCCGTGGCGGCTGCTCTGGCAAAGGCAACGGATCATATAGCAGGCAGTCTTTGGCACTGTGTCTGGCAAGGCTAAGTACCGTGGCTGGGTCTAGCGTCAAAGGCACCGCGGCGGGCGAAGCAGAAGCCTTCGCTTCAACCGGGGGGCTAGCTTCAAGCTGCTGCCGAATGTCGGCTTCCAGTCACCGAATGAGCTCTTCTTTGAAACCGGCAGTGTCCAGCTGTCGCCGTGCCAATTCTTTCCGTATGAGGTCGATGAATAGGCGCGACACCGTCACTGAGACGAGCCGCTCCCACACAATTCCTGGCATGATATTCCGCCGAGCCGGATACACGCAGGCGGTCACACACAAAACACAATATTGCTGGAGCGTCCGCCAGCAAGCAAGTGCAGACGCGCGCGAGGAGGCGAGGAAGACAAAATGACGCACTGGCTATCGAACTGGTCCAACGGCGAAGGCCGGCTTAGTTACTGCGTTGGCGTACTTGCGTGTCTGCATGGTTGCACAGAGGCTCGGGCATCGACTGCGCAAGATGTGAGGGCTGGGCGGGAAGGTTGGAGCATTGAAGAGGCATGGCGAGGCGAATCGGACTGCAATGTTTTGTGCATGGAGGATGGTTTTGTGTCACGTGAACTAACGAGCGCGTCCCGAAGCTCGCTAGGGCTGGAGCTGCGTCGGTGTAGTGACACTAAAGATGGCGCTAGTGATTAGCTAGTGATTATGGCAGAGGCTGGCGTTCACCATGCACACATCATGCAGCATCTTCCGGAGCTAGAAAAATGAACAGCTATGCACCCAACTGGGAACATTTGGGATAGCGAAAGTTATTTTCTACCAAAAAGGCTCGCTAGCGTTCATCGAAGCCGACGACCCTATTCCACCTTCCTGGAAAATAACTCGTTGCTTGCTTGCTCCAGACGGCGCTGAATATAATAAGAGTGCCTGATAACGCATGGTAAAAGTACCGAAGACTTAAAGAAGCATTTTTACAGGCACAAGTCCAATTGATCCAATCCAAAATTGTAGAACCGAACCGCAGCAAACTTCAAATAGCGCGCGCTGAGCTGTCACTAAAAAAAAAAGATAAAAAGACGTTAAAAATTGCAAGTAAAGGAGTCATTTATTGCATTTAAAAAAAAGTTGGCTTACAAAACGTTTTTTTGCTTTTTAATATGCGAAAATATTTTACTCTTTAGTTTATGAGTTTTTGGTAGTAGTATTCACCACCACCAGGGCACCAGGGGTTCCTCTGTCGCTTCAATTCAAACTTCAAACACAACAACCGTTGGTCGCGTTTGCCGTTCCAGTGAGTTCCTCTTGCGTTTGTAAGGTTGTTTGCGCAAAAAATGCTTTTGAGGTGTTTTAAATGCATCTCCAAAATACCTTGCTCAAGCCTTTGTATGCGTGAAAACTGCCACGGTTCCCCAAGCGTCCGGAAACGACTCGGCACGAACAAAGGTGAGTAGCTACTAGCGTGATAAGTAGTTCCTTGCGGTCGTCGTTAATGAGCTATCACTGCACAGTACCGTAGTTTGGCGAATTCTGTGCGCAGCACACGCCGGTGCCCAGCGCCACAATTTGTTAAGAAGTGCACGCTTGGTCTTGCAAACTTTTGACATTACCTTTCTCGTTAAAGAAAACTGTTGAAACACGGTACAAGCAGTACAACGAATGCATAGGCTATCAGCCGATCTCGCGCTCAGCCTTTATGGACTAGTGATGCACAGAACTTTGAGACATAAATTTCGGTGATGTCGCAGCACAACGATGGAGTGCAACGTCAATCGCTATTACGGCAAACTGAGGGGGAGCAACTGTACTTTTTTTATAGTTGGCGGCTTTCATGCTGCAACCTCGTTTTTCTTGTTTTTCGCTCGCATTATCAGATTATATGTGACGCACTGGCCGAGAAGAAATAATAGTAAAAGAAAGCGTCTGAGTCAGAACACGTTGACCAGACAGAGTAGTAGTGTCTTCCAGGCTCCACTCATTGTCTGTTGTGACTGCTACAAGATGACACTAACAAAAAAAAAAGCAAGAAGTTTGTAGTAAGTCCGCATGTACGCAATGTTTCTCACAGATTCCGGAGAATAGCCAGTACATAACGCACACAGTGAAAAAAATGGTCGCAGTGGTTTACAACAACAAAAAAAATTTCCCGCATTTCCCCGAGGGGAAGAATGTGAAAGTGCGAATGCACGAGTTGAATTTGGGCGGTTCGGTAATGTTCGCGAAAGAGAGATCACACACACACACACAACTACAAAGAAAGAAAGATGCATTTATTCACAGACACCTATTTGTGTTGTCGTTGTACTTGATTGCTAGAGCGGATCTCAGCTTTGAAATTTCGTGTCAGTACTCCTTTAAGAAGGTGCATTAGCCCTTCTCACGCCCGATTCTTGGCCAATCCCCCACGTGGGTATGTGCCATGTCAGCGGCCAGGCAGCGGGCGCCCATCTCTCCCCGTTGGCAAGGAAGACGAGGAGATTCCTGGCCAATCCCCCACGTGGGTATGTGCCATGTCAGCGGCCAGGCTGCGCGCGCCCATCTCCACGTGCGCGGACATCGCCGGTGGACGCAGGTTCAGGGTCACTTAAGAAGTGCATTGCACTTAAAAAATTCAGTAGGTGGTGAAATGAGCGAGAGCTGTGTGCTAGATGAACAAATTGTAGAAACAATAATAATACAAGAACTGAAAATACTTGAAAAACAGATAGGCACAAACACAACCGCATGATAAGTGAAATCATTATATAATACTAGAGGATCGAGAACGCGTCAGTATTTATCAGAACTTATCAGTACGCATCAGTACTAAGTACAAAATGTGAAGAAAAAATGGTTGCAGTGGTTTACAACCACAAAACAATTTTTCAATTTGTGGTAAATTAGGGAGAGCTGTGCAACGATTTGATATTGAAAGGTAACAAGCATTTTGTAGGTGGTAAAGGCACAAGAGATAAATGATGTTGGAGACAGACTGCAGTGAGATGGTTATGGATAAATGAGTAATATAAAGAACAAAAAATATGCTGCGGAAAATACCAGTGCGTTTTGATAAAGACACAAATGCGCCAAGAAAAGTGACCGAGTCTGACGGGTTAATTGCAATGATATAGAACAGAATGGGTGGTATCGCGACAGCTTCTTTAGAGTGAGAACAGATTCCCATGAATTTCGTGTTTTTCGGATAATTTTTAGTTGATTCATTTCGCACCAGTTGCCAATATTATTTAGATAATTGTTTCAAGTTAAATTAGTTTGTTAATATTATTGCTTCACTGAAAGACAGCTGTATTATCAGCATACAGAACGGCTCATCAAATATCCCCTTTTCAGTAAAAAAAGAAAAAAGAAAAAGTCAGAAATATAATACGGAATTCTTTTTGACTACTATCCAATGATTACAGGATTGAAAACAAATATTAGTGAGCGATATTGATGCGATAAAAGTTAATTATTTCTAAATCCTTCACACGTGGTTTAGTGCTGGCAAGGTCCAAAAGGGTATGTTCCACAAACGTTAGAGCTCTGTGTGCCTTCTTGTTGGGATATTGAATGTTGAAAACCCAGAACGATGCAAACACACTACACAGTCCTCCCAGTAAAGATGATGCAGTCAAGACACGCTGGCCATCGATGTGGAGGCTAACTTCCCCGTTCACGGAATGCAGGCAGGGAGTCAGAGGAACATCTGCCTGAAAATGCAAAAAAAAAATGCCCCACACGTAAAATTCAAAACAGACACTATGGTTAAATGAACTTAATAATTTGGTACAGTAATAAAATTGTAAGGCCAGGTTCCCTGCGAATTGCAGTACGTAAATTAGGAATGCAAAGGCTTCATAAAACCAAGTGCCAGTAAATTAACCGTCGTGGCTTTTGCAGCAATAAAAAAGATATTACTTCCGCACAATACACTCGAGCACAACTTTAAATGACAGTGAAGATAAAATGCAAGTCTCTGTAGGTTGATAGATTAGTTTTTGTTTTTGACTGAAAAACACTTTGGTATTGCATGATTTTGTTAACTGCTGTTTCTTGCTTTAAGATGCCAGCTTGCATCTATTCAAGTGAGTGGGCCCACAGTTAAAGATGCAAACCCTTACACTGCATCTCCCCTACCATGGTGGCTCACTTTCATTGAGAAAGTGCAGCTTTTGCGAGCTGGACGGCTGTTGCAAGCCGTGGCGATACTCACTTCTGCTGGAGGGGCCAACTTGGTTTCCCAATGCAGCCTTGCCTTGTACAGCACACCCTATCCTGCCTTAAGATCTATGAAGTCATTCAACTTGATCATGTATCAGGATCTGCAGAAGAAATCGTGTCAGCAAATAATGAATTCACGCCGGACAGGCAATCACTGTTTCAGTTATACTTGCAGATACCCTCACCTATTTCCCTCCTGGTGTTACATGCAAAGCTAATTTGTTACGGCTTGTCCCATCAAGTATGGTCATCTGTCATAACACAGCTAGTCATACAGGAAAGTCCTTCCCTAGGTTTTTTACAGTAGTGATAAACTAGGCGACTCAGTCATCGGTATTCTGACACCTTAATATTCTGGGTCACCGAGCTGACAAGCATGATTGGTGCATAAGGTCATTTGTAGCCGTAACCGTTACTACAGCCTTGTTAGCTAACGTAAACCTCGTTCATGGCGCCAAATTACTTGTGATTGCATGGCAACAAAAAAAATCAGCTGAAATGGAAACGCTATTCTCGCAAACTTACCAACGCTGCATGCCACACACACCTGCCTTAGTTAATTTACCGTGATTGTAGAAGTTTCCGTCAAGCAAAACCACAGTGCACTTTTTGGAGCTGCAAGCTCCGTGTCAAAACCGAGTGTCAGATGAATCGAGTAATTTTTGTGTATGGTCTTACTATTGATTATGACAACGTTATTACCAACAAAAGAAGAGTGTGTGCATTGTTCTTCTAAAAAATGATATCCTTTTTTATGCCCGGAAGACTTGTGTCATGCTACGGCAAACTCGGTTCTCATCCATAAGGGCATGAATTTTGTGTTTTTAATTACGTGGCCTTAGCTGGCGACTGACGGGCCCCGATTGTATACCGACCCCTCATTATCATCCGAAAGGGAATAAAAACATTTCGGTTTCGAACCACGTCGCCGTCGTGGTCCACACTATATGTATTTAATCGTTCGATAGGCTCATAGCATCTTTTACGCATGTCACCGTTTCCTTAATGGGGTACGCTGTTAGATGTGAAGAGTCGACTCAAGCGAGCAAACAACCCCACCGAATCTACAGGGCACAGTTTTCGAAGGGGGTGGCCGTCTGATCTGCGGCTTTCGCCGACCAGAGCGCTAAGAATGAGTCAGAGCCTTGAACGAAAACAACACAAAGACTTATTTATATTTGCACAGGCAAGCCATCAGGAGCGTTAACAAAGAGATATTACAAAGTAGAGCAGTTAACTAAAAAGAACACGAGCAGTTCGATGCATATGAGAGACAGAGTCCCACAATATTCACCGACCGGGCCCGACGATGCGCCGCTGTCGGAGGCGATTCGGCTACCTGAGTAACCGTCACGTTGCTTTAAAACGACGCCGCGCACGACAAGCGATTTCATCTCGAATGCCCTGTTACAAACCGGCCTACAAAAGAGTGCGAATGCATACCCCAAAAGCCACAAACAAGTACAATAAAACGAGTGTGCGCTTTTTTCTTTGCCCGTGCGTGTACGTGCTGTGTGCGGCACGGGTACTTTGCAGTTAACCCTATCCAAACGTTTGACAAACGCATCGACTGATGACGGACCACTTACCAGTGAGCTGTTCGCAGCTGTCGCCGTATCCAAATGCTGTTAGCGGCCGTTCCTCGTGTGACAGGGGCACATAAAAACCTTTCTACCAAATGGCACTACTAGTCCTTCTCAAATAAGAAAAAACGATGGCCCAAGGCGAGGCTTCAAGCTGCGGCCGCACCGAGTCTCCGGCCGCGCTGCGTTGATAGCACGGAGGTTGTTTACATCCGGGCAGCAAGTCGTGCCGCCAGGGTAAGTTGGGTCGCTGCAGTCGGGTGCGTTGGCGCGCTGGCAGGAGAATTTCAATCGTCTATATATGCGCAAGCAAGCGAAGCAGATGAGCATTGCAATTGTTTGCAACGGCGAGAACTGTCTCTTTGTTATCAGCAGAGTTTGACAACACCTATCGCCAAAAAAACAGATTGAAACAACACGGCCACGTTGTCTGCCTGTGATCGCGCTGGCTGAAGCATCTATACGGGTATACGTACGGTATCGGGTTTGTAGCTGCATGCAACCGTCGCGTCCTGCTTACTCGTTCTAATTAGCATTAGGCCACGGTTGAAGTGCTGATACACGGAAACAACAGAAGACTAACATGGCGACCGCCCGCTTGAGATGATTACCTCAGATGGGGAGTTTATTTTGGACGTGGTAGTATACAAGGAACAGAACGCCATCTCACAAATTGTGTTAAGTCGTTCTAAATCCTCCCTTTTGCTACACGGATGGGCAACGGTACTACCATGGAGGTTCGTCCACTTTTTTAGACCATGCCTAGGGAGTACATTTTTTGCTACAAGTACTTTTCAGGGCACATTACTGAATTAAAACTCCATTTCCGGCTAGTTTCCGTTTACAGTGTAGAGAGCAGGTAGTTCTCACCAAAGCCCGCCATTCCATCGCACAGGTCACCACTCGTCTTGAATTTAACAAATGCTCCAATGATGGTTATGCTCTTTCCCCTTGGATACAAAGGACAAAAAGCGGGCTTCTTTAGCAGTTCCTCAAAGAATTGTAGGAACGAGAGAAGCAAACAAGTAGATGGCCCTGGGTACGTAAATTTACGGGGGGGGGGGGTGTACAACCCACAGGATTTCCCATTATTGCCTGCAGAATAGAGGCGTGATTAAAACCCAGTAATGGTTATTACAATATTATCTGCAGGTCGATAAATCAAGGATCTTCTCTGTTCCTCCCAGTCCCGCTTGCAAAGACAAAAGTGGAACTTTAAGTTACTTCCATAAGTAAAGTCTCTGTTGCTGACAAAGCGTGGTATAGAGCCCCATATGTCAAAGCGAGCAGCAGATCGGTTGAATTTCTCAGGCCTTCCTCCGCCGTTGGTGTTTTCTTCGCTTATGGATTACCTACAGCATCATCTTGTGCAGAATTGCTGCTGTGAGTATGGCTTGTGTTGCGGTACCTTCTCGTTCACATATGTTGGTAGGTCTTCGGCGGACAAGGCCTTTTTGTAACTTTCATAGTATTCTTTGGAAGTTCACATTTTGGCTTGTTCTCTTCCTTGCTTCTTCGAACCCTAATTCTGCGCAGCCAATCTCTGCAAGATCTGTTAAGGTCGTTTCCGGATGTGGAGGGAATTCCTTTCTGCTATTGTTACCACCGGCAGGGCTTTCCTTTTGCCAGCTTTGAAAGCACGTTTTTCCAATATTTCACGCAATAATATAGATTTCTAGGTGGAAATTATAGTATTTTATGTTGATGACAGAATGGTTAAGGGCTCATTGCAAATCCATAAGTCTTTGGTCGTCTGTTAGGGAATCCGAACGTTGGTAGTAAATGACGGTCAGAATTTAATAATTATTTGTTTATTTGAGAAGTTTTGCATCTGTCGTGATAAACTAAGCGATCCATCAGGAATTACTTCGTCCAATTTGAATTTTATCTCGATGGTGGTTGCCGTATACGATTCAGCACTTTGCATTCCATGGGCCGGATGGCCCACTATAATGCTCTCTTCAACTTCCACATACAGCTCTCAGGCGCGTTCCATGGTCTGCTACCACTTCATTGTAAGGAACCGCGTTGTTACGAGAAGGGGATGGTACCCAAAGATATAGCTCTATTTATTCGTAAGTGAGGGATGGTTAGGTGACCGATGTCATTTGGTCGTACATTTGTCTCCTCCATATTTTCGCCGGGCCTCGCTGCGTGTTTGGCCTATTTCTTAATACCGTTTTATTGATGAAATAAAATCTCGGTCAATATCCGCTCGTTAGTAGTGTCTTCTCACTGGCGGCAATTAATCGGTACACAAGTTTTAGCAGCTTACTGTATGAGTTTTGCAATCAGAAGCAGTTGAACCTTAATTATTATACTTAACGTCCTGCTTGTTGCGACATTGGTCATTGCTTCAAGCTAGCCGCCAGTCGCTTGCAGCTGGAACATAGAATCTCTGCCATGCAACTCCAGTCATCGTTTCTCGCTCGTCCTTTTTCAGCACTTCTTCCTCCGAAGCCTCGCTTCCATGTGGTGGTAACAAATCATAAAGTAACAAATCCGAAGGATTGGCTCACGGCGTTGATTCCCTCCCTCCTTGTAAGGGTATATCTACCCTATTACGAAATACTGCTATTTACCAGGCAAATAGAGATCCTTCATTCGGTCTATAAAATTTGAGCAGAGCCACATCGTCGACCTTAGGCACCTGGAGTCGCCTTGGTATGCTGTAGTAACCGTGGCTGACCACCTTGTAGACGAGTTGGCCAATACGTAGTAGGCACGTCGGCCAACACCTTGGCCGAAATGCGAAACAGAAGCTTCGAACACGGAGGCTGGGTTGTGAGATTGGCGTGCGCACCTGCAAGCGATGCCTGGGATCATACCTGGCCCTTGGGCGTCGAAGGTTGTATGGTATGCCGGCCACTGGTTGCTGTGTAGTTTTATTTAAGCCAATAAGTTGGCAGGAATCTGCTGCTTTCTTTGGTGTCCTTAGGTGTCCGTTTTAAGGTTGTCGCCATCTGCATGCGGCGGCGAAGTGTCGAGCGACTTGGTCGCCGCTCCTATAAAGAAAATGTGAAGTGAGCAAGATTGTGCGTTGTTTTCTGCAAAACCTATTGTGTACGCGAACAGGACACAGCCCAGGATGCCTTCTCACGTCTAACACCGAAGGACGTAGATACCATGTCCTCGAAGGATTTGTTGACGACACCTTTTCTTACACCCTTCATCCAGGGTGGTGCGTCGTTGTATTTCGGGTGTCTTATTTGCTTCCGCGAAACATTTCTTCAGATCAGATCCGATCAGATAGCTGACTGCATTTAGCGAAGGACCGTCCTACCCTGTAAACATGCATATCAAAAATTACCAGACGATCAGGTCACTTACATTTTTGTTCCGACTACGCATACTGTATTCCTATGTGCCCCGTAACTATGTACCAAACTTCCTGCTCAGTCCAATGTAACGCATATTTCGCTCATTTATGCTAATATTAGAAGCCTACTACCCAACACGATGCCCCGCACAGCCTGATTAACGCAAGCGACTGTAACTTTGTCGTGTTAACCTATGTATGACTAACGGCTATCTCTTTGGATTCTGAATTGCTTCCTCTGATAAATAACGTCGATATTTCCCATTGTGATCGCAAAAACAAACGGGGGGAGAGGAGTGTTAATGGCCGCACATCAGAGTTTACATTGCTGCGCTATCTACATTCCTTCTAGTCTTGCAATATTCTTTATTCAGTGCAAAGCTGCCGTTCCACCTGCCACCATCGGCGTCTGCACCGCCCAGATGATTCCGGTCCCTCTTTCTTTGGCGAGCTTCATGATGCCCTAGAACTGTTACTTCAGCCTCGGATAACGCCCGTTTTCTCCATCTTGGTGATTTTAACTTTCCCGCGATAACTTGATCTGAGCTAGTAATACCGATGTCGAAACAGATCACTGAAAGTATCTTCAGAGATTTTGCCCTACTTTCAACATATTTCGAATGATTAGCTTTCCTAACGACTCCTAATTCATTAGGCTTACTACCGTAAAATCCCGAGAGATAGCCCACCTAAATCGAGAGCAAGTCGAGTGAAAATATGACGTTGGCTAACTTTCGGTGTGCAGTAAAAAAAGATGAGAAATGTATCGCAGCCAAAGAGCGAACACCCGTTTATTAGCACTGTATTCATTCGTCGTAAAAACCGTCGAACGAACAGTCGCTCTCACTGTCAAACAAAAGGTCGACCACCTCCTCACGCACGGAATTGGACGCGGTTGGCAGGCAGCAGAAGGAGGAATCGCCGAAACGAGCCGCTCATGAAGCTCTGAGTCTTCTTATCGATCAAGGGCTGTTGATATACCGTACGTTTTCAGGTTCCTGTGACATGTGACCTGTTATCTGACCCTACCCACGCTAGCTAACCTCGTTTTCCCGGGCGTCATCCCCGGCTGGGATGATGCTATTGTCAGGGGTAGGTTATCTTTCGGTGTTTTTGAAAAAAATTGAAAAATTGTGCCTAAAACAGGGATGGGTTATCTTTCGGGGGTGGGGCATCTCTCGGTATTTTACGGTAGTTTTATTTCTAACGGCCGAACCAACTAATATTTCGTCCGTTTCTAGTTGGAGCAGCCTGCGTGATCATGTCGTCAGCCATGCCACTTTCCAATGCGAATTGGCCAACCCAAAAAGTAAAAAAATATACAATAAGCATATACGGCGAAGCAGGATATTATTGTATGAATGATAAGCTAGCTTCTTTCTACAATCGGCTCCCCATATATTTTTCAAACATTCTGTTGGTGAAAATTGGGAGCTCTAAAAAAACAAAATTCAGCAGTGAGCAAGCAGGTACATCCTCAAAAGTACAATTACAGAACAGCCTACTTAGCCATGGTACAATAATACTTTAAAGCAGCTCAGCAACAAAAACGAAACACAGTTCCGGTCATCCAAAAAATTAAAGTCCAATCACGCGTGGGAAAAACATAGACTGAAAAACTACGCATCTATGATCTCGGACGCTAGGCGGACGTTCTTTTAGTTAAACCTATCAGATATGCTGCGCACAAACCCCAAAAAGTTTGGCATATCATAAACCCAACCCATGCTAAACGCATTTCGCTTTTTGAAGAACCAGACATTCTAATCCCCGAGTTTACGGTCGCTGAAACACTAAACTCTACGTTGTGCTCAGTGTTCACCAATGAACCTGACGATGTATTTCTAGGTATGCCCCATGTATTTTCAAATGTGCCATCCCTGCTATGCCCAATGTCATTTATGAACCAAATGGCATCATCCAAGTTATTCATTTCTTGAAAGTGACGTGATCAGCTGGTACTGACTGTGTAAATTCTAAAGTTTTAAAAACACCAAACATCTCTCGGCTGTCCTATTGTCGAACATCTTCCAGTGATCCCTGCAATCTGGAGTGGTGCCACGGTACAGGGAGGTTGCAAAGACATTCTTAGAACAACTGCCAGTTGGGCTTGTTTGTACACATTCATGATTGTAAAAGCGCTACTTGAAAACGACGACGAAAGAAGAAACATAACACGAAGCGCTTCTATCAACTAAATTTCATTGTGGAAAACGAACATATATATACTAGGAAAAAGGAACAAGAATCTGCGTCACCACCAATACATTGATAGCAACAATACATTTCAACCATTCATACATACATGACTGAGTAAAACATCTACATCAGATAGCAGCAAATAATCAAAAAGCACGCAGAATACAAACCAAGGTTAAGCACAATCAATCCCCTTCTGTCATGGATAAACATGCAAAGTGATCCTCAAGGGAGATCATAGAAGTTTTTGAAATTAGGAAGGGATGCACTAGTTGTGTCAGCCAGCCATTTGTGCAGTAACATGATGCCTAGTTTGTATTTTTGTAAGGAGTTTGATTGTGCTTCATCTTGGTTTGTATTCGAGGTGCCCTCTGTATATTTGCTGATATCTGCTGCCAATGTTTTACTCAGTCATGTATGTATGAATGGTTGAAATGTATTGTTGCTATCAATGTGTTGGTGGTGACGCAGATTCTTGTTCGTTTTTCCTAGTACATATGTATATTCGTTTTTTCACAATAAAGTTCATTTGATACTAGCGCTTCGTGTTGTGTTTCCTCCTTCGTCGTCGTTTTCAAGTAGCGCTTTTACAATCATGAAGGTCATTTTAATACCCAAGAAAGGTCCATCATTCTCACCTTCAAACTACCGCCGAATATCACTTATGTTCTGTAAAATAAGTGTAAACATAATTTATTCTCACACATTCAAGTTTGTTATCTCTGTAAATTTTTTTCATCCCATTCATCACGGATTTCAGAAAGGCCTCTCCTCTGACACGCAACTAGCGTTCTTTAAGAACGGCATCAGCTCAATAATCCATCACAATATGCCTGTAGATGCCCTCTTCCCAGATTTTGAAAAAGCTTTCAATAACGTACCCGTAAACGCCTTTTCTAACTTTCGCAAATAAATATTGACCCAGCAGCTCTAGAATCTATAAAAAAATTAGTAGGATGGGAACAGTTCATTGCTCAAACCAGATGTCATCTACTAGGCGCCCCGAACTTTCAGGTCTAGCTCAGGGTACGATGCTCGGTCCCCTTCTATTTCTAATGCATGTTAACAACCTACCTACCAATATATCGTCCCATATCCGTCTATTCGCTGACGATTGCGTGATTTATTGTCCTATTAACTGCCCTAATGATTCCAGATTCTCCAAAATCATCTAATAACTATTAAAAGCTCGTGCCAAAATTGTTTCATGACTCTAAACCTTAGGAAAACATGCGTGGTTTCTTTTTATCGCAGTAAATTGCACCCGGATTCTTCATACTTATTTTATTCTTCCGAAATAGCCCCGTGAATTCCCACAGTGATTTAGATGTAAACATTACGCGAAATCTTGCTTGGTCGTTCCGCGCGACAAACATTTATAACAAACCGAAAAAGTGTTTGGATACCTCAGAAGACATCTACGACTCGCTCCTCGTTCTGAAAACTGTAGGCATATCGAACATTATTCCGTTTCAAACTTGAATATGTTTGCGGTGAATAGAAGACACACCAATCTAATCTATCCGAAGCATTAGAATCTGGCCAGAATAGAGCAACTAGGTTTATATAGTCACAATACTCGCGCCAATCAAGCGTTACTAACTTATAGATGAGAACCCATCTTCCCAACCCGCCGCGGTGGCTTAGTGGCTAAGGCGTTGCGCTGCTGAGCACAAGGTCGCGGGTTCGATTCCCGGCCGCGGCGGCCGCTTTTCTGATGGAGGCGAAAAGCAAAAACGCCCGTGTGTACGAGATTTCGGTGCACGTTAGAGATGCCCAGGTGGTCAAAATTAATCCGGAGCCCTCTACTACGGCGTGCCTCATCGCCTGCGTTGCGTCGGCGTATAAAACCATACAGTCAATCACCCATCTTCCCAACCTCGAACGGCGACGCAAATCCACTCGAGTTCGCTTTCATAAATTTTTTCACTCACTCGCCAAAGCATCTCTTACCATGCCCGGGCAACGCATATCTTCCCGCACTAACCACCACAACACAGTTTACTCTGCGCATGCCCATACAACTGGTCACCTTCGGTCATTTTTTGTTCAAACCGCAAAGTATTGGAACGACCTTCCGCCCCACGTCGTGCGCCGCTCCATCCCCATTCTCTTCAAAACACACATCGAAGTAACCCTGTATAAATGTGAACACCGCATGTCACACCACGCTCAGGGGTTTTTGGGGTAGAATAGAAGTAAATATTTAAATAAATTAATAAGGATGGTCGTATTGAAAAGGGTGAATGACATGAACTTTGGCGACCTCCGACCGTAAAGGATGTGCCTCGTAATTTTAGTCATGGTGTTCCATGAATAAAATTACTGGAAGGATAAAGAACATGGTAGCCTACAATTACAGATGAGGGCAATATAACGGCATCGTTATCGATATAAAGACACGGTTAAGGACAATATAACGCACAAGGTGAACGATATGAAACGCACGCTCTTGTGGATTCCACCGGAACTGCCGGCACCTTGCCGTCTTTATGAAGTGAAATAGCATGAAAGCCCACGAGGTCGCAATTGTTTCAAAAGAAAATTTCACGCCCACTACCGCCTCATCCTTTTTCTTAACATAGCTGAAACAAGCCTAAGCAGCCCTCGTAGGCATGCTTAGAAAGCAGCTCTAAGCCATGGCGGCAACGTCTACCTTGCATCTCTATCTACTTCGGCATTCTTAACTAATTTCAAAGCTGGAACATTTTTCCATGTGTTTGGTTAAGCATCCGTGTGAGGCATAGTACGCCCCGCGTACACTGAGGGCGCACGTTCACGGCGAATCTGGCGGAGCCACTCATGGGGATCTCCGGGTACATCCGCTCAGTTGAAGCTCATGTTCTGTCGGTGGTTTTGAGGACTCAATTTTTTTCGTGAAGGATAGAAGTTCTCATAGTATTTTACGTCGTGTCCTCATCTTATACATTTTAGAGCTGGGTTGTTTGTTACAAATCACCGGTGCGGGTTAGCGCCATAGTTTTGTTTCATTTACGATAGATTTTGAGCGTTCTCTAACATAACCGGATACATCCTCGTACGCGTGTGTTTTTCGCATCAACAGCAAATATTTTCCACCATTTCTCGGTACTATGTTCTCAAAAACGGGATCATCCGGTCACTATATTCAAATTGCTTCTTCCTAGCTATCCTTAATCGATACGTGCGGTCGACGAATCGGTTCCCACGTACACGACATAAATACGTAGCTCTAGTTTTTGTTCACTAAAATTCTTACGCATGATTCACATATTGATTTGGTAGTTCGTTTGATGTTGTTGGACAGGTTTCTGTACAATGACGCAAACTTTGTGGCTCGCAGCGCAAAGTGGCACGCTTTAAATCTATTTCGCCCAGGCCTTACAAAAAACCCTTTATACTCAGGGACTCATAATTTTCTAGTCGATCACAGATTTCCGAGTACTGCAACGCAAGATTATTTTTGTTATTGTTGACTGTGTGTTGGGAAGCACCATGCACACTATGAACGGGGGGCTTAGTACACGTGAATAGTGAGAGTAAATTGTTTCAAACTTTTGCCAGCGGTGTCATGAACGTCCACGCAACCACAACCAGTTACCCGCAGATATTTCTTTTGGTACAAATGGGTGAGAATTTCCATAGGGTGTACGTTTTAGCACTACAAACATTGTTTACTGACGCAAAAAGTTATTTGCGAATCGCTACGACATTTACATCCAAATCTCAAGGTAGAAAGGTTTATGCCGGCGGGCCCCACATTTTACAACTTTGACAAACACTTTTTGAGGGAACTATTCTGTGGGTATGATGCTTTATCAAGCGCGTGATTAGGTCCAAATTACATAAGCCACCGCTTTCAGGTCTTCGTGGATCCTTCACTACTACCACTGCTTCGAAACAACGTAGCGATGTTATCTACAACTGTTCTGGGGGCTATCATCTGTGGCGTTCCACTTTAGGGATCAATGTGAGGTCACAGGGGGTGGCTAAGGTTTTAAAAGCATAGGTGGATGCCGATTGGGTAAGTAATACCTGCCGTGGTGGCACTGTGGCTAAGGCGTTGTGCTACTGAGTTCAAAGTCGTGGGTTGTATCACTGCCCCAAGGGCTGCTTTTCTGACAGACGCGAAACGTAAAACCGCCCATGTGACGAGATCCCCAGGTGTTAAAACTTATTCTGGAGCTCTCTACTACGGCGTGCCTCACAGCTCAGGCGTTGCTTCGGCGCATTCAACACCCCAATCAATAACATGTGGGCTAAGAAGCCCTTAATTATTCATTGGCGACATTTAAAAGATACAACCGAGAACCACTTGCAATAAATTGAGTAAGAAAATACTGGGAATATCTTCTTTTCGGCGAACATGATATCGTATCTTGGTTTGCCACTTTCGCACTGTCGAGATCCAATTTATTGGCACAGCGCGCATCATTTCTCTATGTTGTGTTACGGTTATTCTTTGCACAGCTCCAGCTGAGATCGTTTTTCCTAAATGTCGCCTTTGACGCCGCTTTTATTTTGTCGTTTTAATTCGCTATGGTAATTCGCATAACTTGTAGGCTTACCATACTGCTGGTATTTTCTAAAGCGGTCCCAGTAACTCTCAAAGCTCATTATTCCGCGTCAGCCCCTCAAGTAAGGCTGTGCCGCGAAGGAAGCGACAACAACTTTTGCTCAGCGCTGGCAAACAGGGGGCGGTAGCATAGTTACTATAGCAGCCAGCTGTCTCTGTGCAGTTTCTGGTCCAAATACCATCGCATCACCCACATGCTTTTTATTTGTTTCCCCCTTACTGCGACTGCGGTTTTCTTGGCCAGACCACAAAAATGCCGCTTTTCCATAAAATCGGGCAATTGAGGCTTTCTCCTTAAAATCAGGTTGGAGGTGTCTGAAATAACTGACCAAATTAAATACCTGAAATACCTTAACAAATATTTAACCAAATCAGCTGCTCCAAAATTTCGTTTACGGCTTTCGTAACAGAACAGAGTAGTTAATTTGGTTAAAGGAAAGGGTGTTAAAAGAGATTTCTTGAAATTACAGAGGTTTCTCGCTCATCTAACTGGGGTTCTCTGACAAGGGTATTAAGTTGTCTATCTTGTCCTAGTTTGTTTCTCCAGGGGTTCAATGATGTTGACAGAAAATACGGCTGTGTTTCACCACAAATTAGTTGCTGATTAAGTGTGTTTCTGTTAATGTGTTTTTAATGTACGTGGGTGCATAAAAATGAGCAAAATGTCTGTGACGACTATATTGCTGAACAATATTTGCTTCGAAGGCTAAATATCGGAAAAGTGTTATAGACGTTAGAGTTCCACAAGAAAAAGGGCTGTTAACTAAACAAACACCAGCACTGCACAGAAACCAGGGCTGGTTTTTTCCTAACATCAGATAGACATGATATCCTTAGCACAAAATTAAGGGTATAATAAAGTTGTACTAAACCTCCCAATTTAGCAAGGGCAGCAGATGACGAAATACATGTATCAAAAACATCTCTAGTGTCTAAGAGATCCCACATGTTTGTACAAGTGCGTCAGCAGATAGTACTTGTCATCACACTTTGAGGTCACAGTTTCTTCCCTAATTGACCGAAATGACACCCAAAAGATGTGACTTAAAAAGTCTGCTTTCTATGCTAATATCGGCTTCCTAGTATGTAGATCACTATGCAGAACAAATTGGCCGCAATTGTGCAAAGTGAACCTTGCCGTGTTTTTAAAACAGGCGTCTTCTGCTTCGAAAATTGAGCGTGAGCAACAATGCACCTGTTCGTCCGAGAACCTTAGGCGTGTAACCACCATAGGGCTGCAGCACTATTTGACATTTCACTTCGTATCTGTAACAGCTCTGCGCCTCGCGATGACCGGCAGGGATGGCGGCCAAGAGAGGGTGCCAGCTGCAATAAGCGGTATATGGTGGTGCCTCAAAAAGTTGGCACAGAAGATCTACCAGAGAAGCAGATAAAGCAAAATAGAGGTCTCTGGAAATAGTGAGTCTTCCTGGAAGACGTACCTGCCACTATTGTAGTGCCCTTTTTTCTTTATGCGGACCAATCGGAACTAGGTATGATTGTTTATTACAGTGACTCTGTGTTATTGTAAATGTTTGCTGAAATTCTGCAGGTGTTTTGCCAGTTTTTTAGCAAACCTTGGGGTTTTTAGAGCTTCGTTATCCAAATATCCTCTACTTGTAGTTCTTGTGGCACACTCAGGGTTCCAATATCCTCAAAAATGATGATGATGATGATGATGATGATTATAGTTTCAGTTTAACGGCCCAGGGCCGACAGTTGCAAAGAGCTCCAGAGAGAACGTTATTTGATGAGGACGGATGTGCAATTAAATAGTAAATTGTCGACTACAAACAAAATTGAGCCGAATACAAGAAGATGGCTGGTGTATTGGGCCAGTGTGATTATACATGATATGAAAGAAGTAAGAACTTGACGTCCGATAAAAACGGAAAAACAATTTTGTTAGAAAACATTGGTTGTCGGCTGAGAAGTGAGATGGATGTAGCGGGATGTGTTGTCTGTACAGTTCAGGAAAATGTTTGCGTGGTATGGTGTCGAGCGCCTTGCACTAAATGAGTGCGTGGACTGTGGGTAGGGCCTCTCCGCACCTGCGGCACTGTGGTCTTGAAGATCCCGTGAGCAGATAGGACTGCGTTGCATGGGTGTGCCTATCCGTAGCCTAGCCAGAGCGACTTCCGTGTATCTGTTGTGTAAGTCAGCTATATACCGTCCCAAGTGTGGCTTTATTAAATGTAGTTTGTTGTCTGTCTGTTCATTCCAGTGTGTTTCCCGTGTTCTGCGCAAGTGTTCTCTTAGGTATGGCCTGAGGTCTGTATAGAGTACTGTTTTAAGGTCTACAGTGTTCCCGAGTGCAGCAGCAGCAGCCATCTCGTCTGCCAACTCGTTCCCAGCGATCCCAGTGTGTCCTGGAACCCAGCAGAGGAGCAGCTCATTCTGCGCATACACAGACATGATAGTTTTGAATACAAGATTAACTATGTGGTTTTGGGGGAGCTGGTGCGATGATAGTGCGCGAACAACACTCAAGGAATCTGTATAGGTGATGGAATTGGGAATTTGATTTTCAAGTATGTGTCGTACAATAACTTAAATTTCATACGCTTATGTTAAAAATATTGTGCGCACTCTCATGGTTCTAACTGCATTAAATTTGGGGCCATGAGCAGCGCAGGAGACCATAGTGGAGGTTCTAGAAGAGTCACTGTAAGATTCTGCACATGGGTATTTGAACTGCAGATACAGAAAGTGCTGCAGTGTCGCAGCTCGTGGCACCCGATTTTTGTCAACTTTCATAAAAGAAAGGTCACCAGACACAGGGCGAACTTGCGAAGGCGGTAAAATTTTTGAAAAGGATGACCTGTACACATCTAAAAAGGAAGCGCTTAGATCCAAGGTTCGCTCTCTCACTCTAAGCGAAAAGGGCAGAGGAACGGATGGGCGATTTACAAAGAGCACAGATGTGGATGTATTGTTAAACACAAGATAAAAAGGATGGTTGTTCAGCGATGAAATCTAAAAGCATAAAACAAGTCCATGTACGTCCTTTGGTTCTTAAGGGACCACTTGTTACACTCGACATACAGACCCTCGACAGGGCTAGTGCGAAAATCACCCGATGCAAGACGTAGCCCTAAGTGTAGCACTGGGTCAAGGATTCGCAACGCTGCTTTAGTCGCCGACCTATACACCACACTGCCATAGTCTAAACGAGCCCAACCAAAGCTATATACAAGCGAAGCAGCAGTTCTTCGTCTGCCCCATACGATTGGTGGGAGAGAACCTTAAGGATATTCATTGTTTTCAGACAGTTATGCTTAATTTCCTTGATGTGTGGAATGAATGTGAGTTTGTGGTCCAACACAACACCTCAAAACTTGTGCTCCTTGTTCACAGGAAGCGACACGCCATAAAGAGTAATGTCTAGGTCCAGATAGACCCCGCGCTTTCTCGAGAACACAACGCAGGAGCTCTTTCCAGGATTAATTTCAAAACCATTCTTGTCTGCCCAGCCGGCAAGTTTCTTGACGCCGACTGGACTTCACGTTCACAAATGGCCATATTGCATGATTTGAAGGATATCTGGACATCGTCTACATACATGGAATACGAGATTGTATGTGGCAATGCCTTTCCAAGAGAGTTCATCTTAACTATGAAGAGCGTGCAGCTCAACACTCTACCTTGCGGCACGCCATTTTCTTGCACATGTACCTTTGACAGTGTAGAACCAAATCTGACACGAAAGGTTCTTTCGACAAATAACTAGCAAGAGTGTTAAACATATTGCCAGAAACACCAATTGACTTGAGGTCACTAAAGATCCCATAACGCCAAGTGGTGTCATGGGCCTTTTCGAGGTCGAAAAACACAGTTAAACAGAACTGTTTGTGAATGAAGGCATCTTTGATGTATGACTCTAGTGCCACAAGTTGATCGTTTGTGGATCTGCCCACCCTGAAGCCTAACTGGCAACTCTCGAGAAGGCCGTTGTACTCCAAAAAGTACACGAGCCTCTGGTTTGTCATCTTCTCGAGAAGCTTGCACCAGCAGCAAGTAAGGACAATGGGCCGATAGCTAGCGGGAGAAGGGTACTTCCCTTCTTTCAAGAATGCTACAACTATATCATCTCTCCAGGACTTTGGAATGCGCCCCGAAAGCCATATTTTGTTGAAAAGGTGAAGGAGTGTTTCAAGAGTGTCTGTGTGTAATCTCTGTATTATTGTATTTGTGATGTTGTCTGGGCCTGGAGCGGAGGGTTTGCACGTGCCCAGAGCACACCTGAGCTCATGAAGTGTGAACTCAGAGCTGTAAGAAGTCTTATAAAGGCTTTGTCTTATAAAGGCTTCTTTTCGGCCACGAGTTTGGGTTTCATGAAAGTGTTTGTGTAGTGTGCTGAACTAGATACGTGTTGGAAGTGTTGTGCAAGAGTGTCAGCCTGGTCTTCAAGTGGGTCCCCTGTTGTGCTGACCAGAGGCAGGCTGTGTATCTGTTGTATTTTCAGTTTGCGTATTCACGTCCATTCTTTTCGTGTGTCTGTGTAGGAGTTATTTTATGTTATGAATGAACGCCAACTATTGCGTTTTACCTCAGGGCGCACACGTTTTCCAAACGGCTTGGCCCGTTTGAACAAAAGGAGGTTCCTCGACGTGGGGTACCGACGAAGGATACCCCACGGCTTGTTCTGAGCCTCTCGCGCCCGCCGAAAGTCCTCATTCAAGCACGGCCACCGCTGTTTGCGCAGAGCATCAGAAGCGTGGGGAATGGACTTTTCGGTGGAGTCGAGGATGTGCTCCATGACTTGTTGGGTTGCCTGCTCAACATGTAGGTGTGTTATGGACGTGTAGTGTAGTTTATATGAATCTGTCAATGTATTCCCGTTTGCTCTTGCTCCATTCAACCTGTTCTGGGAAGATGGACTGCTCGGGCCCTTACCTATATAGGTTAGGTGAGGAAGTGGTCACTACCATATGGGTCAGTGCCCACACCCCACTCAAGACATGGAAAGAGAACTGAAGATCCAATAGCCAAGTCAAGGTGTGAATAAGTGTTGTGTCCTATATTATAATATGTTGGCTATTTCTGGTTGAAAGGACATGCTCCCTACGATGTTAAAAATTTCTCAATTAGGCGACAACGGGCATCCGTGCCAGCAGAGCCCCAAAGACAGTTATGTGCATTCAGGTCACCTATCAGAATGAAAGGTTCGGGTAACTGATCTCCCAGACCATCGAAATCTGAGCTCAAGAGGTGGAAGTCAGGTTGGATGTAAAGAGAACATAGTGTTATAGCTCTATTAAAAATTATCGCTTGAATGGCAACAGCCTATTGGGCGGTCTGCAGTTATACAGTATGGCAAGCCAAGGACTTCTGGGCAATGATGGCCTCACCACCTGAGGATGGGCCACCACCATCTCTGTCCATCGTACATACCATGTAACTTTTGAAGAATTTTTTGTGCGTGGAGTTTAAATTGGTTTTTTGGAGACACATCACACTTGGCTGATTGGACTGGAGCAATTCATAGACATCATCAATATTTTTATGAAGGCCTCAGCAGTTCATTGCATATTATCTCTTCCCATTATTGAAGTTTAGAGCTACTGGAGTATTTTCGTCTTTTTGTGTCCCCTTTCGGGGCATAAACTGTTGGAAGTGGTTTTTCGGTTTTCTCTACTGACCTGGACGCCGGAGCTGGTTCCTTCCCCTGTGGTGCATGCCGGAACGGCTCGACGTCCGTGTCGTCATCTGAAGGCAAGGGGGTGCCAAGCGGACTTGGCAAGGGTGTGCCCTAGACTTGGACTTGGCACCATTCCCAGTGCCCTTTGTTGGAGCCGCGACCGCTGAGGGCGTCAGGAGCACCCCAGGTGGCAGAGGCGGAATGGCGGGGGTGGGAACTGCCGCATGTGGTTGCGTCTCCATATCCTCCGTGCCCTCGCGTGGCGTGTGCTTCGGGCCGGTAGAGAGGAAACAGTGGATGCAGCAGCATCCCCAACGGACGTGGTGGCCACCACAGCCACTGCTGCCTGGGCAGGCGGCGTGGTGGCGGGTGGGGCCGCCGAAGGCAACCCAGGGGGGGGGGGGGCAGGCGCGGGACCAAGTCCGACTCGCAGTACTAGGTCCCATCCGAAACCACACGCCGCTCTGCCCTCCGGCGAGCTGCGTCGGCGTACCTTCCCAGGGGCAAAGAGGCAAACCTTTTTCGCGCCTCTGGGAAATTGCTGTTCTCTTTTACTTTCAATGCAATGATCTGCTTTTCTAATTTGAACTTCCCACAACTCCTACAATAAGCAGCGTGCGGTCTCTAGCAGTTCGCACAGGTGAAGCTCTCGGATGCACAATTGTCGGTTATGTGGTCATGGGCTGCACATTTTGCGCACGTCAGTTTACCACGGCAAGAGGTTGTGCCATGCTCAAACCGCTGACACGTGAAGCAGCGGCGTGGGTTCGGCACGTAAGGTGGGATTGGACATCTTAAGAAACCTGTGTTGACCGACTCAGGAAGTGTTGCGCGGTCAAACCTAAAGATTATGTGCTGGGTAGGGATTTATTTTATCATTTCAGCGTATGGGGATTCGCCTCACTGCTGTCATGCCCTGATATCGAAGGCCCTCGAGCAGATGTGCTTCACTTTCACTTATTGATATCTGCATCGACCAGGCGCGTTTGCTTGAGGAGGCTAAAGGATGGTTGTTTGTTTCGAACTTCAATTAGGACTTCTCCCGCTGCGAGCTTCTTAGCCTTGTACGATATGCCTATGAGGCTTTGAAGAAACTTGGAAATGGCAAAGGCAGACGGGGAAGTGATGCGTTTGGACTATTTCCAGCGATTCCATTATCAAAAGGCGCGTGAAGTTATCTGGCTCTGGAAGAGTGATGGAAGGCAAAGAAGGAAAGGTTACGTCGGTGCGGCCCCTTTTCAGGGACCAATCACGTTTGGGGGGAGGGGGACGTAGGTTCAGAAAATGCCGTATGATATAGAAAAAAGCAGGGAACGGGGGTACTTTCGTCGTCAGCCTTACCCCTATAGCTGAAGATGTCCCGGAGCTCCCTGCCTCGTAAACAGAAAGGGAGCCCATCTGCTGGAGCTTGACCTGGGCTGCGACGGCCATCGTTTGTGGTTTCTACCCTTCAACATAAAACAAATCACCAATATCCTCGAAAAACTGGTACCTGGCTAAACCAAACTTGAATACACGAAGTGTTTATAAATTCTATAGAAGTTTGGAATGCCCAAAAGAAGCATACAATCAAGCAAGTCAAGCATCTTGCAATGGGAAACATATGCGCTTGTACGTATTACAAAAGTAACGCTAGTTGTAACAGATGAAGACGTAACTTTTGAGGTTTCCCTCGTTGGCATTCACGCGATCCTTTCAATCGAGGAGTCTTAGCACTTAGAAAGCTATTTTCTACTTTTGCGTTAGAAACAGTGGGAGTTAAAACCCTAGCCCGCACCAAAAATAAAGGTAGACATTAAGAACTTTTTAAAATTATCCGAGTTCGATCATGTTCGCAATTTCATAGAGCTGATAGAAAAACTACTCCTCGCCTAGCTAATTCCATCATTTTCCATAAACTCTTAATGAGAAATCGGGTCATCGGTTTCGAACGTAAGATGCCACGGAATCTTGCCATTTCAAATAACATACCTAACACTCAAGCTGGGGACATGAAATAATCTCCATTTAAACAGGTGCGCTTTAAAAGGGCAAATAAACCCTTCATGGGACTTCTCGTCATTCACACTTATAACCTATTTGTCCAACACAGAGGGCACAAGGGGTGGTCGGAAACTTCATTGATTGATTGTAGGGTTTAACGCGCCGACGCAACGCAGGCGATGAGGCGCGCCGTAGTGGAGGGATCCGGATTAATTTTGACCACGTGGGGATCTTTAACGTGCGCCGAAATCTCGTACACACGGGCGTTTTTGCTTTTCGCCTCCATCAGAAAAGCGGCCGCCGCGGCCGGGAATCGAACCCGTGACCTTGTGCTCAGAAGCGCAACGCCTTAGCCACTGAGCCACCGCGGCGGGTGGTCGGAAACTTCAAATTCATACGTGGGAGTATTATTTTGCAACTGTATGCAATTAGTTTGCAGAACCCAGTTAATCATAGATGCCCAATTTCTACCACTTAGTGATTTCCTAATGCTCTTGGATTGATCCGAAATACCTAAGCTTGGATTGATCCAAAAAATCTCAATCCCCGTCGAATATTGTGCCGATGGCAGGAGGTGCGAAGCTGGGGCCAGGTCGGAGAGAGACCCGCACCTCACCAAAACGTTACGGGGTGGCATGGCAGATGACATGAACGATGCGGCAGTCCAGCGATGTGTTTACAGACTGTTTAAATGGCCACCAAAACAGAGCCCACGCAGGCAGAGCGCACCCACTCAGCTTCTTCGTCGTCGGAGGCTGGGACGCCACTGCCGTGCTGTTTTGCCCTTTTCATCCTCTTTTCGTGACAATATTGCTCGTTTATGAAGTCAAGTGTAGCTCTTTACAGTTATTACTGGTCCCCAGCAAAAATCAGGATTTAAACGCATTAAAAACCACATTCACGTGATGACGCATAACAAAGGCGATGGGAGCAGGTGTGAAGTGAGCGTTTGTGTAATAATCTTTTTACCTCAGGTCGTTCTTTTATGCCCTCAAAAACGTACATTTGCTACTTGCAGGCCGGATTACTCGCTTCTTGAACTCCAAAACAAGACTAGATTTGTTTAACATGGTGGATTTGTAGAATTTGTAGACAAGGCCAGTTGCTGAGGTTCCATTTTATATTTGGTTAACCTTGAGTTGTTTTGTCTAGAAAAAAACTTTTAGTGCCAATGCAAAATACTGGCGAATATAAGTTCCTACGAGAGAAATGGGAAGCTTTGTTCGGGCCATGTCGGATCACCCTTCTAATTACGTTGCGCGGATATATATCTTCGCATTTTTTAACACGGTCTGGGAACAAAGATTGGTTCACCATAGAGGTGGAGTAGCCCACATGTGGCAGCATTTACAGAAGCCTTGTATGCGCAAATCCTTCTGAACAACGCTTCGTCTTTAGAGACTCCTGGTCAGCAAAGCTTCTTGTCGCTGAGTAAACATTTTTCCGCATGAGGCGGAAACCCGGTTACAATCGTAAGAAAGAGATACTAATCCGTATCTTCTTCATTATGCAGGTAACTTTGTGCTCTTTCGGCTATTGCGCTGCGGCCAATGATCATGGCTTGCGGCATCTCAAGGCTACGACCCCTGCGCCACAACAATTCCTTCTGCACAGAAGAAAACTGCCACCATTCGTTAACAGCTAAAGAGAAGTGGGCACCCCTTGGTGGATCAGCACAGTGACGTCAAAAGGGAACCACATCTCCACCGTACAAATACGGGAAGCGTGGGCAAATGGCAAACGGCAAGCATGGGCAAAGAGGAGCACATTACAATTCCAGGGCTCTTCGTTGTACGGGCTGGTAGACAACATCATCATCATCATCACTAGCCTATCTACGCCCACTGCAGGGCAAAGGCCTCTCCCATTATTCTCCAATTGCCTCGGTCCCGTGCCAACTTACAACACACTTGTTTAAATACTTTTCACTCCTGCGCCTTGACATTCCTAGGACGTCCCGATTCTCTTCTTGAATCATAGAAGGCTGTTGATGTCACCAAACTGCTGTTACCAAGCGCGGGAAACATAGAAAATAATAGAGGATCCACTTAAGACGGTTGGGGCTGGGCATCCCACCGCTGCCACCATTGTTGGAACTGGGCATTCCACAGCAGCCACCAAATTGTGACTAGCACCCCAGCTTGTCACCGATGTTGGGACTGGGCCCGCTCACCACGGCCACTACTGTTGCGACTGGCCATCCGAGCGCAGCCACCGGTGTAGCGGCGTTGCCTTGCTCCGTCCGCTATCGATGCGGCGCAGAGCAGAGCGATGAAGTTGTCAAGCTGAAGAAAAGTTGAAGTAACATTTATATACCGTATGTACAAGGGTAAGCAAACGTTACATGGCTCGCACAAAGGCGACAGCATCTCCACTCGGTGCTCCGAAACGTGCCGCCGAAAAATGCCGACGAGGAATGCCTCCGGGCGGGTTTTTATACTCCGGGATGTTCGTTGGAGCCCTGAGAAGTTCGAATCGCTCCCATCAGAACTCTACTGGCTGAAGTTTGAAATCCGACGAATGGTAGCGAAGCGGGTGCGTCAGCCAAGCCGCCACAATGTGGAAAAGGTGGGCGACACCCGGGCCATCTCTGCGACCTCGCCTCCAGGCGTGGAGCGACATGTTGGTTGTCAGTCATTTACCCGATGCAGGATTCGGCCGACCCGCAATGACGAAAAAGGACTGATGATTCTGCGGCGATGCATGTTTCAGCTTGTCCACCGTGGGCGGTTTTGTCTGCTTTGAACGAGGCGTGAATCGGCCCCGCATTCGGCGCGTCGCCCCGTGCAACGAATTTGTGCCGGGCGCACTGGCACAACACCACCCCGCCGCCAGACAATGCGCCAGGAAGACGAGCTGCCTCCAGGTGGCTCGGTTGCCGGGCGCGCTCTTTCGCCAGGCTCATCCAGGTTCATCCCCAGTTCTCCTGCAAAAGGGCGGCTCCACGCTCCTCCTTAGATGCCCGATTCGAGGTACGAGCACACTGGTGCAGTTGACCGGACTACTACTGCACAAAACCTACGCCACCTCCAGTCGTCAAGTGCAGCTCCTGCGCAAAGGAAGTATCGGTCCAGTTTGGCGAGTCTGGCGTAAGGCGCGGCTGACGTGTTTTCGCTGTCGCCAGCTGCAGTTGTTCCACCCCTGTTTTGCAGCCTGCTAAGTCACCACTGCCATCACTGACCGAGTCCGTGACTAGGAGGCATTTGTTTTTAACACCTTTCTTTCTATGTGATGAGAGATATAGATGGTTCAACGCGTATCCCCTGCCGTGCGTAACACTAGAATTTCTCGCGACACCCCGAAGGTTCAAAGATCCGGCCTGTAACATGACAACCTGCGTCCGGCCGTGGACAGCAGTTTGTAATGACATAAGGTTTTGGAGACTGAAGACGAGGTACTGAGAAGCACAGACCGGAGAGGAGAATTCAACATGGGGTCTGGAATTATGAACGCAAAGAATATTTATGCGAATTGGTTAAAGGAGCAACACCGGACCCCTGTTGAAAAATAATTGGGGGCACGGGATTGTTTAATGCTACAGTATATGTCTCAATTACAAAGTAAAACTCCAGAAAAGAGTCTTTATAATTTAGGATACCTTGAAGGAACCTAAATTATAAAAGCACAAATACAGCAACGGAATTAAAATTTCCGCCTTATTCTAAGTTTTTTCAAATAACCTTGCTGCCTGAGGAGAATGGTATTTTACAATTTGTCTTTTGCAATCTTGTCTTAATTGGCCAGCAGCCCCGAGAACGTAGACCCCGCATTCTGTGGTAACCTTTGTCAGTTGACATTTTAAAAAAATTCATGTACATCGCAGCTGCCAACCAACTGCTGCATTGTGGTAAACATTGTTCGGGAAATAGCAACTGATATTCGAAAGGCCAAGTTCATTTCTTGGTTGCATAATTGAAGCAAGGTAAACAGTTATAAAAAGGCTGTTGATACCCATCCGCTTTCAACGAAGTTACAATGCAATTTAAGTAAACACAACAAATGAATTAAGCTGTGTTCAGACTACCGATATAACTGCCATATCGTGCGCTGTGGACACAGTTTGGTTGACTGAGACGTCAAATGATCTTCCTCTTTAAAGATATCACGACAGTTGCGACAACACTATGAACCCGGGCTTAGACCTGCGTAAGCGCTTCTGCGATCTACATAAATAAATTCCTCTTAAGTTCAAAGAACCCATGAACTATTGCCTACAACTTTTGCGATGACAGAAGCTTTGACCTTAATCACCCGAAGTATCTAGGGTTCCCATCTTTGCCAGAAAGAAAAAGCCCTTGGGGGGAGGGGGGAGGGCTAATATATAGAATGTTTAATTTGTGTTGAAGAAAAGGCTCCGTGTTGTTGATATGCAGTGACAGTTATTGTAGCGTTTTCTTAGAGCGAAGTCAACAGAACGTTTGTATTGAAAGTGATTGGGAGCTTAGCTATTGCTCTATATGTGCTTCACTGAAACGTAACCGTAATTGGTGACCGCGGCAGCAGCATTTCGTTGTTTAGTTCCGGCCTTATGTCCCCCTCCATCTCAGGCAGCGCGCTCGCCCGCAAATTTTATCTGCTCGCTTGTCTTTGCGCAGCTTGTCGACACATTTTTATTGTCTTAGTTGTTGAATTGGCCATTTTAATACTTCAAAACGGACATAATCGCGGCACGAGGGCCAGAAAACCATCAAATGACGGCCGGTTTTAAAGGAGCGATGAAGACAAAATACAACTTCGTATAATTTGAAAAAATTAGGATTCAGTATCTCACTCAGCTCCATGACAGCCACAAAAGATGTTTTTTAACGAAAAAAAAGCAAGAAGTATTTAAAAACTTTCAAATTTCGCGCCACAGTGACGTGTTATGAGCAAGAATGACGTCAAACGGGGCAACAATAAAACATAACTTTTATTGCGTTAACTGCACGTTAGCATTCGAGTGATGCGGTCAAATGGAACTAGAGGCCCCATTACAGACGTCCAGTCATGTGTCGTCGCGACAGGTGAGTTAGGCGGCCGGCAATCGCACAAACAAGGTTCCATGATGTCATAAAAAAGTTGCGGGAAATTGGCTAGGGGGTCGCGACTGCTTCACACGTTTTCTTTAATATCTCCCTTATTTGTTCTAAGATTGCGATGATATTGGCATCATTGTTATCGGGACTAAGCAGTCTTTCTAATAAACCCGACTTGTATTTTGTCTTCATGGCTCCTTTAAGTATGGACCTCGAAAAAAGGGGTCTACAGCAATCTGAGACGTACAATGAACTACATATGACGATACTGATTGACCTGCTATCGCATGCCCACGGTTTATGTCAAAAGAAGGATTCTTTGTCATATATGTACGCTTTTGGCGTTTAATAAAAAAAGTGCGCTTTTGACGTTTATTGTTTTAGACCGGCAAACGCAGATTTTCAAAAAAAAAACTGCTGCAAGCGCAGAACACCTATGAGACTACGCGCGCAAGCAGGATACAGGCAGGGGATCAGTGAATCCACGCTGCTTCGACTCACAGGTAAAACCATTTTTTACAGAAGCAGTCATTTTTAAAACACAAGTGAAAACTACTAAAAACATTTCACCGATGTTTCGGAATAATGTTTTTTTCCTCTGAAAAGTACTTCCTGCTGCAATTACTGCGTGATTATCTGCCAAATAATGCATGATATAAAAACACTTATCTTGTATATTGTATATAAACACGGTAGTAAAGACAATACATACTGAATATATTCATGCATGCAAAACCTAGCGGGCTGCAGTATTGCGACGAGAACGACGTAATGTCGTAACATGCTGCACTTACGCTGCAGTTACGCACCACCGTGCGATAAATTGCCTGTTGATAAGATAAAAGCAATGCCTCGTGAACGGGGGATTTCATTGATTGATTGTGGGGTTTAACGCGCCGACGCAACGCAGGCGATGAGGCGCGCCGTAGTGAAGGGCTCCGGATTAATTTTGTCCACCTGGGGATCTTTAACGTGCGCCGAAATCTCGTACACACGGCCGTTTTTGCTTTTCGCCTCCACCAGAAAAGCGGCCGCCACTGCCGGGAATCGAACCCGCGACCTCGTGCTCAGCAGCGCAGCGCCTTAGCCACTGAGCCACCGCGGCGGGTGAACGGGGGATTTAATAGAATACAAATGACACAGTGGGCCTGAGCGAGCCACATATGCAACATAACTCGCATTTCGCACCCTCCGCAACGGCAACAGTAGTGGATGCACGTTAAATGGTTGATGAAACGTAACGCCGTATTTTATTTATATTGCATATTTGCTCGGTTTTGAATAAATATTTGCATATATTGAGCCCAGAAACACGAAGTAACACTCAGAGATGTTTAAAAGATTTTAGGTCACAAAGCATATGCATAAAAATATATGGCCAATTTCAGTACTACTGTGAGCGACCAAGCCGAATATTTCGGTCCTTGCCTCAGGATTTATTGCTCGCAGATGCAGGTAACGTTGTAGTAACCATTGCAAAAACAGCAACGTTGTAACGTTGCTGTTTCTTTTGTTGTCGTATTATGCCTTTTGAGAAAAAAATGCCCCCATCTCCCCGCGAGGGAACCCTTGTGTGATGCGGCGCATGCATACGGGAAATGAGAGAGTTCACGTGTTTTAGCGAACACCACACAGCTCTTTATTACTTTTAAGAATGATGACTTTATGGTCAGTAAAGTGCACAGTGAGCGGCTGCCGCAGCAGTGGTCGAATCTTGGTTTCATCGTCGATGTTCGAGAAGAACGAGAGCGAGCGATGACTGAACCGCCGCGGAGAAATATCCGCTTTATCTTCACAGCGCTTGAAGGAGAGGAGACCGCGGGAGAGAGTCGCGCATGCGCGCACATGCGCACCGGAGCAGCTGTTAAGGCAGCGTTAACGTAGCGAAGCGCGCGCCAACCAAGCGCGCCAGCTGTCGTTATGCCAATGCGCCGGAGTGAGAGTGTTGCGCACAGCTGTGGGAGAGACGAACGGAGGAGAGTCGCGCATGCGCTGATGGCGTGCGGACGGACGCCGACGACGCAGGAGGGACACGACTCAGAGCAAAAGATGCGCCGCATCTAAAAGACTAGCGGATTCCGCTCGTATCAATCGGGAAAGTGGGAAGAGAAACCAGTAGACGAACAAGGTATGTTGTTGGAGCGGATGTTCACGCGTATTAGGATTAAAAGCCCTCATTGGCTGAGAATAATCTCGTGTATCACGTGATAACCATGCTCACGCAGTATTCATTCTGCCATTCCACGTATTTATTCAGACGGGCGCTATCGAATGTTCTTTTTGCTTTGGTAACGATGTTTTTTTAGGGAGACGAGTTCCCTTGAGCACCCTCCACCAAGCTGACTCTTCTCAATGGGACATAATAGTATAGAGGGGAGCGTAAAAAGATGTGATCAACTCAAACAATGGCAAAGCCTGTGAAGGTGCGCATATTCACATAATTCCCATTAGCACCAAAATACACAACAATTGGGCGAAAATGCTACAATCTGAGCTTAGAACAGCCAGAGCAAACTTTCAAGTTGCATCCATACCATTCGGGGCTCGCTGGTGTGCGAATGTGAAAACTGTGTAAAGATTTTGCGCGTTGGGATCAGTCAATTTTAATGGTGAGATCACTTGGATTCAGTTGCCGCATTTCAAGAAAACTGATGTCCCCATTGCTGTTTATTACAGGCGTAGGTTGCCGTTTACTGTTTAATTAACGCTTGTGGTGGATAAATAGCTACAAGAGCCTACCTCAGGCATCACATTACTTCAATGAGTGCTGGTACGAATGAACGTATTCTGCGTGCTGCTTTGGTCCCTGTGTGCCTACTACATCGTAATGGGATTTAACAAATGTCGTTTTTCTCCCTCGATTGCGCTAAAGCATTTGATGTAGTCAAGAGTTCGATGAAAGTTCGTCTGGTCAGGTATCATGATGAGGACGAAATCTCGCTAAAGTATTTTACAGCTGTACCCTAAGCCTGAAGAGTAACGATATATTGATATAGTCGCGGACCGACCGAGGTGAATACCCAGGACGGAGGCCGAACTGCTAACGCGCACTATTTGCGCGCGTATTCAGGAAAAATTATTACCGAATATTTTGCTAATGCGAACTTGTGGGACGCTCGGTCTTGTCCGACTGCGGCTCATGACTGGTGTATACACAGGACGGTCGAACATCTGGCTCATTTTCCCCAAAACTTAGCGGTGGTTGGAGGCCGTTCCTTCGTGTATAGGATTCTCAAAAATTCCACAAGCCGCAGTGAACACCGAAACATTGCGAGGGAACAAGCTTTGTCAATGATGTGAGAATGCTGGTGCATCACTTCCAGTTGAGTAGCGAAAACACATGTGTGGCTGGGGGAGTTCACGCACTGCCAATAGGAAACGGTGCATAGGCCAAGGCTTATGTCACTGTCACCAGATAATACCTATGAATTGGTTATGGAATAATCAATGATTGGTCGCGAAATTGGAAGTTTGAAAAGCAGCGAGCTTTTCACAGCAGCTGTCTTTGTTAGTGACAGTTTCCTTCAGTTTGAACGTTTTATTTGATTGTGGGCATCAAAAGTGCGAAGTTACAGCTGCAGAATTGCAATGACTCCTGAAATATTCCGCTGTTTTGGATGACCTGGAATGGAGTACAAATGGATGGACACAGGGATTGGATCAATGAAATGGGAGCGGATGAGGCTGTATTTTTAGAACAGCTTTATCACTTCGGGTAAATCTTTGATCGAAGCTGACTTTCAAAGCAGTATCACTGCAAGTAAAGTGGCCAATTGCAGCTTTTATGTTACCACGAGCTGATGCGTGAAAAATGAGAAGCCGGATAGGAGTGCGACGAGTACGATCGCATCCCCAACAACTGTGTTCGTTGAGGCACGCTTCACAAGAGTTAGAATTTCGGCTGGTTAGCACATAACTTCGAGACAACGCGGAAGACAACGGAGCGAACGGGGCGGAAATTAAAGAAACAAAGCGCAAATGTTATCTACTTATCGCTCCGTCCAGTAGGTAACGCTAACGCTTTCTTTCGGAGGCACGTTTCATACAACACCAGCAAAAAACTACAACCTATATGCCTTTTCCCAGATATACTGGCCAAACGGATAAAGTCTGATGTTTCATTAGAAATGATGTTGAGATGGACAATACTCAGATGAGAATGCGAATAACAAGGTGACAACGGCAATGGTCTAAATAGTGTTGCAGCCGGTAACAACTGTCGTGGCCCTTTTGACTCTCTGAGGTCTTCCAGACGAATTGAGATCACAACACAATTCACACGGCTGCACACCGTCTTCATTCCTTCACAGTTGTAACAGTAGGCATTTGAATACACTTGAAGGCTCTTATCCTGTTACACGTTTAAACTTAACTGCGCAGAACACGACTGACCATCGCCCTGACAGTTGCCCTCCGAAGGTGGATTACTACTGAATTAGATTGGCTCTTATGATCTGGATTTATAAATGTCGTTATTTTGCGGTCTCGGAACAACATATCAAACAATAAACTTCTGAACTGTTCAAACTATAGGCATAAGTACACATTTTATGTGCTTTATAGTTTTTATATCAACAACGGGAGGCATTAGGCCTCCACTTTGGGTATCTCGGAATAATCAAGCAGACGGCGCCCATGGCTCGTAGAAATAAAAGAACATTGCTGGCCGCGAACCTCGAGCCTTAGATAAGGCGTGATCTTTATAAAGAATTTTTCTCGGTAATATAAACTAAAAGATATGATTTATTTGCCTGAATCTTGCATTGCATATTCTAGTAGCCCTAAACACAGAATTGGTGCGAAATTCCAACAGAATTATGGGTGCCAAGTTGTATGTTTGATATCTCAAGACATTATGTGTGTATAAGTTAAATAGTAATGATCTGGCATAAAGCTAACGTCTTAATTCAAAAAGCAATACTAGGCACATGCATTACCTATCACAGCAGCTTCTTAAGCGTCGCGAACGATCCCTACTGCAGAATATCGTTGTTTTTTTAGGGAAGCTCGCTTGCGTCATTTTCGGCTTCTTTTGCTTTCAGAATTTGTGAAACACAAGTGTCTGTGTGACGCTTAAGAATGTAGTTTTATTGTTTCGACTGACAATCAAGGCACAAAAGAAGAAAAAGGTGTCAGATTTTGGCGAAACACATGAACACCCCTATTTTTTGTGGCGGCATAGACTAAGCCATGTGAAATAGTTGAACCCACTGCACGAGCGCATGCCGTCTTGGCGTCATTTAGCATAAAATGTTTGCTTCACCTCTTAAATAAGTGTCCATTCGACTTTATATCGCCAAATATTTAAAATTGGCAGCAAGCTGAACAGTGGTGGACAGTTAGAAAACGTGAATACTCACATAGAACAATTTCAAGCACAATGAGCTTTCAGAAGTTTAGGTATTATTTCTGATGCTCGAGCACTTGGATAGTAACGCTGTGGACTGAAATTAACTTCAACAAATCATAAATGCTCTGAAGTTACAAAATCCTAAAATAACTGCCAACCTTAAAGGGCTGCTCATTTTTAACCCATTTTACCCATGGAAAAACTACTGGGCGAAAGTTGAAAAAATGCATATATTATTAAGACCACTCAAGAAAACTCTCAAGAAAAGTTCACAAAAAACTATTTATTTCCTGGGAAGTTATGACGGCGTGCTAGATCTAGTACAATGGGCGGTGTCAGAGTCGTTTTCACCGCCGTTGCTCCGACGGTGCCTACTTGCCTTCATAGAATTCTTTGAAGCATCCTCGCTCCAGACACAAAGTGCATTGGCACTTTTCGCATTCCCACATGGCTCGCCTATGGCAAACTTTGCATCTGAGCTGCTTTCCGAGATTCCTGGGGTAGTGCCCTCTGGGGCCCAAAATGATGCCAGTTGGGACGCTTGCACGTGTTCGTCTTTGTTTCCGGTTCTGAACACCCAGGTGCAGGAGGTGGCGAGTCAGCAGTCCAGTGAAAGTTATAAGGTCCAGTCTCTTTTCAAGTGTAACCTTCAATTTGTCGCCCCACATGCTTCAACGGCCTCACCTTGAATTTAGCCCAATCTATGACTCATAATGACTGTCTCATGATTCGAAGTACGAATACTTTTTTATTTGTACCACGTGATTCCCCTCGTCAAGACCGTAAATTTGTTACCCTACACGCCCTCGCGGGGTCACTTCGAATTTTACCCCAATATAAGAGTCGCCATGACAATCTCATGGTTATAACCAGGAAGCATTTTTGTATTTCTCCCACGTGATTCCGCTCATCAAGGCCATTAATTTGATACCCATCACATCCTAGCGGAATCAATTTGATTGTTAAACCAATCAATGACTAACCATGACTATTTCATGATATAACCATACCACATTTTTGTCCCACGTGATTTCCCTCATCGGAACCTTCAATTTGATGCCCCGGACACACAGTGGCATCATTGTGAATTTTAACCTTATTTATGACCCATTTTGATGATGTCATGATAATAATAAGGAAGCACGTGATTACCCTCATCGAGACATTTAATTTCATATGCCGCACGCCCTAGCGTCATGAACGTGAATTTTAACCGAATCTATGACTTACCATGACTACGTCATGATATATCCATAACGCATTTTAGTCCCGAATGATTCCCCACATCGAGACCTTGAATTTGATTCCCTTCATGCCCTCGCAGCGTTATTTTGAATTTTAACCCAATCTATGACTTACTATGACTGCCTGATGACTACAATCAGGAAGTATTTTTTTCATTTACCCCGCGTGATTCCGTTTATCCGGACCTTCGGACCTTTCATTTGATACTTTACACGCCTTAGCGTCATCAGTTTCACTTATCACCCAATCTAATGTGGTCATTATTCTGTCTTAATGGGCGCTGCATAGTAAATTCAGCTAATTCATTTGAAACAGCAGAAAGGACAGCCCCCGCCCCCATTTCCCCCCGGTTCTCACCTCTCCCTTTGTGATCCCTAGTATATCAAGCCGTTAACAGTAGCAGGCGAAAAACCAGCACGCCAGCGCCGCCGTGTGCTTTCGCACCACCCTTTCCTACGCTCTTAGTGGATCCGTCAGGAGGAAAAGTTAAGACAACCCTTTTTTATGACCTCACCAGTCAATTATTACTCACGCGCCCAGCCGCGAAAATTAGGTATGCAGCAAGTGCTTATGGCCATGAAAATTCAACAAGAAACTAAGAAAAACCAGACACCCCTCCCCTCCCAACCAATCATGCAGATCGCGAATGGTGCCGTACCAGCAGGTAACCTGAATTCCGAGCCCACAGTGATGCATGAAACTTAACAGCCAACCATAGCTGCCTGCTAAGCTACTGATATGTACTCAAACTCAAAATGGACTCAAAACTCTGATGTACTCAGAACTCAAAATGTACTCAAAACTCAATATGTACTCAAACTCAAAATATACTCTAACTCAAAATGTACTCAGAACTCAAAATGGACTCAAACTCAAAATGTACTCCGAACTAAAAATGGACTCAAACTCAAATTGTACTCAGAACTCAAAATGGACTCAAACTCAAAATGGACTAAAACTCAAAATGTACTCAGAACTCAAAATGGACTCAAACTCAAAATGTACTAAGAACTCAAAATGAACTCAAACTCAAAATTTACTGAGAACTCAAAATGGACTCAGAATTCACTAGGTCTCAGACGTAATCAAACTCAATCGGACTCAAACTCTGTTGGCATCACTCGGCTCAAACTCACACAAGCTCAAACTCACCATGCCACACTAGCCTCGCGCTCACTCAAACTCAAACCCACGCGTGCGTTTGAGTCCAAATGAGTCTGAGTGAGTAGACTCATGAGTGAGTTCGCCGACCTCTGGTTGTATATGACCACCAACTAGCGAAACATTGTCCCTGTTGTAATAAAATGATTCCTTTTTACAACTAAAAGCTTTTATCTCACAACACAGGTTCTCTACTTCAGCACTATGAAGATGTTCGTGACCGCATTCCAACACAGGGTCACCTCTAACAAAATATCTGACACCAGAGACGGCTCACCTAGTGAATGAACAACACTAGCGTCGAAAAAAATGGCATTCGTTGCAAAAGCGGGTACAGACCAAGCTCACTTCCCAAACAACTTCGAATGTGGGTATTGCCCGGCCTGAGTTGGCGGGGGCGCGTCGGCCGTATACCTAATGCCGAACGCTACGTGCAACATTGTTTTTTATATTTTTATAGTTTTTCATTTATTTCATTACCTACATTCCGCCAAGGGATGTCAAAGAATTTTGCGCGCAGAAAGTATGATTAGGACGCTGTGGACAGTGCTCGTGAGGGCAATTTAAACAAAGAAAATGACAACAAAAACAAAAGTACAAAAGAGCAATAAAAACGTCACGGGAACGCATCAGGGCCATCAGGGCGGGAGAGATGAGGCCACAGAACAGGGCTTAGAACAATAATGTTTTATGTGACTTAATGATGAAAAACACATTGTTCCTTAGTTTACAAATGCTTCGTTCCGATTTCAAAGAACTGTTTGTCGCAAATCAATTCCATGACGTGATGCAGATGTGACTCCAGCGCTAGATGGTACGTGGAAAAGCATTCATAAAATCACATGTACCCCAAGCTATTTTTATCCTAAATTGGTTTTCAAGGCAATTAGATGCACAGCTAGGTGGTTGAAAGTATAGATTGCTTGTTACGAAAGTGCGTTTAAGATTGTCGTCGTATTGGAAAGAAATGCGGAAATGCATCTTTCTCGATTAGTGGTTAGGCAAGCCAAGTTACTTTTCATTCAAGTGAAGCTTGTACTCGAGCAGCGCAGGACAAGAGCAGCTGGAAAACAGGGCGAGAGGTCTTCGTCCTTTCGTTTACTTAAGTAGGCAGTTGATACCGATGACGAGAGTACCACTCGAAAACTCCTGAACGTGTTGTAGTAGGCCAGAGAGATTTTCAGTGAGTGGGTCCCCGCTACGCATGCGTACACAATGATAGGCGGAATGTTTGATAAATATATGCATTAGTTTCCAATCTGCTGTGCATTTCTAAATTTTTTGCGAATGAACCTCAGCGAGACTTCTTTTCTTTTCCCGACATCGACTCTTTCTATGCCTACATATCATCATTCAAACGCTGACTCAGCTTTCATCACAAATTTCAAACAGGTAAAATCGTTGCGATTGATTTCGGCACATACGACTTGATTGATTTGAAGTATGATTGCAAGCCTTTCACTTTCATTGACTTCATTTTTTCCTGTAGCTGAATAATAATTCAAAATATTGGCTTCCTACTGGTTGCGGCTATTGCCATTTTAACAAAAAATGGTAGGAAACGCGTCGTAATTTCGCGAACTGGAGTTAGGGATATATCATTTAGCAAGCTCTATTTTCGCGGCGGTTGCGCATATAAATTGTTGCATGGACAGTTGTAACCTTAAAGGAGCACTGACACCAATTTTCGGCGTTAATATTATTGCACAGTTCGCTTCCTTCACTCAACAGAATGCACTGCCTGAAATATGGGCGGCCTGCGACGCGAAGAACATAGTTCAATTGGATCTCATTTATCGCGCCGACAGAGCAGCGCGCGGAGCGGCACTCAGCAAATGGACATTAGCGTGAAATCACTCCATGAGAGGAAAAAGCAGTGACGCTACAGCGCTCGTTAGAAACTCGTGACGTCACTTCACGCGCGCGGCCCCACGAGCGGCGAGCGGGCGCAACACCCCCTCAAGCGGGCGCCGGTGACGTCCGCACAAAGCGGTGAGGTCAGGCAGGGAGTCTTTCATATGCGCCGTTCGGGATGAAAGCGCGGAAATTTGAAACAAACAATTTTGAGGCCGTTTAATGTAATTATCTATCGCGCGCTGAAGTATTTGAAGTGCTGTTTCAGGTTTGTCAGACCATTTAGCATCGATAAAAGCAATAAAAGTGTAACATAAAGTTTTCGTGTCAGTGCTCCTTTAACTTCACCAAAGCCGGAAGCCATTCGCACAAAGCAGGCGCTTAAGATTTAAGCAAGAGAGCGGTTGTTTCTGCCCAGTGCGTGTTTTGTGCGGAGGTTTGTTTGGAAAATTTCAAAACTGGATGTCAAGTTCTCTAGTAAGCATCCAGAAAGTACTTTCGTATAAACGAAGTAGCGTCCTTAAGCATACGAAGCTCAACTTGGTGCGTCAGCGCGCATAAATCTACCACTGTGATAACGGAACAGTACAAAATATATAAATAACTAGGCGACAACGAGAAAAGAAAACAGGGCTTATTACATAGCTTTACAACGTAGCCGAGCAGGTCTTTAGGCCTTTGTGGTTATGTCAAGACATGTCAAAAACTTTTCAAATTAGTAGTATTTATGCTTACATCTTACATGAGCTTCATACGCAAGAGTTTTATACTCTGGTAGCGAGAGGACACTCGCGTTTCCTGTCATAAAAATGGTGACTCACAGGAGGTCAGAATACAGGCGGGTAATACTGACGTCGTGTATAAACTTGACCTTCTTGACTTTGGAATTTTAGTCATTTGAGCGCAAGCACTATCGTTGTGCTGAAAAAAACTTCCGGCCGGTAGCCATACCAGGTATGAGTTGGGCAAATGTCGACGCTTGAAGGCACAAGGGGGTAGTCGCCATGAGAGATAAATTGACAGTTGTTGCATGGATGGCCAACTTTCATTGAACTCCAAATATTTTTGTGGATGCCGCTTAGGTTACAAACTTCGCTGTTACACACCACTGCATAAAATGTGCGTGGCAAGAAGTACGATCTATAATCCTCCCCATGTAATGGGAACGTAGCAATGTTAGAACAACAACCTCATAAAAGTGAATACATCCGCCATGCTTAGTAGAGAACATATTTTCGGGCTAAGCAACCACCGGGCAACCGGAGAAATACTAGCAGTTGATTGTCGTATTGTTTTTGTAAACGTTTGTTTTACGAAATGGAGCTATGTTGGCGCTGAGTTAAAAGTACACCAATAAAGTGTATCTTTCAAGTCGTAAATGCAACCGTACCAAACATAATTAACCATAAATTAGAAAATTTCGCAAACTCATGTAGCCGGGTTCGCCGTCTTCGTTAAAATATCATCATTGAGCCGCATGTTTTAGTGCTCCGGAAACAGGCACGTAGAATATTTTTGCGGGGTATCGAAAAATCCATCACTGCTTTTCAACGGAACACGTTATTTTCGTTAGGCTTAGCTCGTATAGGCGGATCTGACATTGACATCTTAACGGGAAGAGAGTTCACCCATATTTATGAACCAGAATTTCATGCCGTAATGCCAGGGATACGTAAACATGCATTCGTGCTGCATTGGACTTTAATGAGGGCCCAATTATGCAATTTCCACACCTTCATGAAGACCCATTCTTGCAATATGGCTTTGGAATTAATTATTGGGGACTTCTGTCTGCTTCGTCTGTTGGCTGTGCGTTTTGATAAAGAAGTTGAAGTTCAGAAGCTTTTTGTACAGTCAGCCAAAATGTGACGTCTTCACAGGCCGTCATCCAAGCGAAGTTTTATTCGCGGACTCGTGTCGCCGGCTTGTTGCTCTTACTGTCGGGCGCCACAACTTACTCCTCCCCTACAGCCTGCAGCCGGAAACCTCCCGATCCCTATTGGCGGGGACCGCGAACACAGGCGGCGCTACGAAGCCCGCCTCCGTGACGTCAGCTTAGGGATTCTCGCATTTGTCGTCTGCTTCACTCAGGCTTGCTCTCCCTACTGGTTCTTTGCGCTGGGTCAACGTCAGATGCTTGTCCGCACCAAATTTGGCGTGTGGGTAACTTTTTATTATAATAATAGGCTTAAAATCGCATACACTAACTCATGGTGTCAATTAAAGTATGGTTTTGGATACCGCTACGGGAGAAACATTGCCGGCGCCACCCCATTCCGTGCGAAGCCGGTTCTGAGCGTAGCGCGAAGAGTCGGAGTTTGGCGTCAGCTTCTCAAGTAAGCATTTGAACAAAAGGAACAGTAAGCTGCTAATAACCGACAACAGCGAAAATGGAAGACCAAAGCAAATTCAAGGCCCTCAGGGCTGTTGGCTTTGGCGGAAGGCATTACGATTCCCGGTAATCGTATGTAAGGTAAAACAGTTTTTGCGACCTTGCCGAGCGCTCAAACGTGTTTTGTCACATCACTTTACGTTGTCAAGGCATGGAAATTTGCCAGCATGCACTACAGACTGCAAAAACTGTAGGATGAGTTCCAAATACCCCGTGTGTATATACGCGCGTGCTGATTCTATACCAGGCATCTAACCAGTATGGAGGTTTATTGAGCAAAACGAGTCACGTCTTCGTTAAATTTATAGTAACACATATATGTTTAAGACCTGTATGGATATTTCGGAACATTTTGCGCAGCCATACCTTACCGAAATCTCGATATGCGTTATAGGAAAACTGCATTTAAGAGGAGGAGGGGCACGAAGGGGACGAGAGGAAAACTTTATTTAACAATAAAATTGATCTGGTAAGTCGGACGGGTCCTCATTCCAGGACAAGAGAGTAAAAGTAATTTTCTTCAAATCATAGAACGCCATCCCGAGTAGAATAGGATTTGTTCTTCGCGCCTGGAAGGGTTAAGGGCACAGGGTAAGCCCTATACTTTCCATGCATTTTTGGCCATTTTGAGATACATTTTTCTCGGCATCTAATAAAGGTATCTGCTTTAAGTATATATCATTTTCTTTCAAATTTTGTGCTCTTTTAACTGTACTAGAAATATGAACATTCTTAAAAAATTCAGTTTTTCATAATTTTTTGTCTGTTAGTACCTAAATTTTGGCATTATTTTAGTATTAAAATTGTGTACCAAAAAAACTCTTACGTGCATATTTTCAATTCTAGTACAGCAGGTGTGACAAGTTATGTAGATAACAGGGAAAAAAATCAGCTCGTTGTCTTGGAAGATATAGGAAATCATGGTACCTATGAAAAGATTGTTTTGAGATAATTGAGTTTAAGTTAAAAAAGAGGTGAAAAACAAGACTTTTTTGCCACCAACACCAATGGAGCCATTTATTCCAAAAGCACCAGCTTCATAATCACTGTCAAAGTCAGTTTTTTGCTTTTCACCCGGTCGTTTGTCCTTCCTTGACTATTTTGTGCACCCTAGTACAGATCTGTTCTCACAGTGTTTTGCTTGCGGTCAACCTCTTTAAGCCACTTGATGGTGGTGTTGCGCCAAGGGTTTGGTCTGAATGATTTCAAAATGCTGGCTCGTGCGTTGCTTCATCATTTAATAAACAAACAGCATCCAATGTTGCAATCATTAGAGTGTGAAGCCCAAAAAAATGTTTTTTGTGCGCAGCTTCGAAGGGCAAATGTGGAAAAAACGTGCGACAGGGTCTTTGGATTGCCGTCGCTGAAAAATCAGTTATGCAATGGTTGCTAAGCAATTTCTTAATACAGCTGGTTCCAGAAAAGCATTTTGATCTGAAACTGGAAGTTTTTTGATGAAAAAAATGACAATAAACCCTGAGAACATTCTTAAGAGGATGTGGGCACTTACTGCTTGCTTACGGGAAAACTGCTTTTTAGCGAGAAATAAGACTTTTTAATGCAAGTGCGAATATGGAAAATGTGCACAAAGACTTGAACTTCCGTAATTGCGAAGAAAAACAAAAAGTATTTTTTTTCAAAATTTCGCTTACCATGTACCCTTAAAAAGCAATAAAGAGCTACTTGTAATTCTTCTTCGGTTTCGATTCTTGTAATATATGCAGGTATCCTATTTATTACGTTAGTTAGCGAGTATATCATGCCTCCAACACCGTAATCATGTCATCATTGTTCGAGTTGAGAGTCAGTTCGTTATGATAACGATATAATTACGATAGAAATTCGGAGCACAAAAGCCGCCTTCGAATACTGTGGACCACGTCGTTTAGGGCGCAATCGCGGGGGCGTAGCACAGACCTTCTCATTGTATTTGCATGTGAATAAACAAAGCACGTTTCGGATATGCACCTTCTTGCACGCAGCCGTAATGAAAGCCAATTTGTGAAGAAGGGAATGTATGACATACAACATGAAGGAAGTATCCACATGACCTTTGTGAGCCTCCCAAACATCCCGAAACCTCCTAATAAGAAGTTGGTGACGGCGCAGAAAAATTCATGCTTTGGGCAGAAAAAAAGCAAGAAACATTAATCTGATACAAGACAACAATGAGAGAAACAGAAGAAAGCCGCTTTATTTCTTGCTGTGCGATGCGCGTGAAGAGGCCGCTGCTTCGTACGTAGCATTAAACTGTTGAGTCATCATAGGAGCATCTCAAAAATACTGCAGGGAAGCCTACGCATTTTGAATACTTATCGAAAAGCTCTGATCGCTGATCCTCAGGAATAAGCAAGAAAAGACGAGTTACACACGATCTTCTTACCAATACTCTGAAGAAAGATGTTTTCTATCTCTTCGTGAGTTGCAAACTTGTGGGGGATACAGCTTCAAATTATTCAGATGCGTCAGAAGCTGGCAAAATAACTTAGTCACGAGAAATACGCTTTTTAACGCACTACAGCAACGAAGCCGGTGATTTCTAGCCCAGGCACTGCTGCCCCTCACAAGTGGAGTGTTACAGACGACAGCGGCGCGAGTCCCTAAGCCGACGCCAGAGCCAGGGGGCGCCATTCAAACATCTCACCGCCAATAGTGGCGTGCGGGATCACGCCATACGCCCAGCCAATCATAGGCGCTATTTCCCTCCGGAGAAGGGAAACCGATGATAGCTCCTTCCGCATGCTCCGTTTCTCGCCACTTCAAGGTCGTCTGCGCAATGGTAAGGGCGCGCTTGGTTCGTTGCTCCAAAGAGTAGGCAGCCATAAACGAACGACAACGGCAGCGAGCCTGTGTACGTGCGCATGCTCTGCGAGCTAACCTTGACTTTCGGCACTTGGAAGGACTGCCCAAACGACAACGGCGACCCGGTGAGGGGGCTGTGCAATCAGGGGTTCAGCTTTTGGTTTGACAGGGATTTCACAAGTCATTGGTTTACGGTTTTACATGGTTGGGGAATATTCGCTTACACCCCTTTTCCTGTTAGGGAAGGGGGATTCGTTAGATATTTTCTGCCGCCTATATTCCCTCGTAAATACTGTGCCGCAGCATGCGGTGCTTGTAGGATTTCAAACTCATCAAACTAACAAATTAACTGCTACGCTGGTCAGCACGTAGGATCCCTGAAAACTACTCAACGTAGCTTTAGCGCAGTGAATGGTAGCCCGTTGAAGAAAATAGCCGATTATGCGATTACTTTTCTCTGTTTTATTACGCATAATGCATTTGTGAAACCTTATTACTTTATTGGAAGCTCACCGCATCGACAATTAAGGGAAATTAGACTCACCAAATTATTTTACTTGTTTTGCACATCACGGCGTGTCACTGGGATTGCACGCAACTCAGAAAGGCTACGCAGTGACTTTTCGAACTGGATAAAGGGATATTTTTAAGGGAATTGAAAGCGCCAAATACATGCGGTACATACTGCACAGCGTTCGAACCTAACGATCACCTTTGTACTACAACATGTAAGGGTGCGTGCTCCAAACCGGAACCGTTCTATGTAATCGCGCATCGCCTACAGGGCATTAATTCCAACCGTAAGACCGGTGCAAAAAATGATAGAAAACTGTGATGTTTAAATAACAAGGCAAAGTGCCACACTGTTTGAACAAACAGGGGTTCTGCAAACATTTCGGGTCTTTCACTAGGATTGAGAAGGTATCCCGAACCCAACACAGCCTAGAACTCGTTTCGTTGACTTTTGCCACCGTTTGTGCTATCGACTATGTTATAATTTTGAACCAAATATACAGGGTATGCGTCACTGCAGAGACTACTGCTCCAGGAAACATAACATACAGGCAGTAAAGGTAAAACCAGCTGCTGTGCGAGTTTCAACCCCCATCATCAATACACCATGCATATATATACTTGCTATTCTATTGCTCGGACATACCGAGATTTCAACCCTCTGAGAATTAGATTCAGGGGACCGCTCAGCGCATTCATTGTGCTAAGGGTTTATAACATGCAACCTCTCCGGATAGCCAGCGCTAATCTATCGGCCAATAAAAAGGAAGAAATGGTGAAGTACGTGCCCCGTACTCCATATATTGTGCTTCAAAGAAATGTATAGAAGCTCTTAACTTCGCGGTGCTATAGAAATAGTTTAGCTTGTCGCAGCACATCGAAGGAAAGGATGCGAATGCGTGTGTTTTGGTTTCTGTAATTTGAATGTCCTCTCACTTAGTGAGAGATTGTGAAATTTGCATTAAAAATCCTAAAACTATATGAAAAGAATAGCTGCGGCTCAGCTAAGAAAACCTTGGATATGCAAGCAAAAGCTTGCCTTAGTCTGATTGAGTCTTCGTTTCGCTTAGTTAACCTTTGATTTAGCTGTATTGCCGACCACATTTAAAAGCAGTTCGAGTGCATGCATCGCTCGCAGAAGACGTCCGGGCGAACGCAGTGTTCACCTAGAGAAACTCGGGGAACGCGGCGTTCATTCATAGCGAACGCACCGTTCCTCTTCGCAGGGTGCGAGGCGAGTCACGTTGCCTGAGACAACCCAGCGCCGCCTGCATGGGAGGCTGTGGGTTTGTTCGGCTGCCGATCAGCTGAACGGCCGCTGCCGGCGTGCGCCCGCAGAACGACTTAAAGCGGATCCTTGTGCGCAGCGCCGACAGCGGGCGCAGCGAATCACGCGACGAAGTTCGAGGGGAGTGTCGCCGGGGGTGCGTCTCCGGCCGAAAAGTCTCCTTCCACATACTCCGCGAAATAGCTGTACGAAAGGAGTAAAGCTTTGCTTTAAAACGTACAATGAATTGTCGTCAGTAGGATCTTCCATAGTTGAGTAGCCCTGTCACTCCTGCCTCGATTGTATCGGCATAATAAAATAGCCATCGATGCTGCCCATCATGTTATACATGCGCCGCATTACGAAGGGCACGATCCGGACCCTATCTGTTTTCCCCTTCCCCAAGGCAACTGAAAAATAAGCCTACCGGGTTATCTGTTCCACAATGCCGTCCTGAGAGAAAATCGTCCATCCAGGAATAATACCTGGTGTGAGAAGAGGCTACTAGACAACGTGGAACTTCGCGAGCCACCGGGCTGACTTCGCCCGACAGGCGAAACGGTCTGTCTACAGAACGTGACAGAAGAACTGCCAGCTATTTTAGAAAAAAATGGAGCTATACCTCCCGGCGGTGTGCACCCGTATGACGAACCACAACTACGCGACCGTTGTGAAGAAGTGTGAAGGCTACTGGATGGTTAGAGAAATTAACATGCGAGCACTATGTTTTAAGGCAAGAAACCCAGCAGAGCGGGACACTTTTGAGCGAATTTTGTTCGATGTGAAGAACAAAGCGCGGTTCTGCAATTCGGGACCTTGACTGAGTTTATGATAAACGGCCATATGTTAGTGGCAGCAGCAGTGACAGCCTGCGTGAGAAGCTCCTACGTGATAACTCACATATGTTGGCAAATGCTGAACATATCTGCATGACATCCAATCCCAAACAGCTGCCTCATAGAAAAGCTGAAAAGTTGCTTAAAAGCGGAAAGGTTGCTTAAACATGATCTATGCAATACTTTCCCTTTAGACAACTCGTTCCTGCTGATATGCCCTCGGGGAATCCAGCTGACCTAACGGATGACGTGCCTGATGGAATTATTGTCGAGGTCGATGCATTGAGTGGATTCAGTGACATCACGATGAAACGGCTCGCCGAAGAAAACCTGCAAAGATACTAGTCGCCACCGTGGATTACCGATACATGGAGAACTAAAGCCTGCAAAGTACCAATTTTCTGTTCAGAATGTTTCACTTAAAGGGAGCAGTGTAGCCATGAGAAGAGACACGATGGAACGCAGTCTTCAAGGACATGCTGAAACAATAACGAAAAAACTCAAGACGGGAAGTTTTTTTTTTTTTTTTTTTTTTGGGGGGGGGGGGGGGCTGGGTCTTCTAATCTACTGGTTGACCGCTTTCTAAGGTAGGCGTTCACAGAAAGAAGATTTACTAAAAACACTGCTGAAGACCACGCTGTGAGCCTTAACCTGCCAGCTACGTTTACAGTGCTGAAACATGCCCAAGCGCACATATCAACACCCATTTTCTATGGCTCGAAAGGGAATAAGTAGTGCTAGTAAAAAAATATCCTAGGATTTAAAACAGCTGATTGTCCCCAAATGGATCCAATGCCCTACAAGTTTGTTATGGAACACAAGAGATTTCTGTGTAGGATAAGGTAACATCCCTTACCGGTTTTCAACATTTCCACAAAGGATATTTAGTGGACAGCACCGGCAAAACACATGACGAAGCCATGCAATCGATAGCGGCAAAATTGTCAGGCCGGGCTTCCCACCACAACACAGCCCTAATAACTCAAGATGTCCCGCTTAAGTTACGAGATTGGCTTGACAAAGGCAGCCCCCATATCGTCTACTATACCATTTTAAGGTGTTTAACTGCCCTAGGATGTGGATTTCCGGCTAGGATTAGGAACACAGCTGTTGTAGGACGAGCCTTTTTGTAAGTCTGCCGTAGGTCGTGCGTGACGCAAGGTTAGAAGCAGGTTCTCAGACAAACCAATCGAGGGTGCAGTGATCATGCTGCCGCCTGCAGCGCGAATTCTGGTTCTCAGATGCACCGATGAAAAACGGAGTGGCCTCGCACCAGCAGCCTCGCATAAACTGGAGGCCTGATTCGCCGGCACAGGGCGCATAGGTTTGGAAGGGGTGGGTTTTAATCCTTCCCTTTAGGGGAAGGAGCCTTGAACCGGTGACGTTTAATTGGAGATTTTTTTGCTGAACAGCACAATTTGCGTGGCGACGGCACTGCCGTTCTCGGGCAAGCGCCCTTTGCCTTCGAGCCGACACAAGAAAAACCGAGCTCCGTTTTTTTTTATAGATATCGCTGGGACTGTACTGGGTTTCATTTTTTTCTTTTACTAGAAGGCTCTATTCGTACGGTAAGATAGCCATGAATACGGCGGATGATGTTATGTTAGAAACGAGCCATGCCCTTTCTCTTTTCCCCCTTCCTCAGGCCACGATTTTGAGCCACTGAAAGTAAACCTACGTGGTATTGCGTTCAACAATGCCATCGAGTGTATGAATCCGCCATGGAGTGACGTTCACACACGTACAGACCGCGACAGCCTTGTCTATAACACAAGATCGGCGTACCGTAAGCTGCACCGGCGACGCCGAACAGTTGCGCCGATTGCGACACCATGGGCCCTATTCTCGACTGCACAAATTGCCGGCATTTCGCTCATGTTTTTTTTGCGTAAGCACGACGTAAGCAATCAGTGACGTGCTGCACCTATAGCTATGACAAAATGCAGTGTAATTTGTCGAGTCACTCATAAAGATCGCTACCAAGGTATCAAATATTGCGCAAGAAAGATATAAAAACACTTGGCATGTACTATAAAAATTAAGACGGTAGCTGAGGCTGACAACAAAAACACAATTCTGGAGGTCAGAATTGGCGTCAACACCACAAGGCGATCGAGTAACGTTGATCCAAAATCGAGCGAAAGGCGGATGTCGAGCTAAAGAACATCACACAATTTTTTTACCGTATCTATTTATTTATTTCAATCGCTTTTAGTTACATAGCTGGGCTCTATGCTTCAATGCAAGCTTTGTTGCGTTATCACCTTCCCTGCCGCCACCGCCGCCACGCCATCGTCTGCTGCTATGTCACAAGTTTATGGCGTGATCACAGAAAAAGACGGCCGCGACAATCGCTTCTATGACACATAAGAGCAGCGAAGCGCTACGCCTGATAACCGAGGAGCGCACCGATGTGGCCGATTCACTCATTCGTCAAGCTCGACTGCAATCAGCGCTGTAATAAACTAAATAGTCAATTTTCATTGTTGTTTTTCTCTTGAGTTCGATCATGTGACCCAACAGCTTACTAGGACAAGTATGGACAAATGCCATGCATTGGGTTCTCTTTGTCATGGAGAGGCGTGTACTGCCCTCTTATGTTGCGGTTAGGCCAAACAAATAATTTTTATTTCATTGCCAAACATAAAAGCAAAATACTACATGTTATTTGTATGTTCCATGATCGCTGACTTGGGAGCAGTTGAAACTATAATTTGTTTCGGTAGGAAACATGCTTTAAACAGCGCGCATGCGAAACTGCGCCTGCTGCAAATTGCCGCACATTTCGCGGCGCCGTAAGCCGAGGCAATATTGTGCCCTATTTCGCTTGTATTTTGCGACAAAAACAGCCGCCATTTTCAAGCTGTGACGTAGCATTACGTCACTTTTACGCAGGCTGAAGTTGCCAATCGTTCCCGCCAACTGTTTAAATTACGTCACGCCTTCTCAGCCTATCACAGAGGAGGTGTGTATTACAAGCAGTATTGTTGTTGAATAGCAAAGACGGGCTTACGTTGTCATGTCCGCTGCATTTAGTCTGGTTTTTCATTGCCGGCTAAGAATTATGCGCCTTTAGTAACAAAAAATAAGGCAAACTTTCGAACTGGTGTCCGTAGACGACATGAAATGTCAAAATGACGACAGCACACACAACCGCTTTGTCAACCGGAAGCACGTGACCAAAATTGAAAGCCAATCAGAAAAGACTTCCAGAAAATTGCCTGAATTGCCGGCAATTTGTGCACTCGAGAATAGGGCCCCATGTTCAAGATAGCGTGCGTGTGCCCGTGCGCGGCCACCCTTATATGATCAGTTTGCCTTTGTCGGATGTTTTGGCCTCCGCGGTTACAAAGTATGCTTTGGCCATCGGGAGCGTTGTTGGCGGCACCGCTTGTGAGGCGCCGCCAATCGGCACGCGTCGCTGCTGCGTCAACGTTGCTGTCGTGCGTCTTCGCTCTGAAAAACTGCCGCGTCATGGTTCTGTCAAACTGCTACGTTTAATGGCCTGTTGCGGGATGCGAATTTATGCGCCGGTTTTGGTAGTTGGTCGCCAGCGGCGACGGTTGTATTTCCTAGAGCGGCATTTATGGTTCAAGTGGTCGTGCTTTGAGGTCAATGAGCGCTATGAACGGAGAGTGAGCGGAGGGTTATGCGGTATGGTGTTGCGTATCTCGCACAGAGGTAAAGGAGCTGCTGGAAAACAGCATTGTTATATTGCTAACTTTATTATATGGTAATATTAACCAATGTGATCAATGTAACTAACACAGCGAGAAAGTTTATATATCTAATAATGCAATGGACCTTCACAGCCCTTGAGCGAAAACCGGCAGTCATCAGGCGTCGTATAAAAAAGCCCCTAAACGCATCCGGGGAATTAAAGGAAATTAGCTGAAGCAGACAATGATTTAGATTTAGGCAATGACACTGCAAATTAGGAAGTATGAAAAAGCAAATTAAGAATAATACTTGTGATTTAAGTGACATCAAATTATGTAACAGGAACAAAATTTAATTAAGAACACAGGGGAAGTAACAACACTCGGTGTGACTTAAAAAGGGAATGAAGTAGAGGGATTTACGAGTGAATCAAGGTAAATTCAAGTTAATAAACATGAATCAAACTTAACTGACAGATTTTAAGCTGTGCTCTGGACAGCACGGTGGTTTGAGATAGGTGGCGAGGTCGTGGAAGTGCTAAGCGAATATATCTACTTCGGCCAAGTTGTGACCCCTGATCCCAACCATGAGGCAGAGGTAATTCGAAAGAAAAGAATGGGGTGGAGTGCATTTGGCAGGCATTCTCAGATAATGAATGGCAGCCTACCATTGTCCCCGAAGAAGAAGGTGTAGGACAGCTGCATCTTACCGGTACACACCTACGGGGCAGAAACCTGGAGCCTCACTAAGAGGGTTCAACTCAAATTGAGGACGACTCAGCGCGCAATGGAACGGAAGATGATAGGTGTAACATTAAGGGACAAGAAAAGAGCGGAGTGGGTCAGGGAACGAACGCGTGTTAATGGCATATCAGTAGAAATTAAGAAGAACTAGATGGGGCCAGGGCATTTATTGCGAAGACAAGATAACCGTTGGTTATTAAGGGTAAGAAAGTGGTTCCCTAGAGAAGCCAAGCGTGGCATGGGGCGGCAGAACGTTAGATGGGCAGATGAGTTAAAGAAGTTTGCGAGGATAAATTGGTCGCAGTTAGCGCAGAACGTGGGTAAGTGGAGATTAAAGGGGGAGGCCTTTGCCCTGCAGTAGACGTAGATAGGATGATGATGATTATGATGATGATGTTGATGATGATGATTATGATGATGATGATGAATATTATGATGGTGGTGGTGGTGTTAAGCTGTGCTAAGGTGAAACCAAGCGTAGTAAAAAGGAACACGAACAAAATGAAATTGTGAGGATGCAACACAACTAACCGTGAAAGTAGTGCATTAAGTTAGATAAAATGTACTTCCATGAACCCAAATAAATTCGCATGGACCGAAGTGAATTACGAAGGCAAGGCAATTGGAGACGAATCAATAAGAATTACGCGGAATCAAAATCAAATAACCTGGATCAAAGTAAATTAAGTAGGGTCACTGAATGAATTAATGTGTATCAAAGTGAATTAAGCTGAATTAAATTGAATGAACAGTAACCGAAGGGAAGAGAGATGGGCCGAAGCGAATCCCGATGAAAGACCATGCAAATTATTTAGAACTGATCTGAATTAGGAATAATCAGAATAAAGAAATTGGGTGGCAAAGTATCTCATGTTAGATAGAATTGAATGAACTGATAGCAATGCCAATCATATACGTCCGACTTCAGTAAAACGTAGACAGAGAAAATTAAGAAGAATCAATTTGTTTATTTTCTATAAGTCGCACCCTATAAGTCGCACCCATGGGTGCGACTTTTCTATAAGTCGCACTTATTCCACTTTTTTTCATCTAAATATACTCATTCATTCTGTTTAGGTCACTTTTTTTGCTCACACTTCACATTGATTCCTCTAATTTGCTGTCTACTTTCTAATTAAGTCGGTCGTTTTTTTATTGCATTGTTATCTGTTAATTTGTATTGTATCTAACATGGACTTCTTTGTTCCCAAAGTTGTTTCCTCTGAATCTTCCTAATTCAAATTAATTCATCTTAATTTCCTTTGTACTTCTTTCATATTCACTTCTGCGCATCTCAAAATACTATGGTTACTGTTGATTGAATTTATTTCAACGTAATTCACTACACGTTAATTTATTCAGTGATCCAATTTAATTTAATTTGATTGAGGTGATATAACTCTGATCACGCTTGATTCTCATTCTCTTCTCTCCATCTGCTTTGTCTTCGTAATTCACTTCGGTTCATGTGAAGTAAGTTGGGTTCATGTTAATTCATTTTATCTAAATTAATTCGCTTCTTTATTTATGGTTAGTTGCGTTAAATTCTCCCAATCTAATTTGCTACGTATTCATTTTTATTACCCATGGTTTTTTCTTAGCACACCTTGACATCTGTCAGGGAAATTCGATTCATCTTTATTAACTTGAAGTTTCCTTGATTCACACAGAAATCCACCAAATGTAATAGATTTTTGACTCGCAGTGATTCTTGTTATTTCCCCGTCTTTATACTTCACTTTTGTTCCTGTTACATAATTTGATGTCACTTAAATCACAAGTATTATTCTTAATTTGCTTTTTCATACTTCCTAATTTGCAGTGTCATCGCCTAAATCTAAATCATTGTCTGCTTCAGCTAATTTCCTTTAATTCCCCGGATGCGGTTAGGGGCTTTTTTATACGACGCCTGATGACTGCCGTTTTTTGCTCAAGGGCTGTGAAGGTCCATTGAATTATTAGACATATAAACTTTCTCGCTATCTTAGTTATATTGATCACATTGGTTCATTTTATCATATAATAAAGTTATCAATATAACAATGCTGTTTTCCAGCAGCTCTTTTTCCTCTGTGCGAGATACTCAACACCATCCCGCATAACCTTCCGCTGACGCTTTGTTCATAGCGCTGATTCACCTCAAAGCACGACCTCTTGCACCATAAAAGCCGCTTTAGGAAATACAACCGTCGCCGCTCTCTACAACTACCAAAACTGGCGCATAAATTCGCAGCCCCCAGCGCGCCATTACACGTAGGAGTTTGACCGAATCATTACGCGGCATTTTCTTCCGAGCGCAGACGCACGACAGGAGCGATGACGCAGCAGCGAGTCCGCCGAGCGGCGACCGCTCTGAGTCCGCCTCACGAGCGGAGAGGCCAACAGCGCTGACCACCAACTTCTCACGCCAAAGACAAGCTCAGTATAATAAAGTTTTGTCTCTCTCTCTATCTCTCCCGATACACCATGCACTGTAACCTCGGAGGCCAAAGCCGCCGGCATAGGCAACCTGATCATGACATGTCATGGTGGCGGCACGCGCACATGCATTTTATCTTGAACCCGGTGTCGCATCGCTGCCACTTATAGGCGCCGCCAGAGCATCGCGCTGCACGCCGATCGAGTGCTATAGACAAGGCTTTTGCGGTCTGTACGCTTTCGGCTCCGCTTCCCGCAACATATTTATGACACGGGAACAACATGACTGTAATTATTTCCCGATGCTCTACTAGCACCGCTGGCAAATTAACCAAAACAGGACCAAAGGTCGTCCGCTGTCGCTCGCAATAGTTCCTTTCGAGGTGAGTACAACGTCTAAGCTTAGGCAGGATGTAGAAACGTTATTAGACGTAGCAAGGTAACGAGTTGAGCTAGTTGGTTCACTTGCATCTTAGGGGACAGCGCAAAATAACAGCCACACAAACAATGAAGTGAACAGGACAGGCGCTTGTCCTGTTCGCTTCTTTCTTTCTGTACCTGTTATTTGGCGCTGTTCCCGAAAATTTATTAGATGTGTTGACATACCACGCCAAGCCACTAACTGACCTAAAACGTATCAAACAACTGCCATTCATAGAACGAATGCATATAATTAAGCTAGAAGGACGACTCACTATAAAAAGAAACGGGTATTGCAAAAACCTTGCCGCTGCAGGGCTTAGACCACAGGTAGTACTCACCAACGCCCGCCATTCCATGGTACAGGTCACCACTCGTCTAGAATCTAACTTAAGGTCAAATGACGGTTATGCTCTTTCGTTGTACCCCTTGGATACTAAGGCCAAAAAGCGAGGTTCTGTCTGCACTTTCTGAAAACAATTACAGGAATGTGCGAAACAAAGCATGAGATGGCACTGGTTACGTAAACGTAGTGGGGTCTTGTGCAACACACAGGATTCCCAAATATCGGCTGTAGAATAGAGGCGTGATGTACAACCAGTAATGGTTATTACATTGTTTTCTGCCGGTAGATACATCAAGTTTGTTGCTCTTTTTACCCAAGTCGCGGTCACAAATTCAAAATTGAACTACTGATTTATTTTCATAAGTAAAGTCTCTGTTGCTGAGAGAGCGTGGTATTGAGCCCTATATATCAAAGCGAGCAGCAGATCGGTGTAATTTCTCAGGCCTTGCTCCACTGCCGGTGTTTCCTTCGCTTATTCCATAGACGGAATCATAGTTTCTGGACACGTTGGATTACCTGCACCATGATTTTGTGCAGAATTGCGGCTGGGAGTATGGCTTGAGTTTTGCCGCCTTCTAGTTCGCATACGTTGGTAGGTCTTCGGCAGGCGATACATTTTTTTAACCTTCATAGTATTCTTTAGAAGTTGACATTTTGGCTTGTTCTCTTCCTTTCTTCTTGGGACTCTAATTCCTCACAGCCGATCTTTGCAAGATCTCTTATGGTGGTTTACGGACGTCGACAGAATTCTCTTTCTGGTATTGTTACCGCCGGAATGCCTTCCCTTCGCCTGATTTGAAAGCACGTTTTTCTCCATTGTTTCGCGCAGTAATAACGATTTCCAGGAGAAAATTCAAGTATTTTTGTTGATGACATAATAGTTAAGTGTCGACTGCTATCCATATGTAGCTGGTCGTCTGTTAGGGATCCGAACGTTCGTAGTAAGTGACGTTAACAATTTTATAATTATTTTTTGTTCACAAGTTCTCCATCTGTTCTTAACTAAGTGGTCAATCTGGGATTATTTCGTCCAATTTGAATTTTATCTCGATGATGGTTGCGGTAGATGATTCTGCGCTTTGCATTCCTTGGGTCAGATAGCCGACTATAATGATGTCTTCAACTTCCTCATCTACAGCTCTCAGGCACATTTTATGCTAAGTTAGCATTTCATTATAAAGAACCATGTTGTTGCGAGAAGGGGTTGGTACCTAAAGAGGCCGTTCTATTTCTTCGTAAGTGGGAGATCGTGAGGCGGCGGATGTCGTTTCGTCGTATATTTATCTCCTCCATATTGTCGCTGGGTCTCGCTGCGTTTCCGGCATATCCCTTAATACTGTTCAAGTTAGGAAATAAAATCTCGGCCAAGAAGCGCTCGTTAGTAGCGTCTTCTCACTGGCGGCAATCAATCGGTAGACAAGCATTAGCAGCTCACGGTACCATTGTTGCAATAAGAAGCAGTTGGCCCTAATTGTATACCTAACGCACTAATTGCTGCGACATTGGTTAGTTCTTCGAGCTAGCCACCAGTCGCTTGTCGCTGGACCATAGAAGCTCCGCCGTGCACTTCCAGTTGTCGTTCCTCGCTCGTCCTTTTTCAGCACTTCCTCAGCTGAAGCCTCACTTCCCACGTGGTGGTAACAAAACATCAACAAACAAACATGAAGGATTAGCTCGCGGCGTTGCTCCCCTCCGTCCTTGTAATGGTATATCTACCCTATTACGAAATAATGCTATTTACCAGGCAAATAGAGATCCCTCATCCGGTTTTAAAGATTTGAGCCGAACCACATCGTCGACCTTAGTCACCTAAAGTCGCCTTGGTATGCTATAGCAACCGTGGCTAACCATATTGTAGCCGAGTTGACCAATACGTGGTAGGCAAGTCGGCCAAAACCTTGGCCGAAATACCAAAGCACAATTTTTCACACGGCGGCTGGGTTGTGCCTTGGCCGAAATACCAAAGCACAATTTTTCACACGGCGGCTGGGTTGTGAGTTTTGGGTACGCACCTCCAAGCGATGCCTGGGATCACATCTGCCCCTTGGGCGTCGAAGGTTGTATGGCATGGCGGGTACTAGTTGCTATGTAGTTTTAGTGAAGCGAAAAAGTTGGCGGGAATCAGCCGCTTTCTTTGGTGTCCTTAGATGTCCGTATTACGGTTTTCGTCTTCTACGTGCGGGGCTGAGGTGTCGAGCAAATACGTCGGCGCTCTTCTAAAGAAAATTTGATTTGATCAAGAATATGCATTGTTTTCTGCGAAACCTATTGCGTACGCCAAGAGGGCACATCCCAGGTTATCTTCTCATGTAATATTTTCAACGCCAAAGGACGTATATACGATGTCCTTCAAGGATTTGTGGACGCCTTCTCATACGCCCTCCGTCTGGATGGTGCTTCATTGTATTTCGGGTGTCTTGCTTCAGTGAAACATTTCTTGGATCGAATAGGCGGGAAACACCATTTCCTATTGCGATAATACGACGTCAAGGGACTATGCTGTCTCTAAATTTGGTGTATCAAGAACTACGCGGCCTATTGGACAATCTTCTTCAAAAGAGCAGCCATTTCTGCGTACCATGTCAAAAGGGGAGCAGCGACAATTATCTCGTTTTTTGCCAGATTGTAGCGTAAGAAACGGGCCATGGAAGTCCATTCCAATCTGTTCGGATGTTCTTGGTGATGCACTAATGCGCTGTTGGAGTCTAGACGGTATCATTGGCGGCGTTTTGAGCCACTGGTAATCGTGGCATCTCCCGGCGCAGTGGTTGTTACGGGGCATGTCAGTCGAGGCAGGAAGAATTTGGTTCCTGCTATTTGGTAGGAAAAGGCTAAGTTTTCTTTGATTCCTGAGCACAATTTCTGTTGCGGCCGAGACACTGCGCTCGGAAAGTAAGCTCTCGCCACTCTCAACGGTAGGGCAGGATTTCACATTCCTATCTTGAGGAGGTAACATGGCCTACCGCCATCCTTCCAGCCACCCGTGATGCGCGAATTAGTTCCCGCGTCGTAGGTGAGTCGGCTAAGGAAATTATCTAGCTTGCTGCGAACGAATAAGAGCCCCGTTGATATTCAAAATATCTATCCCCAGAGTCGTGCCATCGGAATGGTTAACTATTATGACGAAGACAGCATGGAGCCGGGGTTGTTTAATGAAGACGATAGTCTTTATTGGGCTACTTAGAGCCAGACATTTTGGTCTCTCTGTAAGTATGTCTGTTTGTCTGTCTGTCTGTCTGTCTGTCTGTCTGTCTGTCTGTCTGTCTGTCTGTCTGTCTGTCTGTCTGTCTGTCTGTCTGTCTGTCTGTCTGTCTGTCTGTGACTCGATTCAGCCTCCCGAACAAAGTAAAATGTATACTGCGCTACAGTCTTATATACTCACAGCCAAATGAGAGCGTCTAAGCCCTTGTCAACTTTGTTGAACAAGAACAAGACATTACACAAATATAAGAAAGGAAATTAGTCACAATGGATATTTACACTGTTCCTTTATTACAAAACTTCTGAATGCTTGGTTTTTAGATAGCAATTGATATTCCACATATACTGCAGAAAACCGTCACCTGCCGTTGCCCGCGCCACCTCCTGGCGGTATATGAGAAATCACGCAGCAACAGCAAAGGGAGGTTGCACTAGCTAGGTTCTACGTTCTGCTTGGAACACACGTTGAGCAAGACAATGCGGTTCAATAAATTTTGAAGTCCCCCGCCTCGACTGCCCCGCGTCTTCGCCGTATTGCAGCGCTGCCATCGAGGAACCCCACCTGTAGCAGTGGAACGCGGTAAATTAAAATCGCCTTGAGCAAACCTTTATTGTGTTTACCTTGGAATGAGCGCGACAGAACAGGAACAGCATGACAAGTGAGCGGGAAAGCGAAGGGGGCTTTTCCTTGGCAAATGCCTGCCAAGACTATCGTCTTTTGACGACATTTGCAACCAAAGGAGCAAACAGGCGGCCAATTTTTACGATTCGCGACATCTAAGTTGCACTATGCATGAAGAGATTGCCTACTTCTTTGTGTATGAGCCTATTGTTTGCACTGGTACTTCCTCCGGAATCACTGCCTGCAGAAGGCTGTGCGAAATGAGCTTGCCGAGGCTAAAGGCGGGCGGCTCACGCGGCAAACATCAGCGTCGTAAGTGTTGGGGTTATCGCAGCCGAGATGGCAGCTGAAAAATTCCCAGTGCTTGCTGGAATTCTCCCGCATAATGCCCCTACCGCATGGACGCGAAATCACGCGTCGCACGAGCGTCCGTGTCGTTCGGCGGCACCTCCAGGACACGCAGGAGAAGATGAGTAACCACATAATACAGGTGAAGTGCCGCGTCAGCTTATGTGTCCACTTGCGTTGTGGTACACCTTTGTATGAACCCTGTGGTCCTGGTCAAGTTATTTGTCATCGTTTATGAGCAGTTATGTTTGCCTATCCAAATGCAGCTATCAGGTATCTACATCAGCAGAATAGACCACATTACTATAAAATACACATTAGGGCTAAATTAAGTAACAAGGAAAAGAACTTGCACGAAGCGCGTTTTTGTATATAATGCCGTAATTCATGCTGAGGGTTTAAGGCGATGGCTTGGAATACATTTCGCGGAATTTCAAAATTGAGCGGCAAACATACTTAGCAATGCATTTTAATGCATTGTTAAGCATGCTTGCCGGACAAATTTTGAAATGCTGCAAAATGTATTCGAAGTCGTCGTGAATTCTCAACATAAATAACTACATTATAAACAAAAACGCGCTTCACGCGACTTTTTTTCTTGCTAATGAATTTAGCTCTAATGGTATGTACCGACTGCATATTTATAAATTTAAATCACGGAGCAAAACAAAGTTCATCGCTGACATCTACGGAGGTGAAAGTCGAACGTCACATGCGTGTTTAAAGGCGAGGAACAAGAAAAACTGGTAAGAAAAACAACTGATGAAATCCTCACAGCAAAAACAAAAAGAAAACACAAGGGAGGTTTTGCCATGACTCGAACATGGACCTTTAAAACAGAAGGAAAAGAAAGAGGGCGACAATTCAGTATACTAACCAATTTCGTCCACAAATTTCTTTGGGCATGTCTAGTTTTGGCCGTATATGCAACATTCTGAGTATGACAACGCTTTTTTTTCAGGCGCTGATTATAGAGACGAGTACGATTGCACTCGTACTACACGTTATGCACCGAACGCTACATGATATAAGTCAAGAAAAGCTCCCACAGATCTCCGATCCACCCTACCCAAGACATGGTAACTACGAATAAAATTGAATGCGCCGCTTAAAATTTGGCGTTAAAAAGGCTTGTTCGCCACGTACCGATTTCGCAAAAAAGCCACATCATGCTGATACTACAAGTGATGTAGCAAGACCAACCTTATTTATTAAATAAAAACCAATCGCAAGTACCCAATCATTTTGATAGATTGCAAGCTCTTCCAGAATAGAACGCATTCTACCTATCATAAATAGCTTCAACACAGCTGATTGCGCAAGAGAAAAGGAAATGCATTGTTTTCTGCTGAAAGAAATGAACCCAAACCCCGAGATGGCACAGAAACCCGGACGCTTCCACCCGCTTTCCTGATTCTGAATCGACCCCGATATCTGCGAGCGTAAACGTCGCCGTTGCTCTGGCGTCAGCTCGCGTCTCATGCATTTTGGCGACGCGTGCTCCCGCTTGTCAACACCGCGCGATGTCAGAGCGTCAAAACACGGAACATAAGCTGCATGTGGTTGTGGCTTAACGCTCGCGAGCAAAGCAAGTTGTAGTTGAGTTGTCGTCGGGAAAAGATTTCTTAAGTAAGGGGATTCTTTGGCATCGTTGGGAAACGTTTCTGCTTTTGGGTGTCAATGATGTCGGCGTGAATGGCCGTGACGAGGCCAGCTTTCGTATCAGACATATTTTAGCGCATGTCGGCGGTAGGTTTCGTCGAAACATTGTTGGTATTCTTTTCGGCAACACCCTTTGGAAGCTATGGGCAAGCCATGTGATAAGGCGTTTTTTTCATACCTGCATCACGAACCTGATCTGATTTTTTTATTAATTCGTGTCAGGGTATGCTTGACGAAGAAGTTTTGTCGTCTTCTCAGTTATTGCGGGACCTTCTTCAGTAGGGTGTTCTATGCGCTTTCGTCGTGACAGCTCGGCATATGCCTTGGGAAATAATGTGGAAAACATTTTCAAACACTCAGTCTTGAATAGCTCCCTCATCATCAAGACTTGCTCGACGTTCTCAGACCAAATGCGAGCATAACCTTAGGAATACCAATTTGCCAGCAGCTCAGGATCAGGACCAATCGCTGTTGCTCCACCTATCGTTGTGGCTCCAACAATTTGTATTGTTCCTCTAAAGACTACTGGAGAAGTGATTGTGCCTTGCAGCGTTGCTGAAAGAGGAGCTTTGGCGGTGTTTGTAATAATAAATATTTGTTTATGACGATCGCTGCCTTGACTTTCTTCAAGTTGTCCTCTACGAGAACAAATTTTAGGGGAAGACGTGGCAACCTGGCTGGTTGGAACTAAAATGGGTTCCTCTTTTGCGAAGCCATCAGGGTTGTGTACCTCACTTCTTCAGAAGATGTCACTAATGGAATGCCAATAAACGTCGATTCCAGTAACGACGGTTTATTGGTGCAATATGGCATCCCGCTGTGAACTAGAAGACAAGTGTCTATGTCAAAGACAATAAGAAATGGGTACTGTGCACGATCGAGCGTCATGAATTCGAATGCCGCGGCGTTTTCTCTATACGCGCTTACCTCAACTGTTCTTACTTCTGGAAAAATCAAATTGGATGCACCTCGATCAAAATCAAATTGATGTCCAACTCGAAATATTATCATTACAATATGTAGGTGTTGCTAGAGCTCGTGTTTTCTGAGTTTCGCTCAATCTCGGGCCTTCTGGAATAGCACTCCTGTTCAGATTTCCAACAGGCCCTACCACACTCTTCATTTCCCTTGTCTTTCGAGCGGCTTGCTCTATTGTTTACCATAAACAGAGAACGTGTTCAAAAAACTAAACGCCAACAATTTACTCAGTGCCTCAAAGACCGGTATACGGGGCTTTACTAAAAAAATCCGTATTACTAAAAAAATGCGAATTTAAGCGATTGTAAAAACAAAATTTGGGACACCCAAAATTACAGAAAAAGAAAATGCCAAGTTCCCAAAAACCGCACATTCACCTATTTCGGTAACATCCGTGATGCTGAATGACTCACTTATCACAGAACAAAATAAAATCGCCAACTGTTTACTCGACATTTTCTCCAGGGCGTCTGTCAAACCTTCTTTAGTTTACACATCCCGTTTACTGGCCAGCCGTAATATTCCTTTTTTAATCCAACCGACCCTGCTGAAATTGAGGTCGCCATTTTGGGACTTTGACTGGTCCTGGCCTAGAGAAAAATAATGGGTAGCTTATAAAATAATATGTCTATCCTCCTTCCGATCCTAAGCCTCTTTTTCAGTCTTGTCTTTAGCACCGGTTGATCCCAAGAGTTCTCACAGTGGCTAACATTGTTCAGGCATTGAAAAATACGATCTGACCCCAAACATAAAATTATCCACCGCTTTTCCTCACTCCATGTCTCGACAGAGTGCCGGAAATGTTCATGGGATGATGTTTGTTGAACTACTATGGGAAGATTAATATACGAACTTCGAGTCAATTTGCCTTTCAACCTTACCTTTCCACACATAAAGTTTTGCCATGTTGTTTAGATAGCAATAAACTATGCAGTGACAAAAGAAGTATAGCTAACTCGCTATTCGTTTACTTGTGTAAAGCATTCAATAGCATTGATCATAACTTTAATTTTATGGAATAACCGGACCAGAACTTCTAGTGTTAAAAATTTCTTTTGTGATATACAACCAATTTTCTCCGCCAACAGCACTTTTTTACAATGCCTATACCAACAAAATGGCAATCTAAGGCTGGGTTTCGGCACATTTTATTTTATAGTTAGGTTAATGACTTACCGGAGGGCCTTCCGCAGAAATATCAATTCCTGATAAGCAAAGTGGAATATTTTCCCTTGAAAATTGGTGTGCTAACAAAGGGAATTTATGAGTTTGACCAAATCGTCTGTAATGGTTTTTCAGTCTCGAATAAAAAACTAAAAATAAAATCCTGTCTGCATACATGTCCCAATCCCATCCTACTGCGCTACCAAACACCTTTTTAGGTGTAGTACAGTCATTGAATTAGATACCAATGGCATACAGTCAAACCTGGATGTAACCAATTTGACAAAAGTTCGCAATTTCTCCTGACATCCTGGTTTTCGTTACTTGCAGCTTTCGAGTTAAGGCTGGTGGGAATAAAGCAGAAACGAAGACATAATGCTGTAAATTAGTGAAGGTGAACTCACACTTCTTCGATTTACTCCCCAGCTAAAAACTGAGTGTGCAGCGCTTCCTGCTTTGGCAGGAGCTTAGGCAGTACACGGCTCTCCAAAGAAGCAAGCTCAGTTAGCGAACGTACTTAAGTATAACTTTTGACACTTTTCGGCGGCTTAACGTGTTTAGAGAACTAAACTTATGCTGTAAGGGTGTCTTTTTGGGAACTTGATGCCTGTTACCGCGCTCAAGATTGTTGAGAGGGTGCCACCCGGGATACTGTACCAAACGGCAACATTCTTCCTTCTCGCCAGCGGATACGGCATTTTGTGCGCTTTTCTTGAAAAGATAATTTTTCGTTTTCTATATCAGAAGCACCCGTGACCGACGAACCGATATGACAGATAGAAGTGTAGACGCGCGAGTAAACGCCGACAGGACGACTTGGCGCCTCAACACTTGACTGGATCTGAAACTGCACTCACACGTGGAAACGCACGGTTGTCTGCGGTGCAGGCGAAAAAAAAGTGAAGGGTAGTTACTCCTTCTAGCTAATGTGGTGTCCGCTCGGAGGTCGGCGGACTCACTCATGAGTCCACTCACTCAGACTCATTTGGTCTCAAATTCACGCGTGAGTTTCAGTTTGAGTGAGCGCGAGGCTAGTGCGGCATGGTGAGTTTGAGCTTGACTGAGTTTGAGCGGGTGAGCCCGAGTGATTTTGAGCCCGACTGAGTTTGAGTACGCGTGAGACCGAGTGATTTCTGAGTCCATTTTGAGTTTGAGTACCCGTTGAGTTTGGAGTACATTTTATATTTGAGTCCATTTTGAGTTTGAGTACATTTTTAGTTTGAGTACATTTTGAGTTTTGATCCATTTTGAGTTTTAGTAAATTTTGCCTTTTAGTCTATTTTCAGTTTAGGTATATTTTGAGTTTCGAGTTCATTTTGAGTTTCGAGCACATTTTGAGTTTTGAGTCCATTTTGAGCTCTGAGTACATATGAGTAGCTTAGGAGGTAGCTATGGTTGGCTAAGTTTCATGTGTCCCTTTGGGCTCACAATTCATGTTACCTGCGGGTGCAGCAGCGTTCGCGATCCGCATGATCGGTTGGTGGAAGATCATTTAAGGAATTTGGTGATAAGTTAGTGGGAACGGTGTCTAGGAGAATCTGCCTTTTATTTTGAAATTGACGGCATGTCCAAATAATCTGTTCAGTGGTGTGCGGAATTTCAAAGGCGATACACATGCCTTGGTTAGGGGACGAATTAAAAAAACTGTTGTCGTTTTGCAGGGGAAAGGTTCGTAAGTGTCATTAGCTGTCTTAAGCGGACTTGTTGATAGCGAGAATAGGACTTGGGAATGGGAGCGTGGTTGACCAGGGAGGCCAGGAAGACTTTCCGTGGCTGTTTGATGGCAGTCCGGTGCTCGTCAGGGTCATATTCGTAGTCCGAAAGCGTCCAGCTGGCTTGGGGCACGGTTGTGAACGATGCACGTGCCGCCAAATGGGCTACCTCATTTCCGGAGATTCCGGCATGGCCGGGCACCCAAATTATGGTGACGTCGATGTTCTGTTGATGATGGATGCTCTTGATTTCTTGGATTTTCTTAACTCGTAGACTCTATATGAGAGAGCATGCTGACCTATAATTATTACTGATAGTATAAGAAGTTGCAAAAGGGGGGGTTCCGCCTTAAAACGACATTTGCTTTGTTTAGATCAATTAAGAGACATAAACCATTTTAAGCCCCAAGAGTTATTAGCATCTAAGTCACATTGGAGACTGCAACGGTCGGTACCAGAAGAAATGGTACGGTAAATTACAAGGTTTCATTAAACAGTCGAACACGGGATGGTACACACGGGGGGAGGTCGTCAATGCAGACTAGAAAAAATATTGGGCCTAATACGCTACCATGAGGGACCCCTGATGTTACTTGAGCGAAAGCAGATGCGTGGTTGTTGACAAATGTAAGCTGAAGTCTACAAGTACGGAAATCTTTAATCCAAGCATGAACGCCGGAATGTAGGTTAAATTTAAATAGCTTTAGGAGTAGCCTATGGTGAAGAACGAGATCGAAGGCTTTAGAGAAATCTTGGAAGACTGCATCAACTTGCAACACGGAGTCTACTGAAGTATATAAATCGTTATTAAATTTGGCCAATAGGGTTTTGAACGATTAACCTTTGCCAAAACCGTGTTGGAATTTAAAAATAGTGTTATGGCCTTCTAGGTACTTAATAACATGAGAATGTATGATATGCTGGATAATTTTACAAAAATGTGCTACTCAGAGGGTTTAGTCGGTAGTTTAGTTGTGAAGAACAATCAATGGATTTGAAGGAGGGCGCAATTTTCACTATATGCCAGTCATGCGGGATTGAACCCTCAGATAAGATCTAAGTGAAAACTGTTGCTACCACTGTACCAATGCTTAACGAAGTATTTTTAGCACTCTATTGTTAATGGCCATATATTCTTATGTTGATGAATGTTGAAGTTTATTGAGTAAAGATTCCCCCTCCGTAATGATGTTTTCAGGTGTCTTGCACTCCATGAAGCCAGTTGTTATCGGTAACGAAGCAACGTCTTCGCGAGTAAAAACTGACGCAAATGAGTTGTTAGGTATCTGTGCGCATTCAGATTCCGGAACAGTTTGGCCGTTATTATCTACAATGATTATGTCGGGGTAGCTTTTAGGATTGATTACGGGCGAGAATTACCGAGGGTTGTTACTTATCATGGATGTTAAGCCGTGAGTGTAGAAATTACGACAAGTTGATCGGTACTGCCTGTCACACTCTTTATAGCGCAGTCAAGAAACTGAGTCTGTGTTTTTATCTTCTAGCCTCAAAACGCGCTTTTTATTATTATTTAGGCGGCGATGTGCGTGGGTGAGCCAAGGCATTGCACAATTGTTTTTAATGGTTAAGACCAGAATGCATGACTCAATCACATTCTTAAATGCTTTTTTTTAATGAGCCCATTTTCTTCAGTGGTACGTGAATGCGTCGGAGAAACAGGATAGTCGACTGTTCATTGCATCAAAATCCGCTCTGGCGTAGCACTAATTTTTTTACTAGTTGTCTTTCTGGAATTCAAGGGAGAGTAATGCTACCTGTTATAATGACACGATGCTTTGATTCGAGTGGTGTAACTACATAAGGAACGAAGCTTAACTTGTCTTCTTGCGCCTTGGTCATAAGTCCCGGGTTCTCTTCTATGTCGCCGCTGTGTAGCAGGGTAGCACGAAGGTACAACGTGACATCAGAAGCGCGTTTCGAAAGTTCAAAACAACCAGTACAACCAGTGGGCCGTGGCACTGCCACAAGGCAAACATTACAACTACGGTAACAATGACACTTGTAATAACTAACCTGGAAATACATCGCTTGTGAGCGAACTGAAGTGGCAGCAGTTCCGTGGCCCGAAGCGTCGATGAGGTCGCCGTGTTTTTCAACAGTTGGCTTGGTAGATAGCGCTAATGTCCCACCAGGTTACCCAATGCCGAATCGGGAAGGGCCCATCTTCGACGGGAAATCGTCCGTCTTATCCGAAAATGCCAAAGACCAGCTGCAGGAACCCACGAACTAGAAGGGGATGTCGCTGCATCCCGTGAGGAGAGGCAGCAGAACCGACACTGACGTATTTGAAGAACGTCGACCAAGAAGGGTAAGCAACTGCACATGAAAATACATCGCTTGTGAGCGCACTGAAGCGGCAGCAGTGCCGTGGCCCGTTTTTATTTAGTTCAACAAACCTTCGAATGAAAATGATGTCCTTTCTTGTCTCCTTTGCAATTTCTAGAACCTCGCTTTGTGCACAGAGGCGCTCAGCAGCACAAATGCATTTTAGGGCAAGTGATAAAGCTGTGTTCCGATCAAAAGCGTACAAAATAAAAAAACTTTGCTTGGGGCGGCAACACTCTCAAAATGGTGACATATAATTTGCTCTTAGTTGTATAGAATGCGCCTGTTTATGAATTTATCCTATATTATAAGCATTCACCCATTTTCAGAAAAAGATAGGCTTGGGTTAGCCAAACGCCGATTGCACTCTGTGATAGAATTTCGCGTTCTTATCCAGCGTATGCGGCGAAACATGGGTGCGTGGGTGAACACTACACCCCCCTCTGCCGCCCCCCCCCCTTTCCCTGGCTTGGTAATTCAATTATCAACATAGCAGTGGTCGGTTGTTGAAGCTTCACATGTTATAAGTAAAACATTTACGAGGTTGCTTACGATGGGAATGAAGAACAACGAGAGTGTGTTAACCAGCACTTGCTTTGTTCAACAGTCGTTTCCATGTATTGATGCCGCAGTTTATATATTGCGGGCACTGAACGATTAAACCAGTCGTGCGACAGCGATCGTCTCGTCTGCTTCCTTCGTCGCGAACAGTTTACCGCTGTTTCAAAGGGGTCAACCTACCAAATCCCGGAGTTTACCACCCTCTTAAAGGTCATAAAATAGGTTCTTACAAATATGCAAAAAAAACAATGCCGTCTTTGAGCCGCAACGTCAAAACTGCCTGACAGATGTTTTCTTTTATGGTATACACACCAATGTTGTACACGTTTCTCTAAAATAGGAACGAAAGCTCGTTCCTCATTCCATCCCAATTTTAGAATGAGTTCCTGTTACAAGTTCCCATATTGAGAAAGGAACGAGTCCCACTTACTTACAAGTTCCCATATTGAGAAAGGAACGAGTCCCACTTACACTTCGAACACTTTAACGAGTCATTACATTACTTTACATTTGATTTTTCTTAATTAAAGATAGTGTCGGATAATCCTGTGTCAAAATAACGTGATCAATCCTACACTCACATCAAACTACGTGTATTATACAAATATGAACACCACCGCAGAGAAAAAGAACCCAACGACAGGCTCCTAGACTAATTTTTTCAGGGAGCAGCGGTTCTGTTCCAGACATGCCAAGTGCAACTGTGGTGATCGTCCATAACAAGTGCAACATATATGGCGCTTTACACTTGGGCCTTCAAATGCATAGTCATGATACTGCGTTTCGATCCGTACAAAGGGCTTAGTGCAGCGGCGTACGTCGTTCCTGATGCCCAGGTTCCCTGGGCAGCACGCCTGGATCACGTGGTGTATTTCACTGAATCCGAATGCATTGCAATCGCGGCTAATTCGAGAAACCTTAAGTCGTATAAGCCGCAGGCAGTTGTAATTCTGACTGACTCAAAAGCAGCACTACAAATTTTGCAGCGGAGATCCCAACGAAAAACGACTGTCAGCGTTCCTTGCGGCGTGTGCAAGAACTCAGCAGCAAGGGTTTTAATGTGTCGTTTCAACGGATTCCATCCCATGTTGGAGTCAAGGGCAATGAGACCGCTGATCAGATGGCATAGATTGCGCTGCAATTTTCACCGACAGTTAATGTTTTTCCCCAATCACTGGAACGACTTCAAATGAACAGTGGCCGTCCATTTGAAGTCCTTCGGAAATCCCTATCACCAGCCTTGGGTCACAAAGCGCTTACGAGATCGGAGGCGCCATTGCTGTAGCGCATCCGAACGGGCTCAGCGAAGACCACAGCATGGGTTTGAAAGTGGGCCTCGTGCGATAGCCTCTGTGTTCATCATGTGCAGTGATAGGGGATGTACACCACTACGTAATGTGTTGCCCATAGCATGATGTCGAGCGGACTGCAATGCTATCAGCGATTCGAAAGCTGGCAGCCCCACACAGCACTCTCGACCACATCGTCTTTCCAAGGGGACATTGGATGCTGCGCAGAGACGTGCCAAGGCTCTCGTAAGCTTCCTTCAGGCGACGGAGCTGGCAAACTCGTGGTGCAAGGACACTACCATTGGCTAATTAGGAGGCGCTTGGGCAGAGCAGTTGCCGGCATATCCAGTCAGGCTAACCCCGCCTGATCCCACGCAACAACCACAACCACCACCACCATCAGATGTGCAAAACCAAATTTACTCACATGCACGAAAAGAAATGTCTTAATTGCACAAAAACCGCATCGAAAGTAACAATACATAAGGGTTTAATTAATGGTGATTTATTATTACAGTATACGTGGGGGGGAGGGGGAAATGTCCACAACAAATTTTCGGAACTTAGATGAGTCATTCGCTTGAACTCAGCAAGAATTGCATCTCGATGTTGGCCTCGGACCGACAAAAACCGCTTTTTTCTTCAACACAACGCTGGGAATGTTGAAGAGCCGTTTCAACAAAGCTCTTGCGGGTACTACCGTGTTGTAATTGAGGAAAAGTTGGTTCAGACCCTCAGGCTCAGGAGACTGCCTACGCTCGTGCTCATAGGCGTGTGCTAGCATGCAACCCGCTTCTCTGCGGACAGTGGTTGTTTTGTGTATATCTTGTTTGACGGACGTTAAAACACTCTGTGGTGCCGTGCGTATAACATTGACCGTTGTGGTTTGCTCCTTACATTTTCCCAAGCGTGAGCATCGGTGCCTCAAAAACAGAACTTCAGAATGTTATTCTGCCGAGTTAGGAATTTGTGTTCTCCTTTTCGTCGCAGTCTTGTCTCCTGTAACGTTATCCTATTTTCGTACCCATGAAATAAACTGTTGTTAAGTTTGGCCTCCGGCTTCTCACCGTCAGAACGAACTCTGCGCACGGAAGGAGCCCCCAGCTACGCTACCACGACTCGGCTCGCCATCAGTGCCCGGCTGAAGCCATGGTCGGTACCGGTCCATAACCATACACCACAGTCGTCGCACTGCTATAATGCCCAGGAAAGGTGGAACAATAACAACCACAAAAATTCGAATACTAATCATCAAAATAATCCTGGCACACCACGAAACCGCAAGTCCGCTTAGTGCGTGAGAAAGTTCACGGCGGTGCGTTCGAGAGCCCTGTCCGTTCCGCGGGGCGATAGAACGTCCGAAGTGAGATTCGGCTTGCAGCTTTCAAGAATGGCTGCTGTTGCGCATGAGATGTAGCTCTCGCTGGCTTTGGGAGGCAGCGGTCAAGAATCGGAGGTTGGGAACTTGACGCCTTGTTTTTACATGCGGTGAGCGCAACGCTGCGACCAGCCGAGAGGTCTCATACGGCCCCTTCGACAACACGCGTGCGATAGACACTATGCAGACACGTTCATTTCCTACTCAGCTTTCACGTGCCGCTCTTGTGTACAAAAGAAAAAATCGCCGCAGAACAAAAATCACAAGGGCACCAAAGCATCTGTCTCATGCGCATCTGCAGACGATGTAGCGACATGGCCGTGCACGACAGCTTGAGGCCCGCTGCGTCGTTATTCTTTTGCCTTTGACTTTCGAGGATGTACGTTCTGCGGAAGGGCGGGCAAATTGGACATCTTGTAGGAAGAGAACCATAACAGTGGCCTGTGGCTTTTTTTGCTAGCTTCAGCCCTAAAGCCTTGGCATAAAAACAGTCAAACCCTGGCGATGGAACGTTTTCAGAAGGAACGACGTTCCCTCTGCCATTCCACGGTAAATGTAAAGAGTTACCGTTACAGTTCCACACACTCTTAATGTAACGGTGGCGTTCCTCTGTTCCTCCCAAAAGGGACTAGTTTCAAACAACATCGTACGCACGGGATGCCCGTTGGACCATAGGAATCGCGCAATGTTCCGCAGGGGGGTTTGATCAGACATAAGGCTTCCTGTTTGAGAGTGTTCTAAACACTGAAGGCCCACTCCTTCTTTGCGAAGCACTGCTGGTTTGATGCGGGGTAAAAACGGTACTCTATAAAAATGCTAGTCGTCCAAAAAAAATCCTTTATTTTTTTATGTGCCTGTCCTCCTGCAGCTTGCCCGAGAAAATCTAGTCGGTCTCCTGAGAACCCAAACGCGCCATGAGCTCATATTTGTATTTCTTGTTAACCTTGCACGAATTCGGTGATATCTACTCTAGTGGGGCCCGGTAACGAACATTATTTGATCCGTCCAGAACAATCCACACAAGCCCCTTTGTATTCACAATTTGCCGCCGTCACGGATATAACCGTCACCGTTCACTTCTCAATACCAGAAATATAACTGTCTTAAAGTACCTCTAAGGCACAGTATTTATTACAGAGGAAGTTTTGGATCACAGTTGATGGCATCACAAAAAAATTTTATTGTGTATTCTTTTATAGAACGCATTAATTCTGCACGCTATTGGCGATTTGAAAAGCGGGCTAAGTACGAATCAAAAAGCGGTTTCATCAATTTCATCTAACGTTGCTTTGAACTGCATTCGTTTACAAGTAATGTAGTACCCATAGGAAGTTTGGCACTTGCGGTCATAAAGCTTTTTGCAGTCTCCAGTTTTCTCTTTTTCCTCCTTGATCCAATATTCGCAGTCCAAGCTGTCTGAAATTTTTAAAACAAAAATGCTTACAAACCTGGCAATTGCATGACGTGATGAAATGTGTTCCGCAGCGCTATGAAGTGCTTATACTGAAAAAGGACTTGTTATTTCCCAACACTAAAGTGAATGGTGCCATGACCTGATGTGACAATTTATAGGCGCCAAGTGTGCGAAACCAACATGCACCGGGCTTTCGAAACGTGCCTAAAATAATAGTGAAGCACAGCACTGAAACAAAATATAAACAGGGAGCAAACAGAACAAAAACGAAAATAATGTCTTTGCTTTTGTGGGCCGTGTGGCTATTCACCTAAATCAAAATTTGATGGCAGCCTGATGATTGTAGCTACTTATAGCCAAACACAGCGTATGACTGCGTCACGAAAGGCTCCCTGTTCGGTTTTAAGAAGTACTTTTGACTACCTGAAGGGGCACAACGTGGCGAAGAATTATATTGTAACCTTGTTGTTTGTTTGTGTTCCCTTCCTGATGCTCCGTTTCCTGCAATCATTCAATAGTTATCCAGCTTGAACCAACATCCATTTTTTGCAGATGAATAAGGTGTGTTCAAATAAGGGGCTAGGCTTTTAGCAAAGTCCCCGTAAACATGCAAAGATACTGAACAGTACTCGAGCGATAATGTCACCATGACGCCAATTAGCCCATGGGTTTATGGTTTTCAAGATTGGAAAAGCACTCGCGAACTGCTTTATGCGATATATACATATAACGCAAAGCAATCAAAAACATGCAAACCCAAACAAAACACCAAAGGATTTAGGAATAGATATTGTAATGATCATTACGCGGGAAAGACAATTCTCATTTATATCACAAGGGGAACTTGTGCTGACCAGCAAGGAGCTGTCCTGACATGCAAGTCCTTCACGGTGTTCCTTTTCCCGCGCATTTGAGCATGGCGCTAACAAAAAAAAAAACATTCAAGAAACACAGCACCACATCAATGAGGGGAAATTCATTGGAACCACAGGAGTGCCTGCATTGCTTCCTATCCAGGGTGCCATCGACCCGATGCCACTGGAACGTATACACGAATGGGCAACGGAAAGAAGACGAATGCACAGAACAAAACGACACAAAGCGAGGGAACACATGAGAGCCAGAGGAAAGGAGGAACGGGGCGAAATAGTACATGCCGAGGTCACATGGGAGTGTAAATGCAGCGGAGGTATTACGATTTAGGCGCACCACGTGCCCAACTTTACAGCCTGTCACTATCGGGACAAAACATTGGAGTTGCTCGCGGGTAGGAGCTCGTGGTTGAGGTACGGCGAATAACTTTGTATGGCCAAACGCAGCGGCGAAACAGCTTTCCCACGGCTAGCGGCGGCGGATAATCTGTACTCAGAAAAGATAGCCAGAAATATACCTCACTCTTTGTCATCTCTGGTGATACTGAAGGGGTCCATTTCTCCTCACTTGCAGAATCAAAATCTTGCAATGTTAAGACCTTTTCTACCCCTTGCGTGAAGTTGTCAACGTCAGTGGCGGCTATCACGTCATTGCGTACACAGCAGGAATCATTGCATCGGGGGGTGTCGTCCCTGGGCGGCCAAAAACAGGCTCAAATGGAGTTAAACGGAACGTTTCCAGCATGAGTGTTTGAGGGGAAAGTTACATAGGAGATAATTTTATCCTATGCATTGTGGTTCATGTTGACAAACATAGGCAACATGCCAACCAAGTTCCTCTTAGTTGTTTGTCTGAGACCGTTTGTTCGAGGTTGATAAGCGGCAGTTTTACGGTTAGTAGTGTGCGTCATACGCAATACTTCCAGCATGAAGTCCGTTGTGAATGCAGTTCCTCAGTTGGTACAAATACAACGGGGGCATATGTCGGAGGAGTTTGTCGATCAAGGACTTCGCGTTTCAATGGCGTCGTCCGGAACGGGAAAATCCTGCGGGCTCTATTTACTGTTGCACTGATGCTTAGAGCTTTGGCCAGTAATACTTCTTATGTATTTATGGTGAATGTGCAAATGCGCCTGGGTGCCTAGCTTAAAGTTTGTCATGGTATGCTTGTTGACAATTCGTGGGTCATTTTGACAGTGCAAGAAGAAATTTCTTGTTGCTCTGGTCGTAATTTGGTGTGTAAAACACGTCTTCGCGTTGGCCGTACGATGTTATTCATCTGAAAAGAGCGTGGGATGGCAGAGCCTTGTTATCTTGCAGGTATTTCAATGAGTGATCTAAGCTCCACAGCGATATCCGTCGGTTGAGTCATCCCGACAAGTTGAAAGAACTCCTCGCCTTCACAGGCATCAGTGCCAATTGGTTCCAGCGTCATCGCTGGGCACTCTCTTAAAATTGTACACGACCGTGAACTCATATTCTTGTAGCCTTTCACTCCTTCCACCATGCAGTCATAAAAGGTCTCTTGAGTTTCGCGAGTTAGCAGAGTGCATCGTGCCCCTTGAGCGCACTGGCTGGCCTACTCTGCAGGTAAAGACTGAATTTTCTCATTGCCCATTTGACTGCAAGCCATTTCTTTTGGGTAGCCGAAAAATTTCTTCCAGCCATGGAAAGGGTGTGGCTATCATAAGCTATAACCTTTTCTGCTCCATCTTCTCATTGTACAGGAATAGCACCCATTCCCACATAGCTGGCATCAGTGAGTATTTTAGTGTTGGTAGAGTCATTGACGTGGTCTAGGACTGCCGCTCTTTGCAGGCGTCTACGCAACGTGTGGAAGGTCTCTTGCTGATCTTTACTCCTGAAAAACAGGAAATCGCGTTTTATAAGTCGTGCTGGGGGTTGCGTTTGTGAAAAAAAAAAGGAAATCATCCGGAAAAGGTGCATACGCCCAGAAAGCGTCACACAGCTTTGTATGGTTGGGACAAGAAAATGACGCACGGCAGTCATAAAATAACCAAGATTTTTTAGTTCTGCGGACCGCAGATGACACATTTCAGGCCCTATGGTCACCGACCATAGAGCCTTGGTGGCACCGACCTGGGACATACGCTCATGCGGTTCTTTTTTGTAACGGAGATCGCTTTGTAGGCGGTAGCCTTCGTTACCGGAACAACCACGCATGCTCCATATATCCTGCTATAGCCCTTGAAGGGCTGCAGTATGTGAAAATAAAATAAAATAAAGAAGACATTGGATCAGCATTCGCGGATGCCCATCCACCCTTCCTTGGGAGTTGATGAAACCAGACGTCCATCTTCAATACCATGTTCCAGCGATGATGACGTCAACAGAACTACCACTGCGCCAGGATAAAACTTGAATGCAACCATCCAGGCACTTCAGTGGGCTTGGTGGCACCTAGCTGGGACACATGCTCATGCGGTTCTTTTTTGTAAAGCAGGTTAGGGAGAAAAATTCAATGTCCTCAATTTGAGATGATGATGTAACCCCCATGGTGCTGTCGAGCCTACAGTGTCTTATTGCCACAATTTTTTATTGTTACCATGTTATAAGACTGTTATTACTAACATGACATCACGTTTTCTGTTCTTGAAGGAATTCCCGAACACGAAAGCTTATGGTGCAAATTATCTTATTGTGGCAAGACCATACTACTTGCTGGCGTATACCGCCCACACAATGCTGCACCTCAGTATTTGGAAGCTGTTCATGACTATCTTTCGCCACACACAAACTCAAGGTCAAACATAAGTTAATAACAGGGAATTTTAATCTTCCGGGGATAAACTGGGCTGACATGTGTTACGATAACAGAGATGCCAGAAGTGCGAAATCGCTGCTTTTTACTGTGTTCAGTTTTTCACTGAACCAACTAGTTTCCGAACATACCAGAATTGGGGCGTCGTCCTCCTCTATTCTCGACCTGATGTTCGTTGGAAATACACTTCAAAACAGCACAGTTAGCGTAGAAGAAGGTATTTCAGATGATAAGTTGCTTGTCCTCACATGCCCTATCACAGTTTCTCGCTCATCTACCAAACGACCATGCCTTTACGTAAAAGATTTTGCGCGCGCAAACGATGCACCATAAAAGACAATAAAAGATAATAAAAGATAAAAAAGCGCAGCTTCAACGAATTTAGCACACTGAACAGTGTTCCAGAATTGGGGCGCGTTTTAAAGAAATCGCAACATTATCCCCCAAAGAAAGAAACGCGTCAACAAAGACAACCCATGGCTAACACGCGAGATGAGTCAGTTTAAACGAAAAATTAAGTCGTCGCACAAAGGGAGATAAAAACGAAATCGTTGGTATCGTTGGCGCTATGCGTGATAAAGTACGTTAAACAAAATCACGATTTTACGGTGTAACGTTGCCATGTTTTAAGAAGGATGACCCTCAAAAATTTTGGCGCTACCTGTCCGAAGATAGGCCAATCATGGCGCAAATAAAAGCTGGGAATAGAACACTCACTGAACCTAAACACATTGCGAATCAGCGTAATAAGTATTTCCAGTCAGTTTTCACACACACTGCTTCACAAGAACCACTGGCGGCCTATAGTTTTGAGCACCCAATGGAAAAATTACTTGTAAGTGAAGAAGGAATATTACATCTATTGAATAACCTAGACCTAAAGAAGTCCACTGGTCCCGATTATATCCCTAATGTATTCTTGAACCGGTATGCTGCCTGGATTTCAAAATATTTACTTATGATCTTCAGAGTGTATTTGGACACCTCGAGTATTGCTGATGACTGGCGCAGGGCAAAAATAATTCCAGTACTAAAATTTGGCTCTAAATTTGAAACAAGCAACTCCAGACCTGTTTCACTAACAAGCACGAGTTCTAAGGTGATGGAACATATAATTTTTAAATCTATAATCAGTCGTCTAAAAAGGAATAACCTTATTAATAACCAACAACATGGATTCCTATCTGGGTTGGCAATACTAACACAGCTGGCCGAAATAACTAATGACCTAGCCAACGCTATTAATACCAACAGTCAGGTTGATGCCATATTCTTGGACTTTTCAAAGGCGTTTGACTTTGTCCCACATGAAGATTTAATAACAAAACTACAGGCTTTTGGCGTTGTCGCCCCCTTAATCTCGTGGATTTCTAGCTTCTTACAGAACAGAACACAATGTGTAGCCGTAAACACACATACGTCCGATAGCCTCCATGTGTAGTCAGGAGTGCCGCAGGGTTCATTCCTTGCGCCTCTTGTATTTCTTATTTACATCAATGATATCCAATTTTGTATTCAATCACCAATCCAGATGCGCCTTTTCGCAGATGATTGTCGTGTATGCAGTTGTAAGAAATTCAGAGGACCAAATCGGGTTGAACAACTCACTAAAAAATATATAGGCTTGGTGCCAGAAAGAGGGCATGAGACTGAACGCATCTAAAACCAAATACCTCACATTCACTAATAAGAAGCATCCGCTGAATTTTACATACGCTTTAGACAATATTGAATTCACTAAAAGTGATCAGGTGAAAAACCTTGGTGTCATGCTTTCAGCGAACGTAAGTTAGGAAGCCTCATATTGACACCGTCTGCAAAAAAGCGGTAGGGAAACTATCCTTCCTCAGCAGGAGTATGCGAAATGCTCCGACCCAAGTCAAATTAAATGCATACAAGACTCCTATTCGCGCTGCCTTAGAATATGCCGACATAATATGGAGTCCCCAACAACAACACCTAATAGACAAAATTGAACGAATTCAGAAATTAGCTGCACAGTTCATCTACTCTAATTATTCGCAGCATTGAAGCGTTACCAACCCAATTAATAGAGCAAATCTTCAGCCACTTTCTAAACGAAGAATAATTTCTAGGTTAAAGTTCCCGTACCTACTCTATCACGGACATTTTAAGACACCGCGCGCTCTGTACTTACAGGACCCATTTAAATACTCACTCAGGACAAACCATAACGAGGTCATTTTTCAGCCTGCTAGTCGTGTCAATACACATAAGTATTCTTTATTCCCAATGGCCATTTGTTATTCGAATAAGTTGCCGGTCAAGGCTGTGAATTGTTCTACGCTGGAATGTTTTTTCAACTGTCCAGAAGAGATTTTTTTTTTAAATGTATGCATGTGAATCACGAAGTATCCTATGTGTATCAGTACTTTTTTCCTTTTCTTTAGTGGAGCATTATTGTGTTTCATGTCACCTATATATCCACTCCTGCTAGGGCCCGGTTACGGCCTGCAGTATGTACACATAAATAAATAAAATCAGCAGAGTGGATAGCCTCCACGACATTTCTCAGCCGTCAGAAGTGTCATTCAAATGAACTGTAGAAAACAGTCACGTCGTCTATGCATTCAAGAGGTCTGTGATTTCAGCCCAATAAGCCAAACATTGTGATAAAGTTGAGGTTAAGGAGAACCCATGAACCGGTAGTTCAATCCAGGAGCAAGAGATTGCGACGCGGGTTCGACGGACAAGGATAACCGACATTTATGAAGGACGGAAAATAAGGGTAACGTGGAACTCTAACCAGAAAGGCACACTTAAAAGGTACAAACAAGAGTTTAACGGAAACAAACTAGCGTGTAGAGTGACTAATAGTCCCCCACGCAAAAATCATTCAAGGTTCTCGCCTCGAGAAAGTCTCATGTGGTCGACACACGGGAATGCCGTTGAGGAACATGACGGTGTGACTGAGGCAGCAGTCTTCTGAAGTAATAGCCCGGATTAGGACGGCAGCTGCTCACGAAGTGAGAGAACCAGATAAAGAAGATGCTGTGGCTCCATCAGTAGCACAGCAGACGGACTGGAGACTGGGCCACGGCACGGCGTTGCCAGTGGCGACAAGGTGTGTCGATGTTCAGCACCAATGGTTGCAGAACACCTTGGTTCCTGCCGTCCTGACGACAGGCTTCCGGAACCATCGGGTCTGCCAGGCAGTCTATCTTGCGAGCCAACTTCTTGCTCTTCGTCTTCTTGCCAAGCGCGTGTCAGCGCACCGCTATTCACAATGATGATGCTTTACGGTGACACATTGCTTTGGGCCTTTTCTTCTTAAATTTCCTTTTGATGCTTGGAACCTCACCACAGGCAGCATCCTTCATGCGCTGGAATGTATCTGGCGAACACAGAACAAATTGTAGCACGTCGAGTTCGCAAACGCCGTCTGGCGTCACAAATGTCGTCTCCACATGGTCATGCACGTCAATATTGGTGTGTCAATATCCATACCTGCAGTTCAGGTACGAGAACAATTTAGCATCGCTCAACCGGTCCAAGGTGTATGAAACTCGCGATCGTATAAACATCGCGTTACTTCATGCAGTTTATTCGGCGGTAATCAATGCAGTAGTCAAGCGTCGTGTCTTTATTCCAGAGACGTTTGACGGGTGAGGACCATGTGCTCTTCAATGGCTGGATTACAGCACCGCTTATTATCTGCGCCACTTTCTTTTAAGTGTAGAGCCCTTTAGGGACTCGTATTGACGTCGTAGCTCGTCCGTGGTCACGCTGTCTACCCACCGCAGTCACGTGGCGCCATGCACTCAAACAGAAGGTTCGAAAGATACCCGCTTGTCCCCTGATTCAGCTTTCCGGCCGAGAGTTCAGAGCCTACTTGATCATAAGGTTTACTTAAGCAGAACCGTTCGAATCTCCGGTAACTACTAGCACTTGTATTACAAGTCCCCATTCATTAGCCAAAGAAAACTGCAGGTAAACGTGAGGCAAAATAACTGCAGTGACCCGGCAGTGCACATGTCCATTTGGTTAGGTATGCTGATTGGGTTGGTTTTTACGATAGTTAGAGCGAAAAGTGGCGCCTTAAAAAAAGGATGCCGAAATATGCCGCCGAAAGGCTCCAGCACGCGCGAGATGAATACAAGCACAAAAACAACAAAACTCCCGCTCTTGCTTTTCCAGGCAGGAAACGAAACAAAAGTTTCAGAAAAGGATACGAGCTGTGCCAGGGGAAGGTGCGCGAGCACCGTGAAGCTTAGAAATTAAATTGAAATGAACAAACCTCTGTTTAATTGATCAAGAGAGTTGTTAGACATGGATGGGAAGAGCCTGAAGGGTGGTAGCGAAGAGCGAATAATAGCGCTAGAGCTCGTATTGCGAAGCACTGCTCTGCACTCCCGAGCCCCGACAGCTTTCCCGTTGATTGGGACAGTTGTAATTTTTTTGTTGCTTCGCACTTCGTCGTCGTCGGTGACACCCTCCACGAGTGCCTCCGTGCAAGCCGGGTGGATTCGTCGTTACGAGGCAGTGCTTCGTTACATGAGTCTGGCGCACTTAGGGCGTCGTGACGAAACGGTAAGAAAATTCCTGCACGAGTCTCACGAGAGGTTCTAGTTCACTTCGACAGGCAAAATGACCCCTTCTGTACGCGAATTCGTCGGCGTAAAAGCCTAGTGTAGTGGGAAGCGCTTTTTCGGCGACCTCTTTCATGAATGGCAATGGCGCTATCTTTCGCCAGATGTCGATCCCATTGCAGAAGCTGGATGACACGGGCGTGCGCCCATGGACGAGCCTTAAAAATCCCCTCCCGATGCGGATACCTTTGTCTAGAAATAATCGTACGTTGATTTCAGCTGCGCCTTCAAAGTTACAATATGTATCGTTCTTGATGCCAACAGATATCCTTGCGCGAGCGGGAAGTATGACAGATTCGTAGTAAATTATGTGTCAAGCTGTGTCGCGTCCTTTTTAAATGTGTCTTTCTAAGGCACCACTCGTAAAAATATGATCGCTGAATTCTGCAAGTAAGCAACTGTAACACTTGCTCTCAGGAGGCCCATACCAAGTATTAGGTCTTTCCACCATTCAGTTAGGACGAAGGAAGTGCCGATGTCGGTGAATCATTTAATTTTTCGGCGCCCCTCACCCACCCAGAGGACTAATCTGGTGACCTCTGGCTGTTCGAATATGCATGCCAGTTCAAGACGTCGGTACCTTCTTCAGGGCCGTGCCAAACGACACAGTTGTAACGGTATGGTGTGCACCACTACCGGCCACCGCAGTCATCTCGCGACCATCGATTAGCACGAACGCCTCGTATGGCACATCTCGGGTGGTACAGACCCTGGTCTCCATCTACACACTTGCATCTCACTGTTGTCGTCGTCGTCGCAGTAGAGATTCTTCGAAAATTTCGACCACAGAGGTGTCACCTTTTGGGGATGCTGGGCTCAGTTTTGCTGGATTTCAGGTGTTACGCGAAGGGTGGTCGCGGGTTGGGCGAAGCGTGGACTCGCGGATCGGCGTAGCGTCCGAGAGGCCGAACGGAACTCCGGTCGTCGCGGTGCGAAGATGTCGCGTCATTCAACTAGGTTGTCCTCGATCTCTTGCGGGAACTAAGCACTCGTCGGACGCCGAGCATTGGGTGCGAATTCTCTCGAGGTCACTCGGAGATATAGACATGCGCGGTAAGCACGACCTGCTTCTTCGCCGGGGAAACAGCAGTTTGTGGTGGGGAGTGCAACACAGGTCAGTATTCCAGAGTTGCCTTCCTGTCTGATTCGACAAGATGCTAGGACGGCTGGAGTTGAATGGCAGCTTCGGAGCAACACGAGCAACATTCGGCGACGTGCAGTGGTGTGTTTACCGCAAAGCACCCGCTAATGAGTATTATGGTTCCTCCCGCTCCGGCTCCTGTGTTGGCTCTGGAGTCTGTACTGCTGGCCTGACGTGTTCGGGTGTTATTTCTTTAAAGGAGTCCCGACAGGCATTTCCAGCACACTGACTGAACTAGCGCATTTGTTAGGTTGGGCGGTCGACGTCATCTGTGCCAAGTATAACTTTTTCACGTGCACCGGAAAGCTTTGAGTGTTGTTTCAAAGTAAGTAGCAGCATTCCTACCCTTCCCTGCGTGTTTAGGGGATCCGCCATCTTTCCGCACGTTCGTCATCGATTCTGCCATGCGCGTCACGCAGCCAAAATCTTTCATTTGGATAGATTTTTCTCCCACTTCCGGGAAAAACAAGCGCCGTCTGCTCAGTGTCGACGGCTAGTGGTGGTGCCTTTGTTTAATTAGCGCTTCCTGTAGCACGCTTTACGTAGTCGTGTTCGTTCATATTTATGTTTTTTTACTCTATTACCATGCTTTTTGTCAAGGCACGTTGGCTAGGCCGACAGGACGAGGACACGACGGCAACGCCGATTTCCGAGTTGGCAGAGCGCATTGTCACACGAAGCTGAATGCGACACAAACACATCGGCCGATCAAAAGTCCATCGTGTGAGTGGCTCACCGACTGAAGACGCTGACAATACCGATCGGCCGAACGATCGTCATGCCGTCATGATTTCAGCGTAGTCTTGAAAGAGCGTTGTTGCGCAATTATTGTAGTCAATAACCTATTGCGGTGAGCTCCCGAGCTTCTTCAAGCAATAATCCGGACAGGAAAGAGTAAAAGGTAGAAGATGCACTGCAGTTGGTTAAGCGACAAACTTGCGCTTCTAATCCATTCTTTCTGCGCGGATGTTGCCATCGTTAAATCGTGCCCACGCTTGGTTTGAACGTACAGGCGGCGACTAAATATTCCGGACAACGCGATAGTGTGGCAAATTCCACCTATGCGCTCTCTGGAGGCATGGCGTCTGTTTTCGAGACTGCAGCTACGTGAAAACGCGTCATTTCTTATTCGCAGACACGCTGATTGTGACGCTTCTTGCAGCGGTGTTGCGATGGTCACTGAAGCACCACAGAGCGACGCCTTGGTAGCATTCCTTTCATCCCGATGGAGAGTTTGCCGCCTCATGTGGCGATGGCGCCGGCTTTGGCGCCAGGGCTGCTCGAGACCTGATAGATACTTGAGCGGAATGCTTTGTGTAGCATTTTTCTGCTTTATCGTTTCTACACGATGAGGATAACGACTTGCGATCGGGGTCACAAAATTAAGCATGTTTAAATCGCAATCACAGGGTGCACTGCTATCGACAACGAAATGCCAGCGCGGTGAATTGCAAACCTTCATTCACCCTGTTTATTTTGTATGCTACTTGACCATTGAGCTGTCAGCTCGCTTCTCGCGTGCGCCAAATAGGCGATCTGCAAGGTTCATAAAAGAGGTTATCTCACCTTAAGAACTATTAAGCATTACTTTCGTTTTCCGCACATTACTTTTCAGGCCCACGATTCTAGTCTGCTTGTCTAGTGCAGTAATCCTGCTTTTCAATTCGTCCCCCCAGTTAGCAAGGTGACGTCATCAACAAGCCTGAGGCTACTGAGGTATTCTCCATTCTACCTATTTCCGATCCAATGTTCTGAATACCTCTTTTAAACATGGTGTGAATTCGAACTTACCAGCGGGTAAAACGAGCACCCGGGGCAAATTCTTTTACAAGCTTTACAACAAACAAGTGATCTGAAATTCTAGTTTCTCACTCCATCCTAACAGAGAAGTTTCACTTCGTATCAATCATCGGTAAATTCATTTGCCTTCTGCTTCGAAGTTTGATGTTCCCCAACGATGCTTACCAATATCATGACAAAATCAAGGAACCTTCTTGAAATTTTTGTACGACGTAATGCAACTCACAACTTTGTAAGAACTTTGAAAGGTTACCACTATATCTCCAAGTGTTTTGTAATGTCACTGTTGTAGGTTTTTTCTATAAATGTCATTGTTTGTGTGCTTTACAACTACATTACCAAGTCGGTCAGCCTAGATATATCCGAAGAAAGAAAAAACGAACAAAATGCAAGAATTTCTTTTTTTATGGGGCTTCTGTGAGTGTGATCTGTACACCTGTCCTTCACTTCGAGTTGTTGATCAATTCGCTTTCGCGCTACTAATGACTAGCCTCCTGGTCAGCTCAGTTGGTAGAGCGACTGCTCCGGTTAAGCAGTGGTGCCAGGTTCGAATCTTGGACCAGGACGATTTTTTCTTTAACTGCGAAGTTTCCGAGAAAGCTGTATAGCTTTCCTTTGTAGCCGTATGGCTGCATTTAGGTGGATGTCTAACTTTCTTTCACAGAGTGTGATTTAAATGCACATACCGCATTTTAGAAATAAGAATTGGTTGAAATAACAGTAAATGGAATTGCACGTTAACAATGCATGAAAAAAATCATGCAGGGGAAAAATAAAAAAGCACCAGTTCAGGGAGCGTGAGTACTTACATCCATAAGCATTCGAGAGTACAGCACCGTGCTTGTCGAGACACCAAATGGTGTAATTTATGTAGCTTGCTCCTGAAAGTCACATTGCGAAAAGGACTGCAAGAAAGTTACACATCATACGTTGTTACCTGTTGAATTTCCCACAGGAAAGCAGTTGCGGTAAGCGTCATGTGCCTCGCATCCGAAACTTGAGAAGATGACGAAGAGGGCGGGCCGCGGTGTATGCGCTTGAGCACGCAAAAAAGAAAGAGGAGAACCAGGAGGAGTTTGATCTGGTAACGCGGGTGTCGGTCTTTTCGCTGCCTCAAGAAAAAGGCCGCTAGGGGGCCGCAGGATGTAGATGCATCTCACGTCGGCTCTCGTTCTTGTGCTACCGTTTCTGCTGCATAACATCGCACCAAGCATCAAGGTTGGACCTACGAGAAATGCCAAGTCCCGGCGACTCCAGGAACACCTTCATCTTGAAAATTGGAGCCCGTAACAGCCAGCTACTAACCTTCAAAGTTGCGACCACGCCGCCGGTCGCGCTAAGCCTAACAGGCCTAGCGACGCTGCCTCGCCGGCCGACGCAACTGCTGCACGCGACCACGCCAGCTGCGGTGCGCCGCCGCTGCCGTGTAATTCTCAATAATGGAAGCCGTCGTTGGAGAAGAAATGGACCCGGCGGAGTTCCAGAAGCCAGGATGGGCCACCATTCGCCACCGGCAACAAGCCCTTCAAGCTGCGAGGCAGGCCCCTGCGCAGACCACCGCTACTCCTGGGACCAGGGGGACACCGCAACGCGGACATCATCGGCGTCCCGTGAAGCGACAGCCACCTGTATCCCCACTACCGGAGTCCGACATCAAATTCGTCCTTCACCCCCGTGGTGGACTTGCCCTTGCGGCGATCGCCCAAGCCACTCTGGCGGACGCTGTTCAAGCTCAGGCTGGACTGGCCGCGAATCGAGAGGACCAGATCCGCGTGCAACACGTCTCCAATTACATCCTTGTCAGCACCCCACTGGAAGACCGCGCAACAAGGTACGCCAACATCACCTCTCTCACGCTACGCGGGCAGCAGTACGAGATAGCCGCACATGTCTCTGCGCCGGTGAATACCGTAGCGGGAGTGATCTTCAATATTCCCCAAGATGACACCCCGGAGCAGATAAGAGACAGTATTTGCAACTACAACCTGGACATGAGAATTTCAGACGTCAAACGGTTCAATTCGTCAAACATGGCTCAAATCTTATTTGACGGCACGAAAGTTCCCTTCTGGATAAGGTACCGAGCCACCACTTATCGCTGCAAACTCTTCCGGTGGAAGACCGAGGTATACGCGGTATGCTGGCAACAGGGCCACCGCCAAGACGTCTGCCCGAATGCCCAAGCCCCCGCGCGTTGCTCTCGATGCGGCACCATGAACGCTGCCGAGAATCACAACTGCTCCCCCAGATGCATCGTTTGTGAAGGCCCGCATCTCACTGGCTCGGCTGACTGTCCCAGACGTTACCAGCCCCGCCTCGGCACCCGACCTACGCAACTCCTTTCTTGCTCAGCGTGACGAACCTTCTCTGTCTTCAGAGGGACCTCGCCCCCCTCCCCGCCGCCCAGCTCGCGATGCAGGCTTATGGATGAAGAGTACCACGAAGACACCCCTACAGCCCCGCCGGGACGGCGAGCACCGGCAGAAGGACGTGCGGGAATATCATGTGAGCTGCCCGAGCGCTCCTACCAGTAGCTCGTCGCACCCTCTCTCTCCCCCTTCGCTTTCCCCTGACATTCTTAAAGAACTAAATGCCATCCGGGCCGAAATCACCCTTCTCCGCCAGGAAAATGCTACCCTGCGGCACGAAAATCAATCACTAAAACAGCAAATAATCCACCGAAAAGAAGATCTGTCTCCACCTAACGCCCCTCTGCCCAAGCGGAAGGCGCTGTCGTCCGACCCCCAATCTCCACCCGAGCCCTCTGACGGAGATGAACAGCTGCAGCGGCAGATAACATCCATTGAAAGCTCATGCAAGCTAGCTCTTTCAGAGCAGAAAGCCGAGTACTCCAGCCTACATCAGGCTGTTCTAGCAAACTTTTCTACTTTCCAGGCCAATGTTGAGGAGCTAAGAGCACAAATACAGTCTTGGGTTGACCAAATAGGTGCCCGTATAAATGCTTACACCGCATCCTCAGCGGCCCCTGATCCACTATATAATCCCGTCTATGGCCAGCACTATTTAACTTTAAGAATCTGGCAGTGGAATTGCAGGGGCTACAGCAAGAAAAGGCATAACCTGCAAATGCTCGTCGCCTGCATGGAAACTCCCCCTTCACTCACAGCCGTACAGGAAGCAGGAGCTACAACTAAGCTCCAGGGTTACAGGGCTTTTCAATGTCCGGCTAATCCTCATACAGCGATTCTTGTCCAAAGAAACATCCCGTCCGAACGATCTCAATTTGATAGCATTGATATTTCGCATGATCTAATTATCCTCTATCCTGTGCAACGTAATGCCTCCAGGCTATACATTCTCAATGTATATAGCAGTCCCAAAGCCATTGGACATAACTTTAACAGGCTCTTTTCCCTCGCTAAACAGGCTGCTCAACATCATGCTCTTCTCATAGTGGGCGACTTCAATGCGCCTCACACTGCATGGGGTTACCCCAGGTGCACCAAAAAGGGTCGTCTTCTATGGGAATGCATTCAGGCACTTCAACTCACAGTCCAGTCAGACCCATCAATACCGACTAGAATTGGCAACAGCGTTCAAAAAGACTCCACGCCGGACCTCACCCTCTCCCGTAGAATACATAACGTCCGCTGGAGCTGTACTGACTCATCATTGGGTAGTGATCACTTCATTATTCAAATAGACATCTCCCCGGCCCATTCCATCAAACCGCGACCCAGACATACCCAGATAACAAATTGGGATGATTTCCGCCACGCCCGCGCTAAATACTCCCAACCAGAAATTCAAACTGACACTTTCCAGGACTGGGTCGGCCAGATAGTTACCGATGCCCACCTCAATAACCACCAATTAGACCCTGAAATCTCGTCCGACATAGTGGACTCCCGGCTACTTCACCTGTGGGAGGCCTTCAAGGGCATACAGCACCGATGGCTAAAAAACAAACGTAATCGAAAGCTCCGCCGAAACATTGCAGAATTTAGCTTACAAATTGAATCCCATGCTGCTCATTTGGCACAGAATCAGTCGGGTCAACTGAGTGACCGGATGAAAGGCCACTTCAGCATGAAACGCACGTGGTCTATTCTTAGACATCTTTTAGACCCTGAAAGATCAAAGACATCCCAAATTAATAGGCTTACTGCTATTGCTCACAATTTCCCGGGCACGAACCAACAGCTCATCGACGCGGCCAAGTCTTTGTACATACCCAAGGGGGAGAAAACTGGATCTACCTTTCTACCAAGGAACGGCCAACCCTGAACTTGACGCTGATATCACGGAGGCGGAAGTCAGAGCTGCTCTACTCCACATCCGCCCAGGGTTAGCCCCGGGACCAGACGGAATTACTAACAAAATGTTACGTAATTTGGACGATCCTTCAATCTCGACTGTCACCAACTTTTTTAATCATTTTTGGACATCAGCTACCCTACCCCAGTCATGGAAGCACGCACAAATCTCTCTCATCCCCAAACCAGGAAAACCTCTCAGCATGGATCACCTCAGGCCGATATCACTTACGTCGTGCATGGGTAAAGTTCTTGAGCACATAATCCATGCCCGGCTAACGAAACATCTCACCTCCATCAATGCCTTCCCTCATTCAATGATTGGCTTTCGCTCCGGATTATCAACTCAGGATATTCCCCTTCAGTTATTTAACGAAGTCATCAGTCCAGCATTTAAAGTGGACACGGCTGCCATCCTTGCATTGGACCTCACGAAGGCCTTTGACCGGGTTTCCCATGCGGCTATTATGCAGGGACTAACTGCTGTATCCCCGGGAGAACGCATCTACAACTATGCGCGAAGCTTTCTCCCGTCACGCACAGCGGTTATTCAGGTTAGAAACATAATCTCGAACCCCATCAATATCACCTCTATTGGCACACCTCAGGGCGCCGTTCTCTCACCTCTACTCTTTAATCTTGCAATTCTCAACATCCCCCAGAGACTTGAGAAAATTCCTCGCCTTAAATTCAGCCTTTACGCGGGCGACATCACACTCTGGATGTCTGGAGGCAGCGACGCACAGATAGAGGAAACTTTACAAAGTGGAGCCCAAATTGTCATCGAGGAAGCGCCCGCAGCCGGACTTGAGTGCTCCCCTACTAAATCTGAACTCCTTCTTTTACTGGCAAAAAGCAGCTCCAAGTCCGTCCCGGATATACAAATTAAAATTGGTGCCATCACTGTCCCCGTGGTACACAGCATACGTATACTCGGTCTTCTAATCCAGCGTAACCGGGCTAACACTCAGTACATTTCACAACACTCTTCGCACGTGAATCGAACAATCGGCCTCATTAGACGCATAACCACCCGGAACAGAGGGCTTAAGGAGGAAGACAGAGTGCGACTGGTGCAGGCTTTTGTTGTAAGCCGCATCATATACTCACTGCCTTTCCTTCAGGTCACTCCCACTGAAATGAAGAAAATTAACTGTCTCATCAGGAAAGCCTACAAAGCTGCATTACAGGTCCCCTTGTACACTTCCACTGCCCGACTTGAGAGCTTGGGAATTCACAACCTTGCGGAGAATCCGGTGGAGGCCCATCGCATAGGTCAGCTGCAACGGCTATCAGGCACCTCTACTGGACGGCACATTCTGGGAAAACTCGGCTGACGAGCTCCGCTAATCACCGACAGCAAGCTTCAAATCCCCCCGAATATCCATTCTAATATACTGGTTCGCCCACTCCCGCGCAATATGCACCCAACTTACCACAGGGAGCGGCGGGAGCAAAGGGTGCGCGCGCTCAATAAGCGACTCCCCGTCCGACCGGACATTCTTTATGTGGACGCGGCTGACTACCGCCACTATGATGCGTACGCGGTAGCAATCATTGACCGCCCTAATGCCCCGCCAGTTGACTCAATTTCTGTCCGCACCATCAATCCTGCAACGGCGGAGGAGGCGGCAATAGCGCTTGCCTTAACGCACCGGCCGACTCCCACAATTGTGATCTCCGATTCGAAAACGGCCATTCAAAATTTTGCCAAGGGGCTCGTATCCCCAAAGGCACTCAAAATTCTCTCTCAAAATCCCCCCTCCACCTCAGTAGAACTGATCTGGACCCCTGCTCACGCCGGGATAGGAGGTAATGAGGCGGCCCATTGTGCTGCTCGAGGGTTCACTTTCCGAGCCGGCCCCAGCCTCGTCCCCTCGCACGGTGCCAGATCAGCTAGAGATAGCCTACTCAGCTATCACGACATAGCGACACATTTCCGCCTCACCTGCCGTGTATATCCCCCTGCTCACGTCAGTCTCGACAACGTGCAAGAACGCACTGGCGCCTTCTGCAGACAGGCAGCCTCCCCTGTCGCGCGCTGCTCCATCGCATTCATCCGTCCTTATTTCCCTCCCCTAACTGCCCATCATGCGGCATTCCCGCCACCTTATCCCACACCATGTGGGCTCGTCCCAATGATCCTTTTCCCTCTATCACCTGCGACGAGCACTCGGAGAGGGCGCTGGGCAGCTCTGATCCGGAGGTTCAAGCCTCCCTGACGAATCGGGCTGCCATTGTCGCCGCCAGGCTAAACCCAGCGGCCACCAAGTCCCCGTAACAGAGCTTGACTAAATAAAGTTTGCCTCCTGCTCCTCCTCTTCGCTACCTCAATATTACCTCTTGCAAAAAACTTAAGTGTCGCAAGAGTGGGCAAGGTGGCAGCAACTTCGGACAATGTTCACGCATAGTTTGCAATATGTGCAGCTTATAGATTGTATCACTAGCAGCCTTCTGGAGTTTCGCGTTGCCATTAAAAACATCGCGGCTGCTCCGTCAAAGGCCACAGTTCTGGCCTACGGCTGATGGCGACAATACTAATCCATACGGCTCCAAGCGCATTCCTCCAAAGCCACTGGAATGCGCATGGAACAACATACCGCCACTCGAGTATCCCGATAGACCCTTCGTAAAGCATCATATGGGGATATCAACCTCACACGGACACCAACTGGTCCGTGACGTCGTTTGCGAGGTGTATAAAAGCCTTGTGCCTCACGTGTCTCGCCAATGGGTGAGAGAGTCTCTAGCGTGGGCACGTTGTTAACCTATAGTCGGCGTTTTGTGAACGTGGGCTATGATAAAAACTTTCTTTCTATGATAAAAACTTCGCTTCTTTGGCGTTTCTACATTGTCTTGTTGTTTTCTAATGTCTCATTTTGCACCAGACGCCTTTACTGAGCGAATACATACAACAAAAATTGGCCGCATATCTGCTCCTTTCGTTGCAAATGTCGACAAAAGACGACAGTCTTTATCGTCTTTCGCAAAGTAAATGCCTCCCTTCGCTTTCGCGCTCACCTCTCATGTTGTTCCTCTTGCGTCGCGCTCCTCTTAAGGTAAACACGCCAATGGTTTGCTTAAATCATTTTAAATTTATTGCGTTCTGCTGCTCCAAACGGGTGTCTCGACGCTAACGCTGCCGTACGGCGGAGACGCGCGTGAATCGAGGCGCCCTACTTTAACGTTTGTAGAACCGCGTTTCCCTACTCGACATGCGTTGCAAGCAGAACGTGGAACCTATCTAGTGAAACCTTTCGTAACTGTTGCTGATTGGTTTTTTGAAACGGTTCCGGAAGCTATAGTGGCGCGGGCGACAGCAGGCGACGGCGGAGTGAATTTTTTTTCTGCAGATGATGAAGTATTTTTTCGCAAAAATAAAGCATTTATGATTTTTGATAAAGGAACACCGCAAATGTCACTTCTGTATTTATTTGCTGTCTTATATTTGCGTAATGTCTTGTTCTTCTTCAACAATGTTGACAAGTATGAACATTACACCGGTGTTAAACGACCAGACTTAGCCATGACTATATAAGACTATTGCGCAGGCATTGTTTTACTTTGGCCGGGTGGCGGGATCTAGTAACAGACAGACAGACAAACAGACGTACAGTCAGGCTAAAATTTCTGGGTTAAAGTAGCTCAAGAAAGACTGTTGTCTTCAAAACCCATACATACACACATACATATATACATACAATACCTACAACAATTTTAAAGAGAGCACTTTGAATTGTGATAGCGAATTCGTGCAACAGGGTTATAACGTGTTCGCAAAATGCGACAGAACAGGAGGAGTTGTTGCTAATTACAGTTCCAACAAATTATATATATATATATATATATATATATATATATATATATATATATATATATATATATATATACAGAAACATAGGTCGGCAGTCTACAACGCCAAAGGAGGCATAGGGGTGTGGTTAGGCTCTATTTTTTACTACGGTTAATGAAGTTCACATTCTTTTTTAAATATAAGGAAGAAAGAAAGAAAGAAAAACACGCGCCCAGAGTGGAGACCGAACCCACGCCTTTCGATTAGATCTCGAATGCCTTACCAATTCGGCTATCTGGGCGACTGTATTCTCCTTCACATTCTGGGCTATTTATATTTACTAGAAGTGTATCTGACGCTCGAGGGTGGTAGCCAGCGCCACTCTGACTACACGGGGAGAAGGGGACCTTCTTTTTCAACCCCCGGGGCATGACTCAAACGTATACAGCCTGTTATGAGTGGGTAATTGTGGGAAGACAAGGAATTTTTATTTTCTCTTGTAACAAAAGGAAGTACAAAACACTCGTGGTTACGCTTTTCCACGTTTACATACTCGGTCCGCCCTCTTATGCTACCTAGGCATCAAGGCTGCCAGAACCGAGACCCTCGCTAGGCTTTCGCAGAATAATATATTAAGTAAAGGAGGGGCTCGTTGAGGAAATACAGAAACATAGGTCGGCAGTCTACAACGCCAAAGGAGGCATAGGGGTGTGGTTAGGCTCTAATTTTTACTACGGTTAATGAAGTTAAGATTCTTTTTTAAATATAAGGAAGAAAGAAAGAAAGAAAAACACGCGCCCAGAGTGGGGACCGAACCCACGCCTTTCGATTAGATCTCGAATGCCTTACCAATTCGGCTATCTGGGCGACTGTGTTCTCCTTCATTTTCTGGGCTATTTATATTTACTAGAAGTGTATCTGACGCTCGAGGGTGGTATATATAGTATATTTCCTCGACGGACTGCGCCCTGGCGTCACTTGACATACACGACATGGCCGCAGAGCAGCGAAAAGACCCCTGGATCGCGTCCATACTGCACTACCTGTCGAGTCCGTCCACCGTTTCGGCGTCCCGTGCACTGCGTCGCCAGGCCTCACACTGTGTTGTTCGTGACGACCTCCTGTATCGGCGCAACTATATCGCCGAGGGCCGCAAATGGCTGCTAGTTATTCCCTGTCATTTGCGTTCCGCCATCTGTTCGTCCTACCACGCTGATGCGCAATGTGCCCATGCTGGCGTCCTAAAAACATATCAGCGGCTGCGCATCCGTTACTATTGGCGCGGGATGTACACGTTTGTTACGAAGTACATCCGGTCGTGTCCCGAATGACAGCGCCGCAAGTCTCCGCCGCAACATCCTACAGGACTCTGCAGCCACTACCACGCCCCGCGCGCCCTTTCGATCCCGTTGGAATCGACATCTATGGGCCCCTCCCCACCACAACTGCAGGCAACCGTTAGATTATTGTTGCAGTGGATCACCTGACTAGGTATGCGGAAACAGCCGCACTCCCCACCGTTACAGCCCATGACGTGTCACAATTCCTCCTTCAGAGGTTTGTTTTACGCCACGGTGCGCCCAGGGAGCTTTTGAGCGACAGAGGACGCGTCTTTTTGTCGGACGTAATACAAGCCCTGCTGACCCAGTGCCAAGTTGTTCACAGAAAAACTACAGCGTATCACCCGCAAACAAATGGGTTGACTGAAAGATTTAACCGCACGCTTGGCGACATGCTTCCAATGTACGTTTCTTCGGATCATTCAAACTGGGACTTAGTTCTGCCATTTGTCACGTATGCGTATAATACGGCGACACAGACGACGACGGGCTTCTCGCCCTTCTTTCTACTTTATGGGCGTGAGCCTTCCGGCACCCTAAACACCATACTGCCCTACCGACCCGACGCCTCCGAGTGCAGGCCCATTTTCGTGATAGCTAAGCATGCCGAAGAGTGCCGTCAACTGGCTCGATCCTTTACCGCTGCGGATCAAGGGCGTCAAAAATCTCGTCATGACGCTTCAGCCACCTCGCCTACCTATGCCACCGGATCTCTCGTGTGGCTGTGGATACCGTCCAAGACGCCCGGTCTTTCGCCGAGACTCCAAGCTAACTACCATGGACCTTACAGAGTTCTTCAGAAAACGTCCCCCGTCAATTACGTAGTTGAGCCGATCGCCGCCACGACCGATCTTCGTCGCCGAGGGCGCGAAACAGTGCACGTCCAGCGTATGAAGCCCTTCTATGACCCCCTCGTCGTCGCATCCCCTTGAGTCGCCAGGATGGCTCCTCTCTTTGCCGGGGGGTGATTGTTAGGAAGATATCATGGCCACTTCCTTAAATGGGTGTGTGCCGTGCACGTCTCGCGTCAGACGATGTATGTACTTGGATATGGGACAATCCACAACAAGTGGGTATGTGCTTGAATCTGGGCTAGACAGCCCCACCGAGAGCGCTGTGCGCGAGACTGGTGCCCCGACCCGAGAGCTCGCTTGGACGCGTTTGGACTCCGCGATAGTCAGGCCTTGCTGTGCCTTCCTGCCAATAAACCCCAATATAATATATATATATATATATATATATACAGCAACAAAGTTTTCCTGGACGCCGGTAGAATATACACAAAAATGGTTGCGACCACGGTAAAAAAAGAGAACAGATTTAATAACGTTTCGGCCGAGGGACCGGCCTTATATATATCTATATATATATATATAGTAAGTAAATGAGGGGCTCGTTGAGGAAATACAGAAACATAGGTCGGCAGTCTACAACGCCAAAGAAGACATAGGGGTGTGGTTAGGATCTATTTTTTTTACTATGGTTAATGAAGTTAAGATTTTTTTTAATATCAGGAAGAAAGAAAGAAAGAAGGTCCCCCTCTCCCCGTGTAGTCAGAGTGGCGCTGGCTACCACCCTCAAGCGTCAGATACACTTCTAGTAAATATAAATAGCCCAGAAAGTGAAGGAGAACACAGTCGCCCAGATAGCCGAATTGGTAAGGCATTCGAGATCTATTCGAAAGGCGTGGGTTCGGTCCCCACTCTGGGCGCGTGTTTTTCTTTCTTTCTTTCTTCCTTATATTTAAAAAAGAATCTTAACTTCATTAACCGTAGTAAAAATTAGAGCCTAACCACACCCCTATGCTTCCTTTGGCGTTGTAGACTGCCGACCTATGTTTCTGTATTTCCTCAACGAGCCCCTCATTTACTTACTATATTAATCTGCGAAAGCCTAGCGAAGGTCTCGTTTCTTGCAGCCTTGATGCCTAGGTAGCATAAGAGGGCTTCCCGCCAGTTACCCGCTCATGACAGGCTGTAGACGTTTGAGTAACGCCCCGGGGGTTGAAAAGAAGGTCCCCTTCTCCCCGTGTAGTCAGAGTGGCGCTGGCTACCACCCTCAAGCGTCAGATACACTTCTAGTAAATATAAATAGCCCACAAAGTGAAGGACAAAACAGTCGCCCAGATAGCCGAATTGGTAAGGCATTCGAGATCTAATCGAAATCGTGGGTTCGGTCCACACTCTGGGCGCGTGTTTTTCTTTCTTTCTTTCTTCCTTATACTAAAAAAATCTTAACTTCATTAACCATAGTAAAAAAAATAGATCCTAACCACACCCCTATGCCTCCTTTGGCGTTGTAGACTGCCGACCTATGTTTCTGTATATATATATATATATATATATATATATATATATATATATATATATATATATATATATATATATATATATATATATATATATATATATATATATAGATATATATATATATATATATAGAGAGAGAGAGAGAGAGAGAGAGACAGAGACAGAGAGAGAGAGAGAGAGACAGAGACAGAGAGAGAGAGAGAGAGAGACAGAGAGAGAGAGAGAGAGAGAGAGAGAGAGAGAGAGAGAGAGAGAGAGAGAGAGAGAGAGAGAGCACTAAAACTTGGAAGATGGTAGAGAATACAAGCAGAGAAATCTTCGAACCAGGACCAGTGTACCAGTTAGAACGCACGATGGTTGCCAACGGTTCGGCAAATAGACTTACCTTCGGCAGGGCAACCACCTGCCTGGCAGGCGCGCTTGATATAGGGATAGATCCCCAGGTGAGAGGAGAGAAGGAAGTGAAATTGAGAAAGCGGATTTGTTTCGAAGTAGGACAGGGGAGATATTGAGGGGGAAAGAAGGTTGAATATTTTGAGCCGGTAAGTCGGTAAGAGGGAAGTCAGCGTGGGTTTGGTATTCCAGGAAATTCTTGGAAAGAACGTATGCGACGGTGTTTGCTACCCCACCACGCGGCCTACCGAAAGGTTCGAACTGAAACACCCGAAGCAGAACAGGCGGTGAGAGGAGTCCTTATCAGAAGTTATCTGCAAGCCTCAGGTCAAAACAAAAGGGGCAGAAGGGGGAGAATAACTACGTCAAGGAAAAAAAGGAGGAAGCACCACACACACACACACACACACACACAAAAGCAATAACTGCACAACTGAAAAGGCACGTGTTGCCAACAGCAACATTCCTGGAGCAAGCCTTTTCTGAAACTAAAAAACGAAAAGATAAAGTTAAAGCACAACACAAAGCAGAGCAACAAGGACAGAAAAAAGTAAAAATAAAATGGAATTCCAGAGAAAAGGTTTGAGGGATGCCTGCGCGTACTAAACTGGAAGCTGAGGAATGAAAACTAAAGGAATTAGGTGACCGCATAACGAACAGATGGAGGGGTCATATTCTTTGGATAAGGTACAAGCGAGACAGTGCCTAATGCTGTATTCCCTGTGAATATCGCAAGGATTCCAAGTTGCCCCTAGATGCAATAATTCTAGCTCGATGCGTCGATTCTCGATTCTCGATGCATTAATTCGAGCTGCGCAATGCATCTCGGAAGACGTGGTCATCCTTAACAAATGTGAGCCGATCAGCCCGACGCTGCCTGTAAAGCGCACTATTGATTACTCGAAAGAGCTTGACCTGCGCCTTCTCCCAGCTGATAAAGAAGGCGGATTTATGTTATATCATCCGGAATGTTTAACTCTAAAGCGTGGGAGGCTCTGTCTGCAGTTTTTAAACCCCGCAAGGAAGTAAGCGTAAGGTAAAAAGCTTTTCAGTGCAATAAACCTGCGCCGTATAGCCCAAGCGATAGACAATAGTAGGCGCGACTACCTTGAGGTATTTTTAGTGCCAAGACCCACAATGTTGGCCTTCCGTTAAGGGTAATCGTTTCTTAATATGGAACGTGGATTAAACCGATTTCCTTGTTTTTGCAAGAAAAATTGACAATGTTGCCGGTAGACGACCCTTACATTTTGAAAAACTGGGAACAGGTTATCGAGTTTGTAATGTCTCACTTAAACGAGGGAATTATTGCCTTCTCCATCGACATAAAGGACATGTATTATTCAATACCGCATGCAGACCTGTCAACTTGTGTAGAAAGTGTTGTAGATGACTATGCTGTTATCGCCTTTCAAAACAATACCGGAGTAGCGTGCAGTAACGTTTTGGAGGTTTTAGGTTTTTACCTTAGATCTACCTATATCATGTGGAAGGACCAAGCGCACCTTCTGAGGTCGGGCATTTGCATTGGATCCTGTGTCGCCGTCATTCCTTGTAATCTTTACCTTTCAAGACTCGACAAGGTCATCTCCTCTTCTCTTGAAGTGACGTCGGTGGTTAAGATCGTTAGGGTTGTCGATGATTTTTAATTGTTCCTAATTGCAAGCGTGATATGTTTTAGACGGAGGCTTTTAATGTATTAACAAAAGTTAGGCAGTGTCTCGCACCGCCTGAACTAACACACGAACTTCCAGACAATAGGTCAATCCGGTTTTTAGATTTATGTCTTTCATTTCACGATAAACATATCTGCTGGTGCTACACATATCGAGCAAATGAGCCGCTCCTCCCCTACAACTCTGCGCATTTTAAGCTTGTGAAAAGGGGGATCGTAAAATTACTATGCTTCGGGAATGCCTTAAACAAATTTTGTCTTCATTTAATGAGTCAGAGCCTTGGCAATCAAGAAGCGCGCTTGTCTTAGGCAGGGTACTCCAAACAAGGGTTAGTTTTGGTAGCGAAAACATTGCTCAAGGAACGGAAAAAAGGACGCAACGGTGAGATCGAGGCACTCCCATGGAAACGCAAAAAACGGTGGTTATACCCTACGTACACAAACTTTCCCACAATTTGAAATAATAGCCCAGCGGTCAAAAGTAGGGTTTGTCTTTTCGGCTCCAAACAAATTGGGCAGGCTATGCAGACTGATAGACCCCAGCCTTCCCACGAAACCGACGTGCAACAAAAAGCACAAAGACCGCTTTGTAGCTTGCCCAGAAGGCGTTGTTTACAGCCTTCCGTTGGACTGTGGGAAAGGTACATCGGCCAAAGAGGGCGGTGCCTCAATGATCGTCTCCGTGAACACAGCAATAACGAAAAGAACAACACGGGGGGATGGCTTGCGTCACACTGCAAGCAGCATGGTTGCAAGTCCCTGTTCGACAAGTGCGCAGTTGTTGCCAAGCGTAAGAACCAGCTTACGCGAGAGATATTAGAAGCTCACATGAGAGCGAAAGCGGACCACGAGTGTGTTAGCACTGCGTCTGTCGCCTTATCTAAGAAGGAGCGTGATTTTTTTTTAATCGAATGTGACGTGTAAAATTGTACTATGACCTGGGGCAGTGGTCATGCGTATATATATATATGTGTGTATTAGTGTGCTAATAAAACTGTTGGAAGTAGCGCCTTGTGTGTCCCACTCACTTGTCCCTGCGTTCTAGCGCTTCAATTCTCAGTCATGTTATACCAACAGGCCCAACAGCACCCTCGTTGCCTAGAATGACGGTAGTATACAGGAAGTTCAGTTCTTTTTCAGAATGCTGGTAGGATATAGTCGGATGCGAAGAATAGAGTCCCTATGCAAAATGCGCCCCGCCATCTCACGTCCACTCCGGTAACTAGGTCCGCCATTTTGGTACGGTCGTTTGAAACCGAAACCAAGTAGCAAAACATGGAAGGCGGGCATTGACCGCTCTTGGTGATGGACTTTAATGCCGGAGCATTGTTGCGTGCGGCAGTGCACGCAATGAGGAAATACCGGTCCAGATGGAGAAAAGGCACGCGAAGTTCCACGCTTTTGAACGAACTTTCTTACGCGAACTATGCCGGCGCGAGCAACCTTTGTAACACGCTGGGCGTGGTGCGCTGGGAGCTAATATTTGTCATTGTTTCGCTAAGCGCTGGATTTCGTAGTCTCTGTACGGATGAAAATTCCTCCCCACTTCCCCGAGGGGGAGAGTGTGTAAGTGCGAATGCACGGTTGTTAATTTGTGGATTAAAGAGTCGAGGAGTAGAAAGAGTATGTACAGTATACGAGGCGCGCCAACGATAGCAGTCACTTCGAGGAGAGATGAGGAGGAGAGTAGCGCCCGCAGTTTGCGGCGAGGAGAGAGGGGAGAGAAGGAGCGCACCGCCGCGAGGCCGCCGCGGCTGCCCGCGCGCCGGCCCGCGCTCACCGCCGGAGCGCCGTCGATGCGCGCGCCATCACGTGGCGCGCTCCGTTACTACACGCGCGCGCCGTTGCTATGCACACGCTCCCCTCCGCTGCGCGCCGTTGCTAGGGGCGAGGAGGCGCGCGCGATAACACCTGTGAGGAACGCGGACATCGCCGGTGGACGCGTGATTCAGGGTCGCTTAAGAAGTGCATTCGCACTTGAAAAATACAGCTGCGTTGGAGTTCCGTGGTTCAGCCTTTGTATTCTAAATGAAGCCTGAGCGTGCGTCACCTATTTATGACTGACAGCGGCGCTCGAGCGGGGAAACAGTACCACACGTTGTCAAAATTAGGCTTTATTTCTTCACTCGTCCCTGTGGCTCTACGCCCACTTCATTTCATTGTTAAATGGTACCGCTTAGCCCCTACACGAGCCTTTATCTTACCTATGGCTGTAAACTTTAATTGCCGCACTACGCCGTCACGGCGCGGTTGAAATTTTCCTCTGTTGCGGGCGCGCACGTTATCGGAGTATGTTGTTAGTTTCTTTTCGGTGGATTTAGCCGCGTGTCGTTGCGGAAGTGGCGTACACTGTTTTACCATGATCTGACGTTGGAAAATTCGAGTTTCTGCACTTGGTTCCCTATTTGCCGGGCTGACAGGTTTGTTTACGTCAAGTTAACTTGTTGCCCATTGTCATTTCAGCCACGATGTATTTACTGTCGAATATTTTGCGACTAAAATACACACTCACTACTCTAGTTTGTCACACACGGCAGGCTTACTTCCGACGTAATGATAGTGGCCATTGAATTAGGTAGCTGAGGCAATGTTCAAGTTTTCATCAAAAAAAAAGAAAGAAAGAACGGCCAGAGTTGCATCAATCCGCCGCAAATCAGCTTGACTGCTTTTGCTTTTTTTGTATCCAGTGAAAATCCCAGTAAATTAAAATACTTCGCTGATTTACAACGCGTGCAGTATAGCAAACTGTGGATATAAATGAAACAAAGGGAAGCATTCGCGCACCCCTGCATGCAGCGGTCTAGTAAACACGACGTTGCCCAGCCTCTGCGTGCTCGCGAGATGACCACGGCGTGATGTGGCTTGAATGCTTGCTGGTGTTGCGACCGGGCGGGGGCACCCGATCCTTTCTCCGTGGCCTCCAACATACGATGGGTAGCGTGTATGAAGCGAGCGGCCAGCCGGTGTTGCAGCCGTGAAGAGAAGTCCAGAGCAGTAGGGTAACGTAACTGTTTACTTCATAGCGAGAGGTGGGCCGAAGCCAAAAAAACATACAATGCCCCGACGGGCGAGCTTACAATACAGGACAGGAGCAGAGCGACCGCATGGATTCGCTGCTCAGACAGGAATGATTATCAGCGTTTGTGCTGCTTCTTTTATACCCAAAAAACGCCCCCAAGAGTAACACGCCACGAAATCACAGATACACACACACACAGTCTTTCCAAGATCGCGAGTCATCTTCGCCCCTCGTGGCGTCCGAGAGAGGGAAGGGGGAGTGTCCTTGAAAGGTGCCGGGGTCGCGCTATCAACTCTGATCGCGCTGATAGCGAAACGTCTAAGCCGGGTAGGTCAGGGCGGCGCGCAGGTGCCTGAAGGGTGTGGCGAACGTCGTGGCTTTGCACGTGGAAGCCGACAGCTGCCGGAGGTGTGTTGCAAAGCGAGGTGACTGACCCGGCATGTCGAGACACGAAAGTACGATTCACCAACACGCGGGCGCACATGGTCGATTCCCACGTGGTCGCTGGTGCGGGAAAACACGTGTTGCTGGCCGAGTCGTAACAGCTTCTCCGCCGGGGGTCCGAGATCCCGATGGATAAGGGTCTTCAACCGTTGTCCGGAGGGATACTTTCGCAGTGAAGTGCTCAGCAGACGCTCGACTCCAGGCCTGGGCTGTACGACACCGTGCTGGAGCTTCACAGGGCCGATCACTGGACGAGAAGTGGCTCCCCAAGAACGTCTCTGGATTGGTCAGGCTAGCAACAGAACAACACAGCAAGACACAACCGCATCGCCGGCAAGTGCGAAGACAAATCCACACTGAAGATCTACCAGGCTTTTAGTTGCGAAAAAATACGCTAATAACTAACTACACTAGTTATATTTTAGCCCAGCAGTACTTTAGACAAGTGCACAAACTTGAAAGGAGACATTTCGCGTGATTGGAAATGTCCCACACACACACAAAAAAACGTAATCGTAAAGGCGAAACCTGCTTCAGGAAAACAAAGAAATGTGAGAAAGTCAGGCGTCAACAGGCCATTTCTCGCGCCGAGAGCTGCGATTTGAGCTCTCGTCAATGCCTTGAGCTTTTCCCTTTCTGTACCGCACTTTAGTTGCAGCCGTTCTCTCAACGCTGCTGTGACCGTGTGAGATGACACCGGTCGTCTTGTTCGACAAAGGTCGAGCGCGCGGAGGAGCGAGCGGGATTTTCCCCCGTTCATACGTTAGGCGCGCACTGCTTCTAGGCAGCGTTCCCTCGACGCGATGCGAGCTCACGGCTTTGCTCGCACTGAAACACGAGCCACAATTACGCGCTGAAGTTTTTGCTACCTCCTCGTTGCTCGCCTTTTTACTAACGCGTTTGGCAAGCAAACCTCGGAACGCGTTTACGTTCACTTCTCTGGGCTGGTCGGTTCCCAACTTCGGTGCAGCCACAGGCGACACCGGAACCTCAACGAGCTCAGCTGATGTTGTCCTAACGACGGGAGCATCAGCTGGGAGTGAAACGGGCATGACGAGCCCATTAGACACCTTGCAGTTCCCAACAGTCACTACCTCGTCGTCCCTCGCGCTTTCAGCGACAACCTCGGCACGCGAAGACCGAAGCGTGTTTCCGTTCTCCTTCCTTCCTGCTAGAACCACACTACACCTAGGCTGCCCTGTCTCAAAAGACGGCTCAGTTGCCCGCGAACTGCTCGCGTTCGGGTCCACAGCCGTTTTCAAGGGTTCCCGTGATCTAGCGCACTTTGAACATGGCGACGAAACATCTCCGCTCACCGTAGGGGCCTTACACACAGTGTACTTACGCTGCCCTCCGTCGCGAGCCTCTCGAAATGCCCCATCATCGCTTTCTGTCTGAGTTTCGCCATTCCTCACAGAGGTGGTGACCCTTTCGTTGCTCGAGCTCTTCGCAGCGAGCCCAGCTGGTTCTTTCCTCGGCAGTTTCTCAAAACTGTACCCCTGTTCGCTTAACAGCTGATCAGACCTGTTGGAGAATAGGTACCTGTACTCCGGAAGTAGTTGTGGGGATACTGCTGCCTGCGTCACAAGTTCACCAAACGGACCTCCGATGCTGACCTTAGCAATCGGCAGACGAACGTTTCGTGCACCTACGGCTGGCTTCACCCAAACACACTGCCCTGTTAGCTGATCCGGTTCCACGTACGAAGGGTGGACCATGTCTACCGTCGCTGCGGAGTCACGAAGAACTCGGCACGGTTTACCATTGACGACTAGTTCCCGTACGTACGGCTCTAGAAACTGCCTGCTGTCCTCACTCTGATCTAGTACGTGAAAGACTAGTTTTCCTTTCTTACAACTGGCAGCAAAGTGTCCCGTCTCGCCGCAGTTGTAACATGCAGCCTGTCGGCGCGCCTCGAAAGCTTTCTTTCTGCGCTGGTCCTCAGCGTCTGCTGCTCTCTCTTTGTTATCGTGGCCAGTTTCTCTATCCACGAGAACGACTTCGCTTGCCCCACCGTCTTCCCGGGGAGCTCTGCCTTTCGGCCCTGGCTTATCAGGCCTCGGCCTGAACTCTTTTTGGCCGTCTTTCGGCCCCTGCGCACCTCGACGTGCGACGAACTCGTCGGCTAGCTGAGCTGCCTGATCCACAGTACTTACCCCTGGCCTATCTTGCACCCAGAGTCTCAGGTTCTCGGGTAGACGGCGGTAAAACTGCTCAAGACCGAAGCACTCAACTACCTTGTCATGCTCTCCGAAAGCTTCTGCCTCTTTGAGCCACTCTTCCATATTTGCCTTCAGCTTGTAGGCGAACTCCGAGTACGACTCGCCTCTAGCTTTCTCGGCTTCCCGGAACTTCTGCCTAAACGCCTCTGCTGACAGCCTGTACTTACGCAGGAGGCTCGACTTGACTTTTTGGTAGTCCTCCGCCTCCTCCTTTGGCAAGCGGGCCATCACGTCGGATGCCTCACCTGGCAAAAGCGTAAGCAGCTTTTGCGGCCATGAGTCTCGGCTAAACTGGGCCCTCTCACACGTACGCTCGAAGTTGACCAAAAAAAGACCGATGTCTTCTCCTACCTTGTAGGGTCGCATTAGGGCACACATTCGCAACGTAGGTCGCTCAGTCGCCGCAGACTGCACGCTGCTGCCACTCTGACGTCTAGGTCGAGACGCCTCGACGTCTAAACGCTTCATTTCTAGCTCATGCTGTCGCTCCCGTTCCTTCTCCTCGCGTTCCTGTTCTCGCTTTCTTTCCTCGCGTTCCTGTTTCTGCCTCTCTTGCTCCTGTTCTCGCTTTCTTTCTTCGCGTTCCTCTTCGCGCTTTCTTTCCTCGCGTTCCTCCCGCTGGCGCACAGCCTCTGCCTCTGCAGCCTGTCGTTTAACGGTCTCCCTGTCATTGATCGTCTCAATGCACTCGGACAGCTCGTCATCGTCAGCCCCAACAGCAAGTATAGCCTCTATCAGCTCTGGCTTTCTCAGCGCGTCTGTAACATCCAAGCGCAACTCTTTTGCAAGCTCCAACAACTGCGGTTTTTTCAACGCTTTCAAATTCATGGCCGGTCTAGAGTACTGCTTTCCCACTGCTCCAAAAAATGTTTTGCGCGAATAACCCACGCGACAAAAACACACGCCCTACCAGCTATCCTCAGAAGCCTGGTAAAACTCAGTGAAGAAAAGTCCCGCACTCACCCTTGACCGCCATGAATTCTGCGAAGTCCGAAGCCGCCTTGACGTCCGTGGTGTTGGGTCTCGCACCGCTGGCTCCAGGTGTCACGAAGTTGTCATCCGACCGCTGCCAGCCAGTTGTTGCGACCGGGCGGGGGCACCCGATCTTTTCTCCGTGGCCTCCAACATACGATGGGTAGCGTGTACGAAGCGAGCGGCCAGCCGGTGTTGCAGCCGTGAAGAGAAGTCCAGAGCAGTAGGGTAACGTAACTGTTTACTTCATAGCGAGAGGTGGGCCGAAGCCAAAAAAACATACAATGCCCCGACGGGCGAGCTTACAATACAGGAGCAGAGCGACCGCATGGATTCGCTGCTCAGACAGGAATGATTATCAGCGTTTGTGCTGCTTCTTTTATACCCAAAAAACGCCCCCAAGAGTAACACGCCACGAAATCACAGATACACACACACACAGTCTTTCCAAGATCGCGAGTCATCTTCGCCCCTCGTGGCGTCCGAGAGAGGGGGGGGGGAGTGTCCTTGAAAGGTGCCGGGGTCGCGCTATCAACTCTGATCGCGCTGATAGCGAAACGTCTAAGCCGGGTAGGTCAGGGCGGCGCGCAGGTGCCTGAAGGGTGTGGCGAACGTCGTGGCTTTGCACGTGGAAGCCGACAGCTGCCGGAGGTGTGTTGCAAAGCGAGGTGACTGACCCGGCATGTCGAGACACGAAAGTACGATTCACCAACACGCGGGCGCACATGGTCGATTCCCACGTGGTCGCTGGTGCGGGAAAACACGTGTTGCTGGCCGAGTCGTAACACTGGTTGCTCATAGGTGACCCTCCAGGTGCCATTCCAGTCCTTGTTTCTGTTACTGTGGGGGGTGAGGCCAGCAAAACTGAGGCAAAAAACCCATTCCAAAGGCTACCAACTTTTCTCCCAATCACTTGCACGGCACTTTATTGCTGCTCGCATTGCTCCTGCACTCGACGTGCGCTGAACAGACGCATTGGCAAAGGAAGGGAGGGGCCATTTTCTTTCGGGCTTCTCCAGTCAATGTCTTGGACACTCGCTAGCTTGATGCCCTGCTGTCTCAGACGTCCCCACTGTTGTGGCAGCTGTGCAAGCAAGCTCCGGTGGCGCCTCTTTAAAACCTTGGGCTTGCAAGAGGACGAGTAGGTGCACAGCCGCCACGATGTGACTGCATGCTCCACTGCAACCCGCCGGGCACTCGCACGCTGCCTCCACAATCTCCCCACTGTCCGTCTCAGAGGTGAGGCACACAACATATGGCCGCCCAATTTTTCTCTGGGAGCGAAAGCATCTGCTGACCACATGGATGAGGCCCAACCTGCAAGAACAGAGAGAGTAACAGTAATACACTCAGGGAACAACAGGACTAGTCCGCTACAGTTTATGCTAAAGGGACAGAGCAGAAAGCAGTGGCCGCAAGGAACAGACTCAAAATGACCAGATTTTGTGTCTTGCTTAACACTGTTGCAAGGGCAATAATCCACACCTCAAACAGCAATGATGTCAAAATTGTTTTTCAAGTTCGAGCGTGCAAGTATCGCTGCATGCTTTGCTAATGTACTTTCAAGAGAAGGAAGTTTAACATTTATAAACCTCACCGTGGGTAATGATACCAGTACCCGCATATTCGTGTTCGTCATAACTTAAGCAAGCAGTATTATGATTATCTGGAACTCACTTCCAAAACCTTTCGAGATAAACAGGTAAACATTCGGGCTATACCGATGACCCATCGAATTTAAAAAGAAAATTTTAGTTCAGTGAGTTCGAGCTAACGAGGTTTTACGGTATTATCTGTTCGGGCACACTCAAAACATGCGCTTTAGAAACTACCACAACCACCCCACTGCCAAAAAAGGACAAGCCAGACGCACAGATTGTTGCGGCAGGACATGCGCAATAAATAAAGAAAACACACACACACACACAAAAAATTCAAGGCGCATGTGCACTTTTGTAGTTGACTTCGCCGCAAAGCATGAATGCTTTGCGGCAAACGCGCGGGCGGACGACCGTCACGGAAAACGGCCGCAACCTTTCCGTAAACATCTTCGCTAAAAAATAATCCCGTAAATTCGATATACGCCATTTCAATCCACCCACTAGCGGCACGGTCTGGCGATTGTCGCTTTCCTCTTTCTGGGTTACTGCAACAGGGTCCCCGCTGCGCATTTGCATAGTAAACAACGGTGAACAAAGTGCTATACAAATGCTCATACCGGTTAACTCGCGTCAAGGAAAAAACAAAGATTTACTTACTGCGAGTCGCACGTGTTTGTCCGCACCGATGAAGGCGAGCAATGCGGCTCGGTGGCTAGGTGGCATGACCCGCTCCGCTGCCGCTCGGATGGGTCTTTGGCGCGGCACCACGAGTGGTATGAGTCCTCAGACACAGTCGGCAGCGCAGACGAGTCCTTCGTCCACAATCCGTGGTCGGTACCCGGAAAACGCAGTCCAGTTTGAGACATACCGCGTTACCGTAACCTGCTCTTCCACAGTAAACAATACGAGACTTCGCGATCGTCGCCCTTACCAATATGGCGGACGTTTTTGTTTACATCAGTGTTGCTAGATCACCAAGGAATTTCGCATAGAGTCTATTGAGAAGAGATATAAACGTTTCTATAGTCGCGCGGTCGTGTTCCAAAATTATGAAGATGGCGTGTATATAGCGTAGGTAAACATTAGTTTTATGCGGTAAAGAGTTTAATAGGGTGCCTTCAAGTTCCCCATGAAAATCTTGGCATATGTCGGCGCGAATGGAGTACTCATGCTGGCTCCAAAAACTTGCAAAAAGTGAGACGAGTCAAATACAAAATAATTCATACTTTAACACTAGTTTTAACAAGGTTATGTATATTCTTTGGCGCATGTTTGTGCGGTTTCTCTGATAAAGCTTTTGAAATAGCTTCGATTCCTTCGACGAAAGGGGTGTTTGTATCCCTCCAACATTTTCTCTTGAATTCCATTTTATTTTTGTCTGTCTTTTTGCTCCGCTTTGTCTTGTGCCCTATAGGTCCCTCTAACATTGTTTTCGTTTTTCAGTTTCAGAAAAAGGTGTGTTCCAGGAATGTTGCTGTTGGCGACACGTGCCATTTCAGTTGTGCGGTTATTGCTTTTTCTTTTGTGTGTGTGTGTGTGTGTGTGTGTGTGTATTCCCTCTTACCAACTTCGCAGCTGGAATTATTCAACCTTCTTTCCCCTCAATATCTCCTCCTACATACTCCCAAACCAATCCGCTTTCTCAATTCTAGTTCCTTCTCTTCTCTCACCTGGGAACCTACCCCTATATAAGCGTGCCAGCTAAGCGAGCGGTATCGGGCTGCCTTCGCATGGCTTGATTAATTCATTATTGATTAAATACTGCTCAGTCTAAATTTAACTGGGGACGCAATGACGAGAGGCGAAGCACATTGGCTGCGTCCCCAGTTAAATTTAGGCTGACCAGTATTTATTCAATTATGATCCAATCAGCTCAGATTCTGCCTATTCTAATTGATTAATTCGTTCGACAGCACCTCCAGGGCAACCCGCATAGGAAGGAATTAAGTGGTCGTACGGCAAACATACGTGAAGTATTGTTTTGCAGAGCAGGAAAAGAAAATGTACTGACTGAAACGCTACCTTATGCGCACTGCTTGCCTCGAGTGGAACTCTGTTTTCTGAATTGGTGAACACCAGTTTGCTTCTGTTTTAACAGGTATTACAAAAGGCTAAAGGAGCAACTGGTTCTGATAAATAGCGATTGTAAAACTTCCCTCAGTTTTCTCGCAATTCTCAAACGTACTAAACTAAACAGTTTTAATCGGTATAAACGGGAATCAGTAAGCTCACATGCCGAATTGTTTCGGTGTCTAAGCTGGTGTCGCGCGACATCCGGATGGCTAGGTCATAGAGTTTTTACAGTATACACTAGAGAGGAATCTGGCGCTAGCGTCTATGCGGCTCACATCAAGGTCGTCTGTGTCGCCATGTACCGCCATTATACATCGCGCTCGCCTTAGTTTCATCATTGGCTTCGATTGAAATGCGTTAGTGACCGCAAATTTAAACAAAGTGCCAACAAAACGCGAATAATAGTGTGTAATGATATAAGTGGAAAATAAAAATAGGCTGTTTTAAAACTAAGGAAAAAGGAAGTAAAGAGTAATTTTGCCGGAACGGCTGTGCCTGCTAATCCGCAGGCCAAGGTTGTATTTACGAACAAGGTTAATATTTTGGGGTAAACTCATTAGAGACTCCGGTTTTATTAATTTTACCATTATTGCAAATAATAAGGTGCTTGTAGAGTTTGGAAAATTTTTTAGCATGACTATTAAAACGTTGCCTTAGTTGTGAACCGGTGCACCGACCGCCAACTATTTTAACAAGAACAAACAAAACGTGGCGTTAAACAGTCGTGTACGCTGACAATATAGGACGCATACAAGCGCCCGTATCTGCCGTATCTTGTCTCGTCGAGGTACGTTTTGTTTCTTGTTTTCGTCGGCTACAAATTTCGCGGCGGCATATTACCCGCTCAGTCGTACGTCCTTCGACTGCGGCATGAGCAACGTCATGTGCGATCATGCATTGCCTGCTGTTTCACTGAACACGGCTACCACAAAAACGGAAGATTTCGGCTTCCTTGTAGCTCGTAAACGTGTTAATGCATAGTGAAGAAAGCAAATCCCAAAAACCGCTTAAGAATCCTATTGTCATGCCAATCCCAAGACAAAATGGGGGGTTTTTCTATGAACTCCCACGACGACATGGCTTACAAGGCGCAGTTTCCCCTATGGTGTACTGGCTAAGAAACTCTATGGGCTAGGTTCCGCTGTGTCACCCTTCGGAAAACGCTCCTCTCCGTTTTCTTTCTCGCGACTCACGGCCGGGCTACAGCGTACAGCGGCGGCGTTCGCCACCCCAGCCCGGGCGTGGCGAACGCTGGCGCTGCCGAACGGAGCAGCAGCGTCACACCCGGAGATGCCGTCTCCGCGAATCCCAGGTAACGGCTGGCACAATGTACATCCACGTGTGTGAATTCAAATGACACCGGATGGGCAATTGTGCGGGTGTCATTTAAAGCTTTGCTTTCCAATCATCTTAGCGTTGACTGGAGCCAGTGTTTTTTTCACTCGCCAGTCCAGCTATCGTTCGCTCGGTCACGATGACAGCGACTCGGCTCAGCCCACGACAGGCGACAAAGCCCTGCGCCCTAAAATTGACGAATCTTCGTACTACTTTCAGAATTCAGCCACGGTTTTTGCGTCGCGTCGTCGCTAGCCCCAAGACAGCAGTCAACCCTTGCTGAATACGGTATGTGGAATGTACACTGACCCAATGGAATTGCGGTGAATTACTAAGGGTAAATACGGCACAGCGGGATGAGGGTTTGCTCAAAATGTTTGAACTCATTTGGTGGTTAACATCCGGCTTGGGTGGTCTGGCGCGTAGGACGCTAATTAATAGCTTGACTAACGTTGTCGCTTCTAGCCCATTTGAGTTGTGTTTGGTTATTTCAGCATCAAGTTTTTTCGCCTAGTTCTAAGTTGGAACTGTGCATTTTAAACTTTTAACAATAACATCACAACTATATGAGTTCCTGAGAAATTATATTTTTCAATAACATATTAGGCATGACTCCACCGTTTTTAACGAAATTTCATAATTCTCAATCTTTTCGAAAATTTCACAAATATAAATATTTTCGCGCAAACACGAACCGTTATAAACAGTTACGAACCATTATTTTTTTGTTCCGCAACTGCAACAGAACCCAACTTTTATTTATGGAACGAAACAGAAACCGGAACGAAATGCATTTCGATCCGACCACCTGGTTCTACCTGTACAATTCGTCGCAACAAGCAATAGAGCGAGCCAACCCGCGGCGCTTTTGCCAACCCATGGTTGTAGCGATTGCGTCGCTCCTCCGACAGGTGGCAATACGAGTCCTGCTGGTGGCAATACGAGTCCTGCTGCTTGTTCTAGGGAAGACGTCATCGGTATGCGAAATTTTCTTGCGCACGTTCACCGGCCTAACAGTATCGCTGTTAAAAATAATATTGCGCAATACATGCATCACCAGCGTCTGGATTCCTCCGTACTTATTTTACTGTTGATTCTAAAGCTCGCGACGTTTATTTGCTGGCCGACCATTACGTTCTGTTTGTAATTCAGATGTTAACCGAGCAATCATATATTTTTCCTGGTCCTCACGGCCGGGCTACAGCGCCGGCGTCCGCCGCTCTAGCCCGGCCGTGACCGACGCTGCTGCTGCGTTCGAGACGCCGCCCCAACGATTTCCAGGTAACGGCTCGCAGAACCTCTGGTTTCACTGTTTGTAGAACCACGGGTGTGAATTCAAGTCACGTCGCATGGGCAATTGTGGATTGGAGCGTGGATTGGAGCCATTTTTTGCTCCCTCTTTACGACTCGCTTGACGCCATTGGCTGATATCTGTCATACTATACAATTGAAAATGTCACCTTTCAGGGGAAGCCCCCTTTGGTACTTTTGTTTTTGAAACACCTTTACGCACGCCTTAAATGCTAGTTTCTGTCATACTTATGTTCGGCCTCATAAGAAAATCATTACAATTAAATCGTACACCGCCAGTCTTCCCCCCTCTTGTCCTGGCGCCATTCATAATGTCGGCAGCTGTTTCTCCTCTGTGAGTTCATGCGTGGACTACAAACATTCACTACACATTCGCTTTTCAAGCATAGTAGGTAGCACACATAGTTGGTAGGCCCGATAGGCCCAACATGATTGACGACGTCGACGATGAGAAGCGTTTCCAGGCGTAGTTGCAGGCGCAGAATGGTGTCGGCGGGCTGGTGATGGTGAAGAGAATCTATCGTTGACCCTGACAGCGCGTGGGCGCTAAGGGCACGGGTAGGCCACCGGGGCGTGTCCAAGCACAGTCGCCCAGGCCAACGGTGTCAGCCACCCAACAGGCTACTATCTGGAAGGTGAGGATTGGCGTGAACATTCTGCGGAAACTGGTGTCGGGCCCAGCGCAACCGCTGCTCAGTCGGCCTGCAGGAGGCGACGCGTTGTACTGCCGAAGGCAACCCGGATGGGAGCAGGAGCAGGATTCAATCCACAACTTTCTGTCATTGACAATAGCAATTGCCGCTCCGCACACCCCCTACCACCGAGCTTTGTTGGTGTACGCCTCCAGGAGGAAAGAGGTCACTGGGATGGTCACGTTTCGAGCATTTCGCAGGAGTTATTCTGCCGCAACCCCAGTTTGCGGCTGCTCGAACCGCTACCACTTGAAACAGAGGTCCGTAGTAGCCCTGTACGTTCGGACGAATCAACGAAGGAAACGTGGGTTTTGCGCGTTGTGCTACCTGTGCACCTTTTTCTATGACCTAATGTACAAGCTTGCAAATACTCCGTGTATACCAATTGAAGGTCTTTATATTCTCCATGAACCTAATTGCAAATTTTTTAGTTACTGTCATCTGCCACAGCTCGACGGCAACGAGTCGTTGACTTTATCGTCATCACCAACCCGTCCTGTAATTCTGAGTTATCATTTAACTCATGTAGTAATAGATGTAGTTTTCACCGGTACTACGATGTCGTTACAATTTGTATTGAGCCTTCTTACGCGGCCCAGATACAAAAACAATGTCCGAATGATTTTTTTTTAATTTATGTCATCCCTGTTTTTGCTTTTGTCCATTTGCTTCAGGTAGAATCATACATTCTCAAATAATTTACTTAGGCATCAATTGCCGCATGATGGTGAGCATAAGGTGTGAGTTTACGACATCGGGTTAAGTTTTGTTGTCTCATCCACAGCATGATATCTAGTCGGGTATTTTTTGTGTGAAAAGAATTCCTTAGAGTTAAAAGATGTGGCAAGGAAGCCACGGAGAGAAACTGAAATAGGAGGCAGCACAGAGAATGTGGTTCTCACGCTATACGTAAAAGGCACTTCACAACAAAGAGAATCAAAGTAATTGAAGGTCTTACCAGGAAAATAGATATACGAGTCAGCAGTCTGTAATATTACAAGACACCCTTCTCTGTTGTTTTTAAGTTTGTTCGAGTGAAGGGCATCGTTTTTCTTAGTTATTAGAGATAAGGTGCGATTATTAGTGATGGTTTGGTTGCGGCACTGCCACTTAGGTGTTTCAGATTGTGATCTATTCGCTTTGTGATTACGGTGTTTTTTTTTTCAGATTTTGATGTATTCGTTCTGTGATTAGGGTGTTGATTGTATTATGCGATAAACGTTAATAAATTCCCTTCAAATATCGCCTGTAATTTGGTTTCTCATACAACATTTTTCAAAACACCTAACGTAATTTTCAGTACTCAACATTGAGTATGTTGCAATGAATTTCGGTACACCTAATATATAATACTCCATAATAAATATTGTGCAATAAAATTCAGCCAAACATATAAAACTAAGTAACATAATTTCTGGATATTATTAAGTATTATTATCCCCAGGTTGTACGCGATCCGCAGCGATTGGAACTTATGGCGATGTTTGGATTTTAATGGCGCAAGGCCAACTACGGGCAAAGATGCCAAACGAAAGTCACTTTATGAGAGCGACATGAATATAAAGATAGAGCAATTCAGTAAAAATAAACAAAGTAAAACACAACATAGGGAAGATGAGTGGTGTAAATGGCCAAGTTATCAAAAATGCAAGATAAGAAATGAGATGTAAAAATTTTACTCTCCTAAGAAGGTCAACAACACGTTTCATTGAAAACATGGGCTCGTCTCCTAAGAAGTATGACGGATGTGGTGGACTATCTCGCGTGTATAGTGGTGGGAAGTGTTTGCGTCGTGTTATGTCAAGTGCCTTGCATTGTATAGGAATATGGATCACGGATCGGGCCTCTCCGCACCTGTTGCGCAAAGGTCCTGGAGATCCAGTTAGAAGGTTCCAGTGCGTTGCATATCTGTGCCCTATTCTTAATCTAGCCAAGGCGACTTCTGTGTATCTATTGCGTGCGTCAGGCGGTTTTGGGTCTCAAGTGTGTTTTTATTTCGTGTAACTTGCCTGTTTTTTCACTCCAGTGTGTTTGCCATGTTTTGCGAAGTTGTGTCTGATGTGTCCCGCGGGGATATCCCACAATGTGATGTGCCACAAGCTGGTGAAATGTGCCAAAGAAACTACAAACACAGGTGTGATCAACCATGGGTGCCATATACAGCATCGTACAGAGTACGTCCCATGCGTGGATCGTGTAATGTATCGCATTCCCCTGAGCCAATGTGGGCCTGTGTGCGTCGGTCAAACTGGCAGATGCCTCAATGACCGATTGAGGGAGAACGACAACACTGTCAAAAAGGAAACGATGGGTTCCTCGTCATGCATTGCAAATCTTGTGGATGCAAACCTCAGTTTGAAATGTGCGAGGTGATAGGTAAAAGCGGTAATCAAACTACTTGGGTAATTATTGAAGCGCACGAAATTTTAAGGCATGGCAGTAAATGTGTAAGAGGGGCGTATATTGCGTTGTAAAAAAAAGGGATGAACTTCCTTTCGAACACGTGCTGCAGTTAGCGCAAGACGGCAATTGTTGTTTGTATAGATTGTGCCAAGTGCATTGAACGAGTGCTGATATGGTTGCGTAATACTAGACATTAGAATTTTTGTAGTTATGTCAACGTGAAGAATGTGTACAAAAGGTGCAAGGTTCATTGTATTAAATTTAGTTGGAAGTCAGCGCTGGTCCCGTCGTCTTTGGGTCTGTGTTTTATTTCGCTCTGTAGCATCTTTTACAATGAACTACCAATTCGCCCAACAGTAAACTTTTTTAAGAGGTTGAAAGCTTTGCTTTAAAAAGATGCAGTGCGGAGAAGACGGTACGAAGCCGGTAAATCTAGTGGTGTAGGCCCGAGGAACGACGGCGGCGCTGACGTCCGAGCCCCCACCCGGCTGGCATGGAGAGGACGGCCACCCTTTGTGGCGATGGCACGACGACCGTCTCCGAGAGAGAGAGAGAGAAACTTTAATCACAGCTGAAGTGAGCATATTAGTGGTCGGGGTCTTCAGTCCAAGACTCCGTTGGTACGACCGGCTGTCTTCGCTCTTTCCGCTAGCAAAAGCTGCGTTTCAGGAGAAGAGCTGGCCAGCGTACTATCCAAGTGCTCGCGTGAGGGGTTGGGGATGGGGGGAAGATCTGGGTTCAGTTGACATTCCCAGACAATATCGTCTCCGAGGCTGGCGGGAAAAGCCGGTGCCTGCCGACGAGTGAGCGGTGTGACCGTGGCGCAGAGCGCGGGCCCTCGTCCTTGAAGTAGGCCTACTGTCTCTCCTCCCACCGCTAGCCAACGGGAACCGCCACGTCCCTCGCCGCGGGGCATCACGCCAGTGTGAGCTCCGCCGCGTACCGAGCTCAGCAGCACTGTGAACTGACACTCACCTGCCATCGACTCGCCGAAGCCACTAGCCCGTAGCCGCTCGACTGTGCTCTCCGTGCCAGCCAAAGTGGACTGAAGTAGGCTGGCTACTCAGTCCTCTTTGAGTCTTGTGCATAGTGTTTTCCCGCTTTCTCTTCCTGACCTTTTCCCGTTCCATTGTCTATTGAATATATATCGTGTGTGTGTGTGTGTGTGTGTGTGTGTGTGTGTGTGTGTGTGTGTGTGTGTGTGTGTGTGCGTGTGCGTGCGTGTGTGTGTGTGTGTGTGTGTGTGTGTGTGTGTGTGTGTGTGTGTGTGTGTGTGTGTGTGCGTGTACGTGTGCGTGCGCGTGCGCGTGCGCGGGTGCGCTTTCACCATGACTTTGGGCTCATGACTCTCCACGCGTTTCGGAAAAAAATTAGCCCCATCTTCCCGAAGGAAACGGTGAGTAGATGCGGAGCATCTTGGGGTTCCGTTTGTGTTTCCGTTGTGTTCGTAGTCGAATTTGGTTGTGGGGTAGTGCTGAAGCTTGCTTGCGCCAACCCACTAACTGACGCGACTGTTGCTCCCATCCAACTTCATCGTAAGAACGGAGTGAAGTGAAGTTAACCGCAGCAAGCGTTGAACTGAACGCGCGCAGCGCGCTACCCGATTTACATTCCAGGTTGAAGGAGAGGAGACGAGAGGATGAGAGATGCGCAAGCGCCGAGCGTGCGCCGCGAAAGCAGAAGCGAGAACGCGGGAGAAGCGAAAGCGAAGTGCACGCAGCTGGTACGAGAGAAGAAGTGGTGGGAGTATCGCGCACCTGGGGGAGAGAGAGAGTAGGAGGAGATTTGCGCATGCGCAATGTGAATGCGGACACCGACGTGGGACATGACCAGACTATAAGATGCTCCGCATCAAAAAATTCCTGCTTTTTTACAGCCGCCCCTTTCCATAGGGGCGACTTCCCGCGCAAGCCGGGCGAACTTCCCAAGCGTTTTAGTCCCAAAGAAGGGCCGAACGACAGGCCGGGGAGTCGGTTGTACCTATTTTACCGGTAGGTGCTCGGCGCCACCAAAGCACACGAATGCACATGGTGCTTTCCCCAGCCACGGTGGCACTCAACTCGCCACCGCCTGTGGAAGGACATGCCGCCATACTTTCACCCCCGGCAATGGCGCAGCGGGTCATGACGGCCGGGGGCCCGGAAAGATGGGCAAGCGTCAAGGGCCACTCGCAAGGGTAAAGGCAGCTTTCCAGGCGTGTATTCCCCTTTGAACGGTCCGCACTCGACCATGGACGCCTGTACCCATTAAAGAAACCAGTAGGTGCCCGACGGTGCAAGGAGTCCAACCCGCTACCGCCCACATACGATACGAGTGCGGTACCTCGAAGCTACCACAGCGGTGGCTTAGAGGTACAGCACTCGCACCGCATGCGGGAGTTACCGGGATCCAATTCTCGTAAACCGCTTCCGCTTCGTTGCCGCTTTCGCTCGCTGACTAGCCAGAAAAATCGTTAATGAATAATCACCATCACTAAGACGATCGGATGTAACTTTGGCAATGGGTATACGTCTGCTTTAGCTCGTGAGCTGTAGGGGAGCGGCCGGTTGAGTACAAAATCAAGACCGCCTGCTCTCACAGCTTCAACTGCAAAGTGGGGGTGAAGTTAGCTGCTACAAAACGCTGGCACAACCACAAAAAATAATAATGTATGCCCGGGGGCAATCGAACCCGGGACTACAGTTCCATTATTCGAGGCGTAACCCCTACACCAAATCGGAAGACTTGAAGTGGCGTCTAATTAGCCATTTTTCCTTTCGTCTGGATGGAACTACACAAATGTATTGTTGGCTCCATCTGGACGGAACGCTAAGCTCTCTGAGTTGGATTCCGTTTTGACGGAAAGTTACCCCCAGCGCTTCGTTCCATCTGGATGGAACTTTTAAACAAAAAAGTTCATGCGGTTTTGCAAGAACTTTTCCATTCATCCATCCGTATGGACGTAACGCTAGACACAGCCTCTCCCGTTACCACAAGCCTCAGAGCCCGTGTATTGGCAGCCTGCGGCAGTACCTCATTGTGTACATATTGACGGTGAACTACTTAATTATGTCACGAAATAACTAAAAAATTGTTGTGCCGATTAGTGTCATTAGTATTGTAGCCCACCGGGCATCGCCGGCTAATACCGCTGGTAAAATGATAAAAAAAGGGTTACAACAGTGCACCTTTTTCTCAGAAACCACGTATCGGTAAACATTTAGAGTGTTCGTAGATGCGTCTATTCAGTGCGCTAAATATCGTCACATGGATTACTTCTTCGTTTGCGATGTCGTCTTTGAAGCTTTGGCAACAAATTGGCGGCTCGCAGCGACGGCTGGACACTCTTTCAGATGCAGTTCTGTGGCATTTTTGACGTAGTCATGATGTCAGATAGCTTCCACGCTTTAGGAGCTTTATTTTTCACCTCCCTCATCACTCCTGCTTACGCACCCTGGAGAAGTATAACTCGACGTGGCTGCGGAGTACTGTGCCTGCAGAATTGAAAAGAGCCAGAAAACAGCAATTTTTAAACTTAGGATACAACCAACAAGGTACGACCCTTTCCGTCCCGTAGCTCTGCGTAGCTGGATTGGCAAAATCATGGGAAAAATGATCTTTAAAAGAATGTCTTGGTACATGAAAAGAAGGAATCTTTATCTACCAGAATTGAAGGGGTTTCGAGAAAACCGGTCTGTTACCTACAACATCCTTTCCCTCGTGGCGTACCTAGAAGAGAGATTGCACCACGGAAACATAGCAACACAATGGTGTATCTAGACATAAAGTCGGCATTTGAGTCCGTCTCTCATACAGCCATTCTAGAGTCCCTTGCTGCTCTTAGACTTGGTGGTAGGCTGTATTCATGGATTTCCAGCTACCTGGAACGACGAGAGCTTTTTATGAGCGCACCGGAATGCCGTATACGTCATGTTACAGTACAAAGAAAGGGGTATTTAAGTGAGCGGTTTCGAGTCCTCTCTTATTCAACATTACACTAATCGACCTAAAGCGTGTGCTTCCTCCTGGCGTAAATGTCATATTTTACGCCGACGACATCTGCATTTGGAGTGCAGCTAGGTCCCGTCTAAGTACACAACACAGGGTCAAGAAAGCTCTAAAAATATCTCTGGATAAATTGCACCGAAGGGCCTCCGCCTCTCACCTGAGAAGAGCGTTGTCATGGCATTCACCCACAAGCGGATTTAATCCTTGGGGGTCGTTTCCTGCATTATGTGCGCACTCAAAGATACCTCGGGATAACCATGGATCGAAACCTCTCCTGGGCCCGTGAGTTTCGGAGGTTACCTACTCCCATTTCCGCGGCGGTGCAAGTGATTGGATACCTGCCGGGAGTCAATGGGGCAGTGACTGTCCATCGATGGTGCTTCTCTCCAAGGCTTATGTTGATGTCTTGCTGCGTTACAGCCTGCGTGTTTTGCAGCGGCTGTCGACCACAAGCAAAAAAATTCACCACATATCTGCTCCTTTCGTTGCAAATTTCGTCAAAAGACGATAGTCTTTGTAGCCATTTGCCAAGGAAATGCACCCCTTCGCTTTCCCTCTCACCTCTCATCTCATGCTGTTCCTGTCCCGTCGCGCTCATTACAAGGTAAACACACTAAAGGTTTGCTCAAGGCGATTTGAATTTACTGTGTTCCACAGCTACAGGCGGGGTTCCTCGATGCCAGCGCTGCAGTACGGCGGAATACGCACGTGAATCGAGGCGGCCGACTTCAAGGTTTATAGACCCGCGTTGCCGTCCTCCACGCGCGTTCCAAGCAGAACGTGAAACCTAATAGTGGAACCTTTCTTTGCTGTTGCCGCGTAATTTTTCATATGCCGCGCGGAGTTGGCACGGGCAACAGCAGGAACACTGTAAATATCTCTCGTGTACTAATTTCCTGTCTTATATTTTGCGTAAGGTCTTGTCCTTGTTCAGCAAAGTTGACAAGTATGAGCATATAAACCGGGCTTATACGTTTGCATTTGGCTCTGAGTATATAAGGCTATTGGGCAGTAATCCTTTTGCTTTGATCAGGTGGCTAAATCGAGTTACAGACAGACAGACGGACAGACAGACAAACAGACAACAATTTCTGGGTTTAAGTAGCCCATGAAAGACAATCGTCTTTAAAAGAAGCTTGATGGGGCAAGAAATAATTGTCTCCGCACCTGGCTTGGCATTCCTAAGGGCTCTCCCTGCGCTTGTTCCGTTGCGGAGGCTGGCTGCTTGCCCTTAGATGTTCCTCGGCGTCAGGAGTCATTCCGAATATACCTGCGGTATCTATTGCACACAACAACCAATCTTTTGCACGGTGTTGTGCAGTGGAACGAAAGCTCCCGCTTCGCAGGGATGATAAACTCTATTACATATCTGTACCATCCAAAGCGCGTCCATTTCCCCTTCTGGACTCCCTCACCCGTGTGCTTTTATAAAACTCAACAGACCTGGTGTCAACTCAAAGCAAACTCTCCCTCAATTCTGCCTCCTTAAACTTGTACTTGCCCACATCACTGGACACTATTCACATATGGCGCACATTTTTACGGAAGGTTCATCGACACCTCACAGTAGTGCATCGGGCATCTACGTTTCGTCAACCGGCCAAGCGCTGTCTTACCGCCTTGAACGTGCAACGTCATCCACGTCGGCCAAGCTTCATGCAATTAAGCAAGACCTCCGCTACATACTTCGTTAGCCATCAGTAGAATGGCCTATATTCACGGATTCGAAGACAGCAATGCAAACCCTACGGAACACCAGTCGCATCAGCCTTCACACCATGTATCCCGCGATGTCACCTACCTGCACCATCTAGCCTACCTCGCTGGGCATCGTGGGACCTTACAATGGATACCCGCACATTGTGGAGTTCTCGGCAACGACAGAGCAGATGAGGCGGCTCGCAGAGGGCTACAACTGCGCAATGTAAGGAAAATTTTCTTTACAAAACACGAGGCTGCAGCGCTTGTGAACAGCTTGCCTTACAGGAACGAAATCACCTCTGGTCTTTTCCCGAAGCTCATCACCCCTTTCTGTGGGTGTGGCGCTGCGGTCGCCTAGGTGTGTGAACGGTTCACGTCGGCTCTGCTATTAATGTCCAATCATGCAGTGTTAATTATTTCCATCCACGAAGATTTTAGTACCATCGTGTTCGGAAAGGTGTGGGTCATCGACTGGCACCAGATTTTCGGCAAGAGGTGCGGTTTTCACCAATTTATCGCACTTTTCATTTTCGCCGCCGGCGTGGGGGGGCTAAACTGAACGCGCTAGACGAAGGCTACGCCTGACTGCCGGCGTCTCGCTGGGCGGGATGGACGGAGCCGCGTGTACCTCGCCAGCAATGGCGGAGCTCGTGACCCAGATGTTCGTGCAAGTCGAGGGAGAAGATATTACGCCCGAAGAGTTCCGCAAGTCCAGCGGATGGCTTAGCGCCGGCGGGAACGGCAAGACATCGAGACGGCGAGGAGCCCAAGGTGAGCTGGCTGACCTTCCCGGCATTGAGAGTTCGGCGCTTGACAGCAAGAAGGACAGGGGCAAGAGCGTGAGGAGAGAGGTTATTCGGGCCGCCCGCATGCCAAGTATGCCAGCAGAGGAGATCAAGATTCTGGTGCGACCCCGCGGGAGGTTAGACATAGCAAAGAGTGACCCGGCGCGTGTGGCGGAGGCCATCATGGCGGCTGCCGGTATTACCGAGAAAGCGGAGAGGGCGGAAGACATGATGTGCCCTAATTTTCTTCAAAACATCGTGGTGATCAGCACGCCGAGCATGGCGAGGGCAAACAAGTACGTCCAAGTAGGAGAGATAGAAGTTCTAGGCAAGAAGCATGAAGTCAACGCGTACGGGACGACCGCACATGGCACCGTCAAGGGAGTAATTAGGGGTGTCCCGGTAGAAGATTCTGAGAGCAAACTCAACGAACAGATTGTGACAAAGTATAAGGGTATAAGTATATGTATAAGTATAAGTATACGGGTCTATGCTTTACCAGTGTAGCCTGTACAGGAAGCAAATTGAGGTATGGAGTTGCTTCGGCACAGTTGGACACCGTGGCGACGTATGCCCGACTCCCAGCGCGAAGGTTTGGCTGGCCTGTGGGATCAGTAACCCAAGGGAAGACCATACATGTGTACCCAAGTGCAAGTTGTGTTCCGAGGGTCACCCAACGGGTGACCGAGCCTGTAAATCAAGATACAAGATTTTGTACGTAGTAAGAAAAAGACGTTGGGAACGAAGAAACGTCGAACAACAACAAAGGCAGCAGCGGCAGCGGACGCCTTCACCGGGCTCCTTCCCACGGCTTGGAAGCGCAGGTGGCGTGACGACACATGACGCAAGCCGTGGACGATGTGCATCACGAGGTGAGTCACAGCACCTGCGGTCAAGGTCACGGGATGTGTCACGTGAGTCTATTCGCGGAAACAATGGCAGCGGACAGAAGCAGTCGGTGCAGCTCCGCGCGGGGGTGAGCTGGGCGGCTGCCGCACAGGACAACGGCAAGACAGCAGCGAACGGATTCAAGAACGATCAGGGTTACGAGCAACTACGGAGGGCCAACGATCAACTAAGAGCAACTAACGAAAAGCAAAGGGCAACCATCGAGATGCTGGCGAAGCGGCTGGCAGAGGTGGAAAGAAGACTGGGGTGTCAACAGTCACAACCGCAAGGGCAGCAGCCATGGCATCAAGGGCAGACAAGACCAGCGGATGCAGAGGTGGCGGTTCCAGCGCAGCAGAAGCAGGTACAACAGCAGAGAAAAGCAGAGCAGCACAAGGAAAAAGCTGTGGCATCGCAATAGCTGCCGATGGAGGTCGCCGGCGACGAAGAGGAAGAAGAGGCAACCGAGACGCCCAAAAAGAAGCCACGCAATTCAACAAAGGTCAACCTCGAAGCCCAGCTCGAGAAACTAACGGCAACTGTTGATACTCTGACAACGGTGACGGAGCAGCAGGCGGGGACAACAGAGCAAAGGTTCGCCAGACTTGACGAAACGATTACTGCAATGGCAGGTTTGGTTCAGAACTTGAACTCGAGGTTCGAGCTGGTTGAGCAAACGCTCAAGCCCATAGTAGGAAGCCCAGTGTTTGCGGCGCAGTTCGGCAACCACCCGTATCTACAAGACCAAGTGCAGCAATCAGAAGAGCATCAACCATGCCAAGACGGTCCAATCGCACAGTAAAATCGGGGGCGGCGACCACGTCACTCACGATCTGGCATTGGAATTGCCAAAGCCTCAACAACAAGAGAGCGTCGCTCAAGCAGCATGTGCGGGGTGCGGCGAAGAAGCCAGACATCATCATGTTACAAGAAATGGTGGTGAAGGACCCTGCCTTGCCGGGGTACAGGGCCCACGCTGACACGTCCGGTCGGCGAGGGGTGTGTACCCTGGTAAGGAAGGGCTTAACCGCCATTGAACATCAACTACACCAACGCAAGAAGAGCAAGTGCGAGCAAGTGTGTGTCGAGATCGTACCAGGTAAATGCTGCATGTGCGCCGTTTTCTTGGTGAACGTATACAGTAACCCGAAAGACCACAGCCAGAAGTTCAAGACCCTGATGAGAGCGGTGAGCAACGAAGCCAAGAAAGAGACACTGGTGGTGGCGGGAGACTTCAATGCCTCGCATCAAGCGTGGGGCTACATGTATAATACGGCCAAAGGCAAAGACCTGATGTACGACGCAACCGAGCAGGGTTTCACCCTGATCACTCACCCCAACCAACCAACGCGGACGAGTGGCTCCTCGACTCAACGGGACACCACGCCAGACCTGACCTTCGCCAAAAACGGGGGAGAGGTGACGTGGCGTAACACCGGGAAGGACCTGGGACGCGACCACTACATCTTGGAGATCGAGCTGGTCGGCTGCGGTGGCCGCAAGATGGAGCAGAGGTGGACCGACTGGGACGCGTTTCGCAACCATAGGCGAGAAGACCCGGTGGCGGTAAAAGACACTGTTAATATCGAAGAGTGGATGGCCGGCATCAAGGAGGACGTCAAGCGAGCTACAAAGTCGATCGAGACTCACGATGACATACCGAGTGTCGACAGCAAGCTGGCGCACTTGATCGAGGCAAAGACATCGATCAAGGAGCGGTGGACGAAGCAGAAGTTGAACAAGAAGCTGCGGAAGAAGGTGGCTGAACTGAACCGCACGATTGCGAGGCACAGTGCGTTGCTCTGCAGACAGCAGTGGCACGAGCTGTGCAACCGCATAGATGGCAGCTTGCATCAGGGCAAGGCCTGGTCGTTGATCCGCCATTTATTGGACGAAACCAAGACCAAGTCGCTCCAGCAGAATCGCATGGCTCGGGTCATGCACGAGGCCGAAAAGAGCCTCGGCAGGGACGAGCTGATTAAGAGGCTGAGTGCCAAGTACCTACCAGAAACGCAGGCCGAGCAACACCCGGCATACGCAGGGGTCTCGAACGAGAAACTAGATCGCGACATCACGACGCCCGAGGTCAAGACCGCTCTGCGGGAGCTGAACACCAGGTCGGCGGCGAGACCAGATGGAGTTTCGAACAAGGCCCTGCCAAATTTAAATGACCTGTCGATCGAGGCGCTTACAAGATGCTACAACGTGTGCTGGCGGAGTGGCAAGCTACTGATGCAATGGAAGAAGGCGAAGACGGTATTGATACCGAAACCAGGCAGGCCACCAGGCATCGAGAACGTACGCCCCATCTCGCTGACTTCGTGCGTGGGGAAGGTCCTCGAGCACGTGTTGGCGAACCGCTGGCAAGATTATCTAGAGCAAGAGGGGCTGTATCCTGACTCGATGATCGGGTTTCGGAGGGGCCTAAATACCCAAGACGCGATGATACAACTGAAACAAGAGATCATCGAGAATGAGACGAGAGACAGCAGGGTGATCCTAGGATTGGACCTGCAAAGCGCCTTTGATCGGGTCAAGCACTCGGCCATCTTGGCGCAGGTGACGAAGCTCAACATGGGCGAGAGAAGTTATGAATATATCAAGAACGTCCTCTAGGGGAGAAAGATCGAGATATTCGCAGGAGAGATCGAGCTACCAGAACGAGATATTGGCAAAGTAGGCACGCCCCAGGGGTCTGTTATCTCACCGCTGCTGTTTAACATCGTCATGATCCCGGTCGCCGAAGCGGTGGCTGGCGTCAAGGGCGTCCGGCATACCTGCTATGCTGACGATGTTACGCTGTGGACGACCGGCGGCATGGACGCCAGTATTGAGAGGAGGCTGCAGAGAGCAGTCTCGGCTATCGAAGAGCAGCTTGACGGGACGGGCCTGCAGTGCTCGCCATCGAAGTCAGAGCTCCTGGTGTACTCGCCTCGCAAGGCCGGCCGACCTCTGTTGCCCCCGAGAGAGTGCGATCGCCTGGTTCTGATCACTAAGACCGGTCAGAGAATTCCCGAGGTTCCTGAGATCCGGGCGCTGGGAATGCCGATCAGTGGCAATGGCAGCAAGGATACTCTGATGAAGAAGTTGGCGATAAAAACAGCAAGTACCCTGTGGCTAATCCAGCGCGTGTCGTCCAAGCAGGCGGGCATGCGTGAGGAAGGGCTCGCGAGGCTGGTACAATCCTTCGCTGTCAGTCACATAGCGTACACGGCGGCTTACCACAAGTGGTCGCAGACGGACAAGAACAAGATTGACACCATGATCAGAAGGTTGTACAAGCGAGCGTTGGGGTTGAAGGAGTCAACGAACACCGAGCGGCTGATGCAGTTGGGCGTTCACAACACCCTGGACGAGCTCATCGAGGCGCAGCTGGCGGCACAGCGAGAGAGGCTGGCGGGGACCAAGACGGGCCGGGCCATACTCGAGACCTTGGGGTACGGCTATCAGGTCGCGGGGAGGCAGCGTCACGAGCTCTGTGATAAAGTTCGAGAAAACGTGCGGGTGAGTCCCATTCCGAATAAGGTACATCCAGAGTACAACCGGGAGCGGAGGCGAGCCAGGGCCAAGTACCTCATCGAGCAGTACAGCGGTGACCCGAGAACGAGATACGTGGATGCAGCAGACTACGGAAAGGGCAGATACGCAGCGGTTACCATCAATGCGAGAACGGGGGAAGTGTAAACGTCAGCGAGTATGCGGTGTGTTAATGCAACCGAAGCAGAGGAGATCGCCATCGCCCTAGCAATGGCCGAACCGGGGTGTGACACCGTCCTGAGCGATTCGCTAGAAGCCGTACGAAACCTAGCCAACGGCCAGATCAGTGACAAGGCAGCTAAGGTAATCGAACGAGTGGTTGCACAGGAAGAAAGAAGAGTAGAAGTAAGGTGGATCCCTGCGCACGCGGGTGAATGCTCTCCGAATACACCCAACCACAGCGAGACGGCCCATAGGGAGGCGCGCGCTATTACTCACCGCGCTCCCAATCTGGAGAGTCGTCCCGAGTGCGAATGGTGGTCGGAGACCATGGACCGATCGAGAGGCTATGGCGAAACACTCAAGAACATGCGGCTTTCGAGACGGGCGTACCCGCCGCCACATTGGTCTCTGGGTCGCGAGGAAGCAGTGTGCCTAAGAAGACTGCAGACAGCGTCGGTCACATCACCGGCAGCGTTACATCAGATGTTTCCGGATGAATACCCCAAGGCCCTGTGCAGTGTGTGCAAGAAGGGACCGGCCAACCGGTGGCACGTTATGTGGGACTGTGCCACCGAACCGGACAGTGCCAGTTTCGAGAAGTATCCAGCGAAACTTCAAGGAGCCATCGAGTCAGCCAGCAATATAGATCAAAAATGGACCATCCAGCAGATCTTCACCGTGCTGGAAAGGCATGGGCTCCGGAAAGGAGCTAGTGCTCAGTAGGGCTGCGACAGGGGATGCAACGTTAGGCCGCGTTGAGGCGGAGCCGTAAATCGGCCCCCGCTTACGGCAGGATCTTTGTAAATAAAGTCTTTTCCAATCCAATCCAATCCACCCCATTCTGTATCATGAACTCTGTCCTGAGAATGAGGCTACCAGGGCGAATCGCACGTCGACTTCAGACGCTCTACCATCGGTTGCACCTCAACTCAGCACTTACCAACTCCAACCGACATGGCATCAGTCAAACCACAAACCCTTATTTATTAGAGTGTCTGGCGTACAACCAGGAAAGGAACCACCTCGACAAGAAGATTGAGTGCCTCAACAGCGGACTTTTAGCATTGAAGGCTCTTCTTGGACCATGGTCATCTCCGTCATCCCAGCGAAAAGTGTTACATGCACTGTTTTATTATTTACACGACATCTGCGTCACAGAAACAACGTAGAACAATACATCGTCACCCAGCTAGACCACCTGGATTTTTACGTGACCCACGGAACACCCCATGTTACCTTATTTTCTACCTCTTCCTTATTTACCTTCTAATTAAACCTTGTTGGTAGGTTTGTGGGTTCGTTGTCGGTGGCGATGGAACCCTTCGCTTGAAGAATTCGGCAGTGTTTACGGTGAAGCGGAAGGGATGACAGGACGATGGCGGAAAGAAGAGATTATTACAAAGAAAAACTCTATTCACGGTCATTTACAAGAGTTAGCTACAGAAAGGTGTGATTTAGAATGGCCGTCTTAGCGATCGACCCTCGTATTTACGCCCTATAGGTATCACACGACTCTGGGTTACGTCCTAGACGACAAGGTTTACGTGGACTGAGCACGGAGGCTCGCTGGTCTCTAGCCCGGGCTAAGTCTCAGCTCGGTCTGCTGCTTCCTGTCTTGCCCAGGAATATCGTTCCTCGCGCCCATTGTATACCGCCCAGCCGATTTAATTGGTCAGGCCGATCTGTCAAATCCGCCAATGGTGGAGCCAAACGTGCCTCACTAACTTCCCGCCCCTCGTCTCCTCTCCCAGACGTGGCGGACACACGAAAACGCTGGAACATCGGGGAAGCAAGTTTGTGACGGTAAGAGCGGCCATCTAGCGCTGCGGTGCTCACAAAAGCCGCCTCCCAGGCTTGAGCCTATCATGGTAGCCCCTAGAGACGAAACTCGGAACCGCCGTCTTATTGCCCTAATTGCGCGCGCTCTTCCGAAGCGTCTTATCGGGAGCCCGGCTTTCCAACATTCCATTAGGCCGGTGTCCACAAAGAGAACGAGGGTGGCGCTTACAAAAGTCGCCGTTCTGGCCTAGTCACGGCACGAGTAACACGTTTGGCTCCCGAGGCACTCTACGGCGCGTTGTTGCGAAGGCGTCCAAAACGGGAGCCGCGCTCCCCCCAAGAGGAACCAATAACGGCGGCGGTTATTGAGCTAAGTGGGGGTGGCAATGCGAGCTGCATCTCAGCCCGCGCATCTTATCTCCTTATCTCCGCATCTCATGTCCGCTGGCATGAGAAAAGGTGTCAGAAGCCCTACACATCTCTTTCTCCCTGCTTCCTTTAGGGCATTTATTCCCTTCACCCAATCCCCGCAAAGCAGCATGTAGGCGAATCCGCGTCGAATCCGCGTCGAATCCGCGTCTCCGGCAGTTTCTGCGAGTGCCCCCACGTACTGATCACGTGAGCCGCTTAATTACAAAGCGACCGTGCACATGACGCAGGCGCTGCGAGTGCAAATGCTGCCGCGGCTAGAGAACGATGCGCGACGCTCGAGACAGTGGGTGCAAGATGCGCGCTGGGAGCCGCCTGCCTGTATGCCTCGAGGTCCGCCTACAGATGTGTTCTCTTAGCACGGCGGCGGATATTCGATTGCCGCTTCGTAAGCGTGCAGATGACAATTTTTAATGCAACCCGCCATCGCATCTTTAACTCCTTTCTCATATAAGCTACCATGGTTGGGACCTAAGTCCAATTTCATGGTGCGGTAACAAGCAATCACATTCCTACAAGCGCCGGTCTGCGCCTCTTCCGGCCATGGCCTTGTTATGACTCACTCCATGTTTTCGCGGGTCAGTCGCCCGCCGGTCGACCACCCCACCGCTTGTCGACGGAAACGAAAGGAGGCCGACACGAGGCGGCCGCGGCCACTGATTGACAGCGGCTTTTGAGCGGTGTTGAGTGTTCTTGCCCCAAAGGGATTAAGGAGCCGCCGTTCTTCCCCCTGTCTAAGCAACGGAACGCGTGTGCGCGTGAAAGCCCCGACGGCGACGACCGGACAATGGGACCCCAGTGGCGGCGGGAGCACACCGAAAAAGGCAGTGGCAATGGTCAAGCCATTGACTCTTCCCGGAGTGATTCCACTTACCTTGATAATTTGTGCTGTTAGGCTCTCTGGAAAATACGTGTGAGGAGAACCCCACCGTGGGACGGCAGCGTGCGGCAGACACCAAAAGGATACGTGGCGCCAGCGCGTCTTCCGTTCTTCCCCTCTACTACAGGCTCCTGACGAGTGGCAAGGGTGTGAGTGTGTGTGTGTGTGCTTCGCATCTGCCGACATACCTGAAAGGCGTGTTCCTACCCGAGGGCGGTGCTTCACAGCGAGGAACTTACACATCACCATTGGACCGCATTGTTTTGTACGGGGATCCCTAACCTAGGGAACTCGGGATCGGGGGTGAACAAAAAGGGCGTGCTGCGGCTCGCCGGAGATCTGTCTTCTGTCTTTATCTCGACAACTCACTGTAAAAATGTAAATAAACCTGTTGAGTGTGCTCTAAGTTCTCCCCTAGTCCTGCCTCGACGGAGCGACGGCGACAGGCCCCGCTACCAGCAGACTGCGGTCGCTACAACTCGCTACAACTGGTGGCAGCGGTGGGATCTGAGCCTGGAGGACGGAGAATGATCAACACGCCGAGATCACGGAAACTGACAGCTGTGAACTGGTGAGTGCTGGCTTTGGTTTTTTGGTTGCCCGGCTGATGAGATAGAAGTGCAATCTTTTCGCTGGTAGAGGCTACCACAGAACCTGTTGTTTCCGGAACTTCTGGGTAGAGTGAGCCGCACCACACTAGTTCTCTGTCATGGATTGGAAGCGTTCGTTGAAGAATCAGCTGCTGATTCTGGGGGAGGAGCTGGGAGCAGAAGTAGATTCCGGGATGAAGAAGGATAAAATTGTTCGCGCTATCGAGGGCTTGAATTTCAGAAGCGAAGATATTACAGAAACGTGGAACGAGATTCAAAAGCAACAGGAACAGGAGCGCGAGCAAAAGCGGGAGCAACAGGAGTGCCAGCTAAAGCAACAGGAGTTCCAGGTAAAGCAACAAGAACTGGAAGTACAACCGCTGCGCCTGGAAGTGGAAGTGAGGAAGATGGCTGAGGTTCAAGGAGTACAGGTAGCAGGAAGACAAAATCTTTGTGATTTATCTAAACTAATGCAACCCTTCAAAGTAGGGCAAGATGCGGGCCTCTTTCTTGTGAACTTTGAGAGAACCTGTGAAAAAGCGAGGCTTGGCCGTAGCACATGGGCTCGAAACTTGTTAAGTTTGCTGCCATTTGAAGCAGCGGATGAGATCGCGCATCTTCCGGTGGAGGATGCGGACAATTATGACAAGGTGAAGGATAGCCTTCTAAAGATGTTCCGACTTTCGTCAGATGCGTACCGGCAGCGGTTTCGCAATCTAACAAAGAAGCAGGGCAGCACGTATTCAGAGTTTGCGTACGATTTGAAGGTCCACTTGGTAGAATAGATGAAGGGAGCCAGCGCTTTTGGAAAATTCGAAAAGGCTCTTGAAGAAGTGGCTCTCGAACAGTTTTTTTTCTAAGCTTTCAGAGTCAATGAAGCTCTGGATCCAGGATAGGGCCGGAGTAGTAACAGTGCAGGCAGCTGCCGACTTGGCTGATGAGTACGCGTCACGCCGGGGAGAAAGGGACGAGGTTCCTCTAGCAAAAGGGGGAGATAAAGGGAAACCTTGGACGCGAAAGCAGGGGGCCGGCGCAGGTATGACGGCACAGAAAAAGGCGGACTTCGCGGCAAGTAGTCAAGGATCACAAAACAAACAGGAGGGAAAGGCCTCAGAAACCTTCCAAAAAGTGTCCTTTTGACGCGCGGCAACCACCTACCTGCTACAAATGCAAGGAGGTCGGTCACATTGCCATAGGCTGTCGTAGGCCCAGGCCAGCCCTTTCGTACACTTGTGACTCTGCTACTAGCGAGGAGCTACTTAGTCCGTACCTTTTTAACCTAACAGTGAATGGAAAGCCATGCCGCGTCTTACAGACAGTGGTGCAACCATTGATCTGGTGCACCCGGACTACGTGACACAAGCAGATTACAACGGCAAGTGCGCATGGATTAAACCGGTTTTCCAAGAGGGAAACATTTGTCTTCCGGTAGCTCGAGTAGTCATCACTGGGCCTTTCGGAGAAGTGGAGACGGAAGCGGCGGTGTCAGACAAGCTGCCCTCGCAGTACTCCTCCTTGTTCTCGAATCAGACCGACCGTCTGCTTAGAGAACAAGGGAAAAGTTTTCACGAGGGAACAGTCCAAGCCTTGAACAGAGCTAAAGCACGCGCGCTAGCGGCCGAACTAGAGCGGAAAGAACCGAGTTTCACCGGAAGTACAGCAACACCAGCTGGAGTCAGCTCAGCGGAGTTTACTATCCCGTCGCCTACTGAAAAAAAGAGAGAGGGGTCAGTGAAGGAGACTAGCGCTGATACAGCTGAAGGGGAATCGAAAGAGGGGCTGCTCGCGTTGCCTGTATCAAAATCACTAGGCAATGTACAGGGGAAAGTGAAAGGAGACGAGCTCATCGAGCAGCAGAAAAGCGATCCCAGCCTTAAGGAGATTTGGAACACCGTCAGGGAATGGGTGGCGAGGAAGAATGTCAGTTTTCCCGTCAAAAATGGCATCTTGCACCGCCACTACCGGGATGCAAAAGGTCGCACGTTTGACCAGATTGTAGTTCCGACTAAGTATCGGCATGACATTGTTTATCTCTGTCACGGAGTTGGTCGGTCGGGGCATTTAGGAACTCGGAAAACCAAAGATAGGCTCCTAACGGAGTTTTACTGGCCAGGATGCTTCAAAGAAGTTGAGAACCACGTAAGAGCGTGTGACACCTGTCAGAGAGTGGGAAACCCGCACGAGAAGGGAAAGCCACCACTTAAGCTTGTTCTGCTCATTTCGGAGCCTCCTCGCCGGCTGGTAATACAAGTTGTGGGACCACTCCCAGCGACAAAATCAGGCTACCGGTATTTGCGCACCGCTGTTTGTCCACCAGCGAAATTTTTAGAGGCGATCCCAATGAAGGAGCAGAGCTCCGTAGAAGTAGTCAACGCACTACTGTCTATCTTTTCTAGAGTGGCCTTACCTAAGGAGATACAGTGCTACCAGGGTTCAGTGTTCAGCAGCGTTCTGACTGCGGGCTTCCTGGAGAAGTGCGGGATAAGGCTGATCAACCGAGTTCTACAGGGGGCTGAAGAATACGCTGTTCCCTACTTAGTCGACCTTGCTATGTACTACAATACATGGGAAGACCACCTGTACCATCTTAGCGATGTCCTTAGACGTTTGACACACGCTGGACTGACAGCGAAGCCGGCTAACTGCCAGCTAGCTCGCGCCGAAGTACGGTACCTAGGGCACGTGGTAGGGCAGGGAAGGAGGCGACCTGACGAGTTGAAAGTAGAGGCGGTTAGCGAATTCCCGCAATCAGAAATGGAGGGTGCTTCCCAAGGCCTCAAAACGGCTCTTGTTAGCTCGCCCGTAGGGCATGTACCAAACTATTATCTTCCCTTTACTGTGCAATGCGATGCCCGCAACAGGGGCTTAGGAATAGTACTCTGCGAAGAGGAGGAGAACGGGAACGAGAACCCTGTGCTGTACGCCAGCAGGAAACTCTCGGTTCGCGAGGAGGCCTACAGTGCGTCAGAAAAAGAACGTACCTGCATTGTGTGGGCCACCCGAAAATTGGCCTGCTACCTTTACGGAACTTCTTTTGCCTTCGTCACTGACCACTGCCCACTGACATGGCTATCGCAAATGTCGGGAAAGAATCCGCGACTACTACACTGGAGCCTTGCGCTTCAGGAGCTTAACTTCACTGTGAAGTATGAGAAGGGTTAGGCCAACGCCAATGTTGACACATTAAGCAGAGCCTGCTAGCTTTTCTTTCGCTTTCTTTTGTTTTCAGTTGAGGAACGTTTCCAGTAATGGTTTTGAGTAGTGTCTTGAGTAACTCAGTTTAAGCTTTTAGCTTTGAGCTAGAGTATTAGTGTGGTTGCCATGTGAAAAAATTTAAAAGCGTAGGTGCATTGTAGCACCTTTGAAAGAGCAGCCTGGTTGCCGAAAACTCATATCCGGCGCTTGCTGGTTCGGGGAGGTTGGTCCTTGTGGTTTCAATGGTGCTGGAAGAATGCTGGTGCAGTCATCTCTCCAGTCGAGCAGCTGATACTACACGACGTCCGAGATCTTCCCGTCGGCGGAGGAGCTGTTATGACTCACTGGCGCCATGTTTGCGCGGGTCAGTCACCCGACGGTCGACCACCCCATCGCTTGTCGACCGAAACGAAAGGAGGCCGACACGAGGCGCCCGCGGCCACTGATTGACAGCGGCTTTTGAGCGGTGTTGAGTGTTCTTGCCCCAAAGGGATTAAGGAGCCGCCGTTCTTCCCCCTGTCTAAGCAACGGAACGCGTTTGCGCGTGAAAGCCCCGACGGCGACGACCGGACAATGGGACCCCAGTGGCGGCGGGAGCACACCGAAAAAGGCAGTGGCAATGGTCAAGCCATTGACTCTTCCCGGAGTGATTCCACGAACCTTGATAATCTGTGCTGTTAGGCTCTCTGGAAAATACGTGCGAGGAGAACCCCACAGTGGGAACGCAGCGCGCGGCAGACACCAAAAGGGTACGCGGCGCCCGCTCGTCTTTCGTTCTTCCCCTCTACTACAGACTCCTGACGAGTGATAAGGGTGTGAGTGTGTGTGTGTGTGTGTGCTTTGCATCTGCCGACATACCTGAAAGGCGTGTTCCAACCCGAGGGCGGTGCTTCACAGCGAGGAATTTACACATCACCATTGGTCCGCATTGTTTTGTACGGGGATCCCTAACCTAGGGAACTAGGGATCCAGGGTCAACAAAAAGGGCGTGCTGCGGCTCGCCGGAGATCTGTCTCCTGTTTTCATCTCGACAACTCACTGTAAAAATGTAAATAAACCTGTTGAGTTTGCTCTAAGCTCTCCCCTAGACCTGGCTCGACGGAGCGACGGCGACCGGCCCCGCTACCAGCAGACTGCGGTCGCTACAACTCACAACAGCCTCCGTCTGCACAGCGACCGTGCGGCTCGATCAGTGGGCTTTCCGTGTCCCCGGCGCGTTTTCCCGCCCAATGTAATTATAAAGGAGAGTAGCTGGAATTGTTGTACAAGTTTGGTCGAGGCCAGCTGCGCGATGAGCCGACAAAATCACGGCGCCTCGGCCGCCAACGATCGCGTCCTTCGTTCTCGGGAGCAGCAGACGCGAGCCGGCGGAAAACGCTGGCAGTGCGGAAGCTGCAAACAAAAACTGGTGATGTATTAGATGTTGTTCATTTACAAAATATCCAGGGGATGTCGATTGCGAGAGTTCCTCTGCTAGCTGCTCGGTTGCGGTTCGCACACTTAAAATTGATTTTATATATGTTCGAGGCTCTATTCGCCGCTGATATTTGGCAGATGATGTATTTCTGTTCCCATCAATCTATCTCCGAAGTTATCTCGCCTTCAAAATTTTGTGTCAATACCCCTTTAAAGAAAAATGAATGCAGAAATTGATGGAGACTTTTACTGACTGTTCCATTGGATTTTTGACATTTTGACAAGCTTTAACTTGATTGTTTTTGGGGTGTGACGCGGCGAAGCTACACATGGGCTGTTAGGGATGTCGTACATACATCGCGGATTAATTTTGAGCACCTTGGGATCTTTGCCGTGCACCAAAATCTCAACCACGCGTACCTAGCGCATTTTAGCTCCATCCGAAAAGCGGCCGCCGCGGTGGGCAATCGAGGTGAGGGAGAGCCTATCTCCCTGTCTGGCTTCGCCCCCGTTCGTTGTGCTTGGTTTCGATCGGGTTTCGGGTTTCTCAGAGATTCGCTTTGCTGTTCGTGGTTCTTATACTTCTCTGGTGGTGTTTTGGTGATTTGTTGCAGCAACTTTCAGCCGTAACGCACATTTAGCCCTAATACCACCTTGAGCCGTAAAAAATAAACACTCGAAACACGCAAAAACAATTCAAATGCGGGAAAGACGCGTCAACATATAGATGCAGGCTCTTGCATGTAACCCACAGATGCGACAGCGCTGTTGCATGAAACTAGCCTCAGAACATTTGAACGGCTGAACGGCTGAAATTGTCCCCCTTACACCGTGTTGCGGCGTTCATCCGTAATGCACTCTTCGCCGTAATGCGACTGGCCGCCGTAGTCAGATAGAACCGTGGGGCGGGGAAGCCCACAATACTAGGAAATGAGAAGTGGAACAAAATCTCGTGATCGGCAGGGGAACACTTTTTCCCCTCCTGCTTTTTTGTCTGTCGGTCAAAATTTGGGGGTGGGTGCTTGGCTCGTCCAGATTTCACATTTGCGCTGTACCTACTTGAAGTTACCCGTAACATTTTTCGAAACGAAAAAACGTGCGTCTTCTGTCTCCTGGCAGTGTCAGCAGCAACATGTGAAGCTACGAAAGCTGTGGTAGAAGAAAGAACAGTGGTCCGGATATCAAGCATCTCGAAATGAGCAATCCTCCAGCGACGACAAATCGTGGTGGCGGGAAATTTCTTGCGCTTTGATGCATGTTCATACGACGAATGTCGCTGGCAGCGTGATTTCGAATACGTGCATTGTGCATCGACAATCGACTGAACTTGCAATGACCCCTGTGTGAATTTGGCAGGTGTCGTGCATGCGTATTCTCCGAGATAGTGCTGCACCACAGAGACGTGAGCTTTTAGCCACAGGAAACCCTTCCAGGCGTTTCTTTACGAATGTATTGTCAACGGATCACGGTTCACCAAGGCACGAAATCCAGCTAAGAATTGACTTCCCCTTTATTTCTCTGACGTTTTTTCACGTTTTGCTTTTTAAATAAATCAGGTTCAAGAAATATTAAGTGCGAATGCACTTTATAAGCGACCCCGAACCTTCCGCCGTCCGCATAGCAACAGCTGCGGGTGCGCGCGCTTTTCGTCTTCCTTAGCAACGGGGGAGATGGGCGCGCGCTGCCTGGCCGCTGACATGGCACATACCCACGTGGGAGATTGGCCAGGAATAAGTGCGAATGCACTTCTTAAGCGAGCCTGAATCGTCGCGCTCGCATAGCGCCTCCTCTCCCTCCTCGCCTACTCTCCTAAAGCCCCTTTACTACTCTCCAGCTCGCAACACCCTCTCTCGGCGCGCCAGCCAGGCCACTACACTATATAAAAAATGACAGCATCCGGCGCCAGGTTTCGATCTGCGGACTTCGCGGCCGCAGCGCGACGCTCTACCGACTAAGCCACGGACGCGACGTTGATATCAGTGTTAGTAACGCGCCTTATATCTTTAACGCATTCAAACTACGTCGTCAGCGGCGTGCGTTGGCGAATCAGCGGCGTTATAGCGGCTTGATAACTGCGTGGTGTACACGTGATACTACAAACCCGCTAGTTCTGCATTCTCTCACGTGACTGCGCCTCCTCTCCCTTTACTCCGGTCGGCGCTTCGCAGCTGCGATGCGCTGCGGTGCGGTGCGCTCCTCCTCTCGAACATACACGTTAATTCACCAAGATTTCCGCAGAGGGACAAACAAGGCGTGTTAAGCCGAACGTGATCACGAGGGGGCGTTAATGTAACTAACGGGCAAAATGCCACCAAACTTCAACAAACTCCCCCTCATAGCATCACCCCGTGCTTCGCACTTCCTCATACTCCCCTTCGGGGAAATGCGGGGGATTTTTTTGTTTGCTTGTGTTTTCATGGCCCTAAGGAATACAAGGAAGCAATTTTCCAATGGTTATTGTCGATGCTATATTAATATTTTTATGTATTTGAGAATAAATTAGCTTTCCTGAACCGACTGAGCAAAATTGACAGAACGCAATGATGGAACAATGCAGTCAGCTGATAGGTTCCCGAATGAGTCTGTCTAAATTATGTAGCGCTACTTGGGTTTCCGTGAAGCAAGCACTTCTGTATTTACGGTTAGCAGCTATGCGGGTTTGTAATTATACGGCTATTGAAGAAAAAGGCCTAGCGCGAGCATCGCCCAGGCTATCAGCTAAAGACGGTGTGGTCTCCGGCGTGTTCCACACACTAAACTTTTTTACACCCTTTTAGCCAAAGAGGGTGTAGCATAGGGGGAAAAAGGGTGTTGGGAGGCCCTTACACTCTTTTTCTTGAATCTCAACACCCTTTTCCTAGCTCTACACCATTTTTGTATGAAGAAAGGGTGTTGATCAACTTCAACACCCTTGGTTTTTCTTAGGGTGTTGATAGCGTGTGGAAAAGCTGTTCAGCTGTTCATTGAATAAGGCCATGTTTGGATGCCTAATAGCACTGTAAAGAAGAAGACATCCCCTCATATACTCCTCTACTCGCAAGAAATTTTCAAACGCGAAAAAAAATAATTGCTCGTATGCAATGACCAGTCGTTTCCATATGCGCTGCACCTCATGCCCCAAGTTTAGCTTTCGCACGTGAAACACCAATTTTAACCTTCAAAGACTATAGTCGTGTTGCGAAAAGGGTGTTTGCCAACTGCAACACGGTTGGCTTTCTGCAGATTGTTGAAACGGTGTGAAATAGGTGTTCAGTTGCAAAAAAAGAACAGCGGAGCTGGTCGTCGACGTAGTTTCTTCCGGTGTTGCTAAACTTTGTCATGTTTGCAAAGCTTTGCAATGTTCTTGCTAAGCTAGGACGACCGCTGAGGGGTGAGGCTAAGTTCAACTGGACTTTACAAGGTGTTCCAGTGTGCCCCCTTCCCCCCCTTCCCCCCCCTCACTGCCAGGGGTCCAAGGGGGAAACAAGCTAAGTCGGCCCCCAGCTATGCTGTTTCTTCAGCCTTGCACCGCTATTGCAAGCTGCGCCATTTTTTTCCTTTTATTATCCAAAAATGAATAGTACCTTTCCAATGTTACAGCAAGAGGTGCGCATACGCATACGCCCCTTGTGCTCACATTCTTACAAGCTTGAAAGCCGACTTCACTGTTATAATACCCTATCTGCGCTATTATAAATGCCTCCAAAGTTGGAGGTCTCTTTGCCTTTTTTCTTAGTTGGCAGTCTTTTTTTACACACTTTTTCTTAGACCCTTTTTTATTTACGCCCTTTGTCTTAGTTTCGAACACCATAATTTGTAGCTTTACACCCTTCTGGGAAAAATGGTGTTGAAATAAGGAACACCCTTTTTTAAGGGTGTTGAGGTGACGTGGAAGATTTGTTGAGTATTTATTAAAATTGTATATGCTTAGGAACAGAAAAACTACCTCGTAATTAAAAAGTTTTTGCAAACACGCGTGTTGATTTGTATATTCTTATAGTAAAATTCATACTTCCAAAAGTGGCGTTAAAATATCTGTTTTCTGAGACAAGCCAACCGACACGATCGGGGGGATTTTCTCTGCTTGATATGAAAGCAAAAACAACACTGTATTACTAAAAAAGTATGCACTCCCTGTACCGCTTGTGTCCCGTAGGTCTTCTTGCTCAATTCATTTGTGTACCAGCTGTTACTTCTGCGTATTGACTGTTTGTGTTGAATGCTGATCGCTCCGCCGATTCACATTGCCACCGCCCATGAAATCACCCCGAAAAATGGTGCGAAGATCAACACCCTTTTTTGAGGGCGTTGAGCGTCCCCAACACCCTTTTGTAAAGTTGTTTAGCTCAACGACCTTTTTTCATCCGTACACTCTTTTTCTTTTGCCAAAACACCTTTTAAGGGTGTTAGCCATGAGAGAAGATTTTTACGCCCTTTTCGGCCAAAAAGGATGTAAAAAAGTTTAGTGTGCAGTGTTACATTCCAGCGCGCGCCGGATCCGCGAGTTTCTGCTTCCGGCGTATTTCAGCGTTAGGTAGTCCTATTATCAGGAAAACGTTGGGTTTTCCGATAGGGAAGCGTGCGAAAGAAGCGAGCAATGGACACGAAGCCCACCAGAACTTTTTTTTATTATTTATTTACAAATACTGCAGGCAGCACTACTGCCCTAGCAAAAGAGGGGTTATTGTAGCTGTGTTAGAAGCAATTTTTCAAAACAGTTAACATTAGTACACTGGACAATACATTCAGGTAGCGGGTTCCATTGTTCAGTTGTACGGGGGAAATACGACATTTTAAAAGCGCCTACTTTGCCTAAAGTAGGGGCGTACAACTTTAGAGCAATTTAATCTGGTTGATCTTAGTGGTGCGGGATGTACATAAATAGCTCTGCATAAAACAGTTTTACGGTAATACAGCAGAAAAAAAAGTTAAGCCTTGAAACCTGTCGACGCAGGTGAAATGGTTCCAATTCCAGGTGCTGCAACATGCTTGTAACAGACGACGAGGATCGGTAGTCATGTATTATAAATCTTGCCGTCAATCGTTGTATCCTCTCAACCCTGGCAATACCTTTGGAATAGAAAGGGTCCCATACAATGGAGGCTTACTCTAGGACTGGTCTGATGAGAGTGCGATAGGCTTCAGGTTTTGCCTTTTTTTATGGTGTTCTCAATTTCGGTCTCAAAAAGCAAGAACTGGCCAAAAAAACATTCGCTAAAGCAGACGACAAATTGTCCCTCCGAGGCGCCCGCCGGTGCGAGCAAGCAGCTTCCAGCGGGGAACTCTTGGTAATAGCGCCCTATCGCTGCGCCATCTACGCTGTGTTCCGGGAGAGATAACCGCCCTACACCTCCTCATCAGCGTTCGGAGATTCTTTTCGTGCACGCCACGAAAGAATGGTTGGCTGGTAGAGGCAGAAATCTTTGCTTTAAAAAAGCAGTTCGGAGAAGGCGGTATGAAGGCGGTTAATCTCGCGGTGTAGGCCCGAGGAGCGATGATGGCGCTGACGTCCGAGCCACCACACGGCTGGCATGCAGAGGACGGTCACCCGTCGTGGTGAGGACGCGATGACCGTCTCCGAGGCTGCCGGGAAAAGCCGGTGCCTGCGAAGAGTGAGTGGTGTGTCGGTGGCGCACAACGCGGGCGACGAGCCCTCGTCTTCAAGTAAGCCTACTCTCTCTCCTCCCACCACTAGCCATCTGGAACCCCCACTTACCTCGCCGTGGGACATCACGCCAGGGTGAGCTGCCCCGCGTACCGAGCTCAGCAGCACTGCGAACTGACACTCACCGGTCATCGACTCACCGAAGCCACTAGCCCGTAGCCACTCGACTGTGCTCTTCGTGCCAGCCACAGTGGACTGAAGTAGGCCAGTTACTCGTTAGCCCTCTTTGACTTTTGTGCTTAGTGTTTCCCCGCTTTCTGTTCCGAGCCGTTTCCCGCTTTGATTGTATTTTGAATATATATCGTGTGTGTGTGTGTGCTTTCACTACGACTTCGGGCTTATGACTGTCCGCGCGATCCGGAAAAGATTCCTGCGTTTTTACAGCCACCCCTTTTCATATGGGCGACTTCCCGTGCAAGCAGGGTGAACTACCCAAGCGTTGTAGTCCCACACAAGGGCCGAGCGACAGGCCGGGGAGACGCTTGTACCTATTTTACCGGTAGGTGCTCGGCGCCACCAAGGCACACGAATGCACATGGTGCCTTCCACAGCCACGGTGGCGCTCATTTCGCCACCGCCTGTGGAAGGACATGCCGCCATACTTTCATCCCCAGCAATGGCGCAACGGGTCATGACGGCCGGGGGCCCGGAAAGATGGACAAGCGTCAAGGGCCCCTCGCAAGGGTAAAGGCAGCTTTCCAGGCGTGTATTCCCCTTTAAACGGTCCGCACTCGACCAGGGACGCCTGTACCCATTAAAGAAACCAGTAGGTGCCCGACGGTGCAAGGAGTCCAACCCGCTACCGCCCACATACGATACGAGTGCGGTACCTCTGAGCTACCACAGCAGTGGCTTAGAGACACAGCACTCGCACCGCATGCGGGAGTTACCGGGATCCAATCCTCGTAAACCGGTTCCGCTTCGTTGCCGCTTTCGCTCACTGACTAGCCAGAAAAATCGTTAATGAATGATCACCATCACTAACTAAGACGATCGGATGTAACTTTGGCAATGGGTATACGTCTGCTTTAGCTCGTGAGGGATAGCGAAGCGGCTGGTTGAGTACAAAATCATGACCGACTACTCTCACCGCTTCAACTGCAAAGTGGGGCTGAAGTTAGCTGCTACAAAACGCTGGCACGCCCAAAAAAAAGAAAATAATAATTTATGCCCGGGGTCAATCCAACCCAGGACGACAGTTCTATTATTTGAGGCGTAACCCCAACACCAAATCGGTAGACTTGAAGTGGCGTCTAATTAGCCGCTTTTCCTATCGTCTGGATGGAACTATACAAATTTCTCGTCTGCTCCGTCTGGACGGAACGCTACGCTCTCTGAGTTGGATTCCTTTTTGACGGAAGGTTACCCACAGTGCTTTGTTCCGTCTGGACGGAACTTTTAAACAAAAAAGTTCATGCGTTTTTGCGGGAACTTTTCCATCCATCCATCCGTCTGGACGTAATGCTAGACATAGCCTCTCCCGTTACCACAAGCCTCCGAGCCCATGTATTGACAGCCTGCGGAAGTACCTCATTGTGTACATATTGACGGTGAACTACTTAACGAAATAACTAAAAAAGTGTTATGCCGTGTAGTGTCATTAGTATAGTAGCCCACCCGGGCATCGGCGGCTAATACCGCTGGTGAAATAATAAAATAAAAGGAGTACAATGCTGCAACTTTTTATCAGAAACCACGTATCGGTGCACATTTAGGTTGTTCGTAGATGCGTCCATTCAGTGCACTACAAAAGCGTCGCATGGGTTTGTTCTTCGTTTGCGTTGTCGTCTTTGAAGGTTTGGCGGTTCGCAGTGAAGGCTGGCTGCACTTTTAAATGCGGTTCTGTGGCATTTTCGACGCATTTATGATGTCAGATAGCTTTCACGCTTCTCTCAGCTTTATTTCCCACCTCCCTCATCCCTCCCGCTTCCATCCCTCCACGCCTTCTGGAGTACTATAACGCGACGTGGCTGCGGAGTACTGTGCCTGCAGAATGCAAAAAAGCCAAACTTATAGCAATTCTAAAACCGGGAAAACGACCAACGCGGTACGACTCTTTCCGTCCCGTAGCTATACTTAGCTGTATTGGCAAAATCATGGAAAAAAATAATATTTAAAAGAACTACTTCGATCATGGAAAGCAGGAATCTCTACCCACCTGAATTGAATGGGTTTCGAAGAAACCGGTCTGCTATCGACAACATCCTTGCATTCGTGGCGTCCCTAGAAGAGAGATTACACCATGGAGATATACCAACAGTAATTTATCTAGACATAAAGTCGGCATTTGATTCGGTCTTTCATACAGCCATTCTAGAGTACCTCGCTCCTCTTAGAATCGGTGGGAGGCTGTATGCATGGATTTCCAACTACTTGGAAGGACGAGAGCTTTTTATGAGCACACCGGAATTTCCAACGTCATATGACACTATAAAGAAAGGGGTACGTCAAGGAGCGGTTTTGAGTCATCTGTTATTTAACATTACACTAATCGACCTAAAGCGTGTGCTTCCTCCTGGCGTATAGGTCACAATTTACGCCGACTGCATCTGCAGTTGGAGTGCACCAAGGTCACGTCTAAATACACAACAGAGGCTCCAGAAAGCTCTAAAAATATCTCTGAATACATTGCACCGAAGGGCCTCCGCCTCTCAGCTGAGAAGAGCGTTTTCATGGCATTCACCCGCAAGCTGATGACTCAGCACCCGTTAATCCATGGGGTTCGTTGCCTGCATTATGTGCGCACTCAAAGATACCTCGGGATACATCAACAACTTTCGCGGACATGCGCATCCGGTTACGCCTAGCGCCCTCCTGGGCGGCAGCCCTCGACGGCGAGCGTAACTAAATAGGAGGGAGCCAAAAAAAATCGTAGCTCTCGAACGAAAGTAGATTTTTCAAAATGTCTTCATGAAACGCCTAAAATTACTTAAAGAGCAAATTAGAGCAGTGTAAAGCATCAATTACTGGCTCCTCGCGCACCTAAAGTTTTCCAACCGGGGCCCTTAATTTCTTATGTGTTTTTCAATACTAGCGGTTATACTAGTGCTGCACAGAAGGTTTTTCAAAAAGATTTCGCGAAATACCTCAAACTACATAAAGCGCGCTCACACGTAAAATTTCAGCTCTGCAGAGCATAAATTGCTGGTTCCCCGCCCCCCTAAAGTTTTCAAATTCCCAGGGAAAGCCTCCTTGATTTCTTCCTTGTGTTGCGATACTGGCCCCACAAATTGAGATTTTTCATGTTGCCTACCGCAAATATTTAAAGCTACTCAACGCACACTGACGAGAAATATAACCCTGAAAAATTGTTCTCGGCAATTTATCAAACGCCATTTTATCGAACTCCCGGTGGCCGTTTCATCGAACATTTAAACGTTCGGCCCAAGTCTTTTCGGTGCAAGACCTTCTGTGCAGACCGCTTCTGCAAGGTATATTCTGTACACGTACATATATAAAGGACGCGAGTCCAAGGTTAGACCTACACATGATTAGCAAACTAATCCCGGGCCATCTCCACTAACGCGAAACTTGTGGAGGGGTGAAGGGTGTATTAGTGTATTCTCGGTGGCTTGATGTTTGCCCACGTAGATGAAACTGTTTGGGGGTAGGATATACAGCTTAGCTGTAAGTCTCGTGTCTTTGAAGCACGAGGCGTCCTAGCGCGAGGCGTTGGAAAACGGGTGTCAGGGTGTGTTCTTTTAGTGTGAGTTTTTCACGACGGAGATTAAATGTTTTAGTGCGAAGCGGTGGATAACGAGTGTCTCAATGCGTTCGTTTAGTATGCCTTACGTTCTATCGCGAGGAATTGGAACACGCGTGTCCCGGTGTTTTAGTGCCGCCATTACATGATACGAGATACGACGACGACGTTGGCACGGGACGCCGACAGCCCGAGCCCCTAAGGGGCTTCGACCCCGACGGCATTTTATTATTCAAGGGAATTTTCCCCCATACCCGAATAACAATGTTCCGATTAATTAATGAATAAATTAAATATTTTACTAATCAAATAATTTAAATAATTGATTTATTGATGAGCCAATCAACGAAGGCAATTATTAGGTTTTATGTGAGAAATAGGTGGCAGTGATCTTTATTTTGCGGGAATCAGTATATGCGTGGCTCACTCGACTTAATTTCCTCTTGCCTTGGCCCGTCAGTGGGATCGTTCAGCAGAACACGCTTTGCGATGAAGCCAACATTCCCGCGAAGCTTCTGTAGTTCTGTACCTCGGGAAAAAATCACGGTGCGATAGGATTGCTATGTCACTACGCCCCGCCCAGTTTCTTTATTTATTGTAATTACCCTGAAATGAATGAATGACGCTTGACGGATCAAGCGGCTATATAATCGCAGGGAGTTTTATCCCAATCGATATTATGAGTAATTGCCAGTCGCAGTTTTAATACAAGTAGCACAAAGCCGTTGCTCCTAACAATCCATTAGCATCACAGTGGTTCAGTGAAACGAACAGCCTCATGTTTGTCTGTAGGATAAAACTGCCGCCTTCCAAGTTACAATATTAAGGAACTGAGAAATAAGCTAAATCTCCAATTAGTGACATGTTGTTTAGATTACTTCTATATTTTTTTGTCAAAGCAAAACAAGCTTTTTAAAGGTAGTTCTACTCGTTACACATACCCTTAGAGTAAGGTCGGTCAATACATTCAATAATAGGGTATTATGAAATCGCACCTCGAAGAACATTTCTAATTCATTTCATAATACTATATTTATTGGTATTTTGCAGCCTTTCTCCTAATCATCTGAGCAAGACTGAGGGTTACGAATTTTTTCCCCGACAAGGCAGCCGTATTTTGGTATTAGGTATCGGCAGCGCAGAAACGGGTTTGTTTTGTTCTTGTTCGAACGTCGTTTTATCGAAAGAATGGCCGTTTCATTGAAACAGCTTCATCGTACGTCGATTAATCTAGGTATAGTCGCCCATTCTATTGAATGGTGTTGGGAAGCTGCGGTCGCGATGAGTATTGCTGCTGGAAACCTTGAAGTTTTCTCGTCATAAAGAGGAGCATGAAGCATGAAAGGCTATAATTTAGCTCGCCAAAGAAAACCAACCCCTCATTTTTCAGGCAAAGGTCTTTGTCACTGCCACTTCCAGAGGAGATGAGCGGAAACATGCTTGGTGCTGAAGTTGCTTCGGGCGGTGCTGCCTTTTGTGTTACCATTATTGAAGTTCATTGTTATTTCCTTCCCTCCTGTTTTCCGATATTGTGGTTACACAAAGTATTTGATCGCCCAACGTGTCAGAAGACACATTTTCTCTACACGCTAAAAATCCATTACCGTTTGGAAGCAATCAAAGCTTATTTTTCAAGGACGATATGAGCGGTTTATGTGATTCTCAGACAGTTTATCGAGCACCGTTTTATCGAACCCTGTTTAATCGAATGCACTTTATCACAACACCTACGTCCGTTTTGTCCGAAATGTGGTTTTTGCTGCTTTCACTGGGATATTAAGAATTTATGTTATTTTACTGGTCATGGCACTAAACTAATATGCAGGTAGTTTCAGTCGATATTGTCTCTGCCGTGCAATACATGCAAGAACCTGCCTTCCTATGCTGACGCGTCTTTCCCTCTACTTCAATGTTTCCGGACACCTTTTGTTTTAATAGTACTTTTTCAATATTGTGATTTCGTCAGTTGATATGGTTTTACGTTCGAGAGTTGTGTTTGCGCCGCCGTGCGCGGAAACAAAGCTGAACCGAGGCGGGGCAACAGCGCATAAAACCCAATTTTGGTTGTAGAAGTTAAAAATTAACGTTGTTAATTTACTTTCGTTCAACCGTTTGCTTCATTTTAACATTCATGTGAACAACCCTAATTCTTTAAGTGTTGCGAAGCGCTTTGATTTCACTTCACCCAACGCTGCACGGCGCTGCTGCTTTTAGTCCTGATGATGATGGTTGCATTTTAATGGCGCAAGGCCAACTGGGGCAAAGAGCGCCAAAAAAAATGGTTAGCTACCACAGATAAAAGACATACTAAAAGGGAATAGCACCAGAAGTAAAAACAAATAAAGACAATGAGGATGGCTGGTGTAGAGGGCCATGTTGTGATTATGCATGATACGATATGAGATTCAGAAATGTAACTTCTGATAGATAATTAAAAACTCGTTTGACAGTAAACATTGGTTCATCGCCTAAGAAGTGTGATGGGTGGAGTGGGATTTGTTGTCTGTAGATTTCTGGAAAGTGTTTGCGTCGTATGGTGTGGAGTGCCTTGCACGTGATTAGTATGTGAACTACGGATAGGCCCTCTCCACACCTGCTGCACATGGGTCTCGGACACCGAGTGAGCAAGTGTGAATGCGTTACATAAGTGTGGCCTATCCGTAGCCTGGCTAAGGCTACTTCCTTGTGTCTGTCTTGTTTGTCTGTTATGTATCTACCTAAGTGTGGCTTTATAGTATAGAGTTTGTTCTGTGTTTGTGTGTCCCATGTTTCCTGCCAAGATTTGCGCAAGGCTGTCCGTACCAGTGGCTTCAAGTCGAGGTAGGGAACACATGGTACATCTATGCTACTGCGGAGAGCAGCTACAGCGGCACTCTCGTCAGCAATTTCGTTCCCCAGAATGCCACTGTGACCTGGAACCCAGCAAACAATTATTTTCAGTTTCGAGTGATGAGCAAAGGTTAAAGCTTTAATTATATGCTGGAGGACAATGTTTTTTGTAGGTCTGAAGCAATGTAAGGCTGTTACCACACTTAGAGATTCTGTAAAGATAATGGAGTGTTCTGTTCTAATTTGTGTAATGTGTTGTACTGCTAATAAGATACCATATGCTTCGGCAGTGAAAATGCTGCTATTTCTGTGTAACGTCTTCGTACTGGTAAAGTTTGGGCCGTGTGCAGCGCATGCGACGGCTGAAGCATCGGTGTAGGAAGTGGTGTTGGGGTATTTGTGTTGTAACTGAAGAAAGTGCTGTAGTATAGGTTCTCTAGGCGCATTTCGTTTGTTGATATGTTTAAAAGAAATATCACACGAAATTGCTGACCTCTCCCAAGGCGAAATGAGGTCAGCAATAGAACACTTCATGCTATCCTCAAATGAAATCCCTAGTTCCTCAGCGAGGGCTCTCACTCGGATAGAGAAAGGAACGGGTATCGCCGGCCGTGCTGCGAACAACGAATCGGATGAGATGTTGTTTATATTAAAGCTGCATGGGTGATTTTTACAGCAGTCGTCTTAATAGCATACAGCAATGAACTATACGAACGCTGGTGTTCAAGGCTCCACCTATCACACTCTGCATACAGGCTTTCAATGGGACTCGTCGAGAACGCTCCACATGCAAGACGGAGACCCAAGTGCAGCACTGGATCCAACATTTTCAGAGCCGTTTTACATGCGGACCCATAGACGACACTCCCGTAGTCCAACCGTGAGCCAATAAGGCTGGTACATACGCGGAGGAGTATTTGTTTGTCCGCTCCGTAGGAGCAATGCGAAAGAACCTTCAGAATATTCATGGTTTTGAGGCTCTTCTGTTTCAGGTGTTTTATATGAGGAATAAATGTCAGTTTTTCATCTAGCACCACGCCTAAAAATTTGTGTTCTTTTTTGAGAGATATTGAGACACCTTTAAGCTTAATATTAGGATCAGCATGGATTGCCCGCCTCCTTGAAAATACAACACAGGTACACTTCTCTGGATTAAGCCTAAATCCATTCCTGTCTGCCCAGTCAGCGAGTTTGTTGACACCAAGCTGGACTTGCCTCTCGCAAACGGACAGATTACCTGATTTGAAGGAGATTTGAACGTCGTCTACATATAGCGAGTAAGAAATGGTTGGTGGCAATCCTTTTCCCAGAGTGTTCTTTTTTATAATAAACAGCGTGCAGCTCAAAACGCCCCCTTGAGCCACACCGTTTTCCTGGACGTGAACTCGGGAATATCTATTGCCCACTCTCACACGAAATGTTCTCTCCGACATGTAGCTTGCAAGAATATTTAACATGTTGCCTGACAAACCAAAAGACTTAAGGTCTCTAAGAATTCCATAGCGCCATGCAGTATCATACGCTTTTTCAATATCGAAAAATACTGTCATACAATACTGTTTATGAATAAATGCATCTTTGATGTAGGATTCTAAGGCAACGAGTTGATCATGTGTAGATCGCCCTGCCCTGAAACCTGCCTGGCAGCTCTCGAGAAGTCCATTGTACTCCAAGAAGTACGCAAGCCTTCGGTTAATCATCTTCTCGAAAAGCTTGCAAAGGCAGCTCGTCAGGGCAATGGGTCGATAGCTAGAGGGAAAGGAAGGATCCTTCCCCTCTTTCAGGAAAGCCACAACTATAGCCTCCTACCAAGAGTTTGGAATGTGCCCCGAAAAGCAAATCTTGTTATATTGGTGGAGGAGTGTTAGAAGAGTGTCTGAGTGTAGGTGCTGTATCATTGTATATGTGATGTTGTCTGGGCCTGGAGCTGAGGGTTTACAGGTGCTCAGAGCGGCCCTCAGCTTATGAAGTGAAACCTCCGAGTTATAAGAGGAGGTTGACTTATTATTATCAAGTAAAGACTTCTTTTCTGCCAATTGTTTGTGTTTCATGATAGTGCTAGTGTAGTGTGCTGAACTGGACACGTGTTGGAAGTGTTGTGCGAGTGTGTTAGCCTGGTCTTCAAGTGTGTCCCCTGTTGTACTAACCAGGGGCAGGCTGTGTGTCTGTTGTCCTTTTAGTTTCGTATTAGTGTCCAGACTTTGCGAGTCAGTGTAAGAGTTTATGGCTGTTACGAATGAGCGCCAACTCTCTCGTTTTGCCTCACGGCGCACACGTTTTCCCATCGCCTTAGCCCTTTTGAACAATAAAAGGTTTCCCGACGTGGGGTACCGGCGCAGGATACCCCACGCCTTCTTCTGGGCCTCTCGCGCCCGCCTGCAGTCCTCATTCCACCACGGCCTCCTCTGGTTGCGCGGGGCACCAGAGACGTGGGGAATAGACTTTTCGGCGGCGTCGAGGATGTGTGCCGTGAGGAGTTGGGCGGCTTCATGTACGTGTAGGTGTGTTATAGATGTGTAGTGTAGTTTGGAGATTTCTGTAAATGTATTCCTGTTTGCTTTTGCTTCATTGAACCTATTATGGGAAGTTGAACAGGTAGGGCCTTTGTCAATGTATGTTAATGAAGTAGGGAAGTGGTCACTACCGTATGGATTCGTGTCCACGCCCCATTCGAGAGACGGAAGAAGTACTGCCGATCCTATATTCAGGTCAAGGTGTGAGTAGGTGTTGTGTCCTATATTATAATATGTTGGCTGTTTCTTGTTGAAAAGGCATGCTCCCGACGAAGTTAAGAATTTCTCAATGAGGCGACCCCGGGCATCGGCGCGGGAAGAGCCCCAAAGAGAATTATGTGCATTCAGGTCGCCTATCAAGATGTAAGGTTCGGGCAACTGATCTACCAGCCCTTCGAAATCCGAGCTCGAGAGCTGGAAGTCAGGCGGTATGTAAAGGGAGCACACTGTTATTAATCTATTAAATAATGTTGAACGGATCGCAACAGCTTCAAGGACAGTGTTTAAGGAGATGGTATTACATGCAATGCATTTTCGGGCAACAATAGCCACACCTCCCGAGGAGTGTGTGCATCCATCTCTGTCTTTTCTAAATACCATATAATTATTCAGTAAGTTTGCCTTTTTGCTGCTCAGATGAGTTTCCTGCAGGCACATTATACTTGGCTGCTTGGTGTGCAGTATCTGATATATATCGTCAAGATTTTTGATGAGGCCTCCACAGTTCCATTGTATAATATTTTCCCTTCCCATTATTTGCAAAAGCGACTGGAAATGTGTGAGAATGAGTGTTTACGTATTGCCTTTCGGGGCTGTGACTCTTGGTTTTTTGGGCTTATCGGATGGTTTGGACGATGGTACCCGTTCCTTCCGCTGCACTGCAGACAGATAGGGTCCAACGTCCATGTCTTCGTCCAGCATCCTCGGATTGCCCAACGGATTGGGCTCCTTGGACGACCCGCCGCGGTGGCTCAGTGGCTAAGAAGTTGCGCTGCTGAGCACAAGGTTGCGGGTTCGATTCCCGGCCGTGGTGGCCGCTTTTCTGATGGAGGCGAAAAGCAAAAACGCCCGTGTGTACGAGATTTCGGCGCACGTTAAAGATCCCCAGGTGGTCAAAATTAATCCGGAGCCCTCCACTACGGTGCGCCTCATCGTCTGCGTTGCGTCGGCGCGTTAAACCCTACAATCAATCAATCAATCAATCCTTGGACGTGACACCCTTGTGGGTGCTCTTTTCTGCAACCGCCGCCACCGATGGCATCGGCACTGCCAGAAGTGCCACAGGCGGTGCGGCAGGGGCGGGAGCTGCTGCGCGATCCCCCATCTCCACCTCCATATCCGTACCCTCACTTGAGCTTTGGACAGGTCGAGAAGAAATGGCGGATGCAGCAGCGCCCCCAACTGACTCAGTTGCCACCACAGCGGCTGGTGACTGAACAAGCGCTGTGGTGACGGGTTGGGCTGTCGGAGACAACCCAGTGGGGGGCTGGGGTGGGACCAGATCAGACTCACTGAACTGGGTCGCCAACGAGACCAGACGCCGCTCTGCCCCCCGGCGAGCTGCGTCGGCGTACCTTGGAGAAGCAAAGCAGGCAAACCTTTTGCGTGCTTCCGGGTACGAGATGTTTTCGGTTACCTTCAAGTTAATGATGCGTTTCTTGAGTTTGAACCTTTCACAGGTACGCGAGTACGCTGCATGGGGTCCTTCACAATTTGGGCATTTCATCATACTGGCTTTACAATTGTCTGTAGGGTGGTCGTGATCAGAACATTTGGCACATGTCAGTTTCCCCCGACATTGTAAAGTGCCGTGCCCATAGCGCTGGCACTTGTAGCACCGACGCGGATTGGGAACATAGGGACGGACTTCACAACGGATGAAGCCGGCCTTTACATATTGAGGGAGGTTGCAGCGGTCGAAAGTGAGAATTACATGCTTTGTTTTTATTTCCTGGTTGTCTCTACGGATGGTGATTCGTCTGACTGCAGTAACGCCTTGCTCACGCAGGCCCTCCAGCAAGTCGGAGACTTTTTCGTCCTTTAGGTCAAATTGAGAGATTACACCTTGGCATGTGTTCAGACTGCAGTGAGGAGTTACCTTAATTTGCAAGTCACCTGTCATGCTCTGTTCGAGGAGAATTTTTGACTGTTGTTGATTCTGTATTTCCACAAGGATTTCACCACTGGTTAGCTTTTTTGCTGTGTAGTTCTTGCCCAGAATGTTTTCAAGAAACTTAGCAATGAGGAAGACTGACTTCGATGTAAGAGCTTCAGATTTTTCTTCAGATTCCATGATCAAAACCGGGGAAAATTGTCAGGTCTGGAGAATTCTATGGTAGGTAGCGGTGGGAAATTCACTTCGGTGCGGCCCCTTTTCGGGGGCCGATCACGTTTGGGGGGGGGGGGGGGTTTGAAAATGCCATATAGCATAGTATAAAAGAAGGCAGACGGGGGTACTTTCTTCTTTGGCCTTACCCTGGTAGTCAAAGAGGTCCCGGAGCTCCCTGCCTGGTGAACAGACAGGGAGCCCATCCGCCGGAGCTTGACCTGGGCTCCGACGGCCACCGTTCGTGGTTTCTAACCCTCCACCTATAAACACATCGCCACGGTTGGATCCAGCTTATGTTTGGGGGCTCGGGGTCCGCGGTATCGCCAGTACTGTCACCAAGATTGCTCAAGGTGCCCCGTGCGGGGTGCTTTTAGTCCTTCAATGAAAGGAAACTAGCTAGCTTAAGCGCGTGTGTATTCCCTTTTAATTATTTCAGCAATGTCGTCTTCGTTGCATTCAGTACCGCTTCTACTTAAAACTAACCAACGACCGCACTTACAGTGACGTTAGTAAAGGTGGACCGGGGGGGGGGGGGGGGGGGGGGTTTAGCCCATCCGGCTAGCAGCTCCCTTTGTCGAGAGAAGGGAATGTAATTTGTTTTTCTCATGAAGATGACTGTCTCAGCTCTCGTCAAACCAGCCTATTCAATCTTTTGCTAAAAATAGAATAAAGCGAGGTTTGTCTGGGGTGTCCATGATATGAGCTACTTGAAGATATAATCACCGATGAGGCGACCGAAGGCGAAGATAGAGCGATTCCTGGAGAGGAGGCACAGTCGCTAGGTACGCACGCGCAAAAAGGTTTAGCCAGCAAGCTTGTTCCAAGTTGGGCAGACAGGCGCCAACGTTCCTGGTCATTGTTTCCTCAGCGGCTTCAAGTTCGGGTGGCTTTTTGTTGTGCAATTGAACTGTTTGAGCTTATGGTGAACGTATAGCTTTTCCTTGCATCAATGCAATGACGCCTCAGAGGCCCGAAAGGTTTTCAGGGGAAACGAAAAGTAATATGAGTGATAAAGGAATCCGGGGAGATTGAAACCTAAAGACGAGGGTGGGGAGGGGATGGGTGGAGGCTGGGACAAAGAATTAAAATGAGACGAAAGTACGCGGGCAAACATAAAGTCCTAACTTATAAAACAGCGCTATAAACGTTAGTTAGTTTATAAGTTATAAAACGTTATAAGTTAGTTATAAAACGTTATAAGTTATAAAACGTTATAAAACAGCGCTATAAACGTTAGTTAGTTTATAAGTTATAAAACGTTATAAGTTAGTTATGTACCAACTGGCCCGCCTTCAATCTGTGTTGCAATAAAGTCCTATTACGGGAATTAGTGGTATTTGCAAGCACAACTCCTACGAGCTTTATCAGCTGTTTCTAAAAGGGCCCATCTCCCCGCCAGGGGGACTCGAGTAAAGCGGCGGACACATGTCCGTCTTTGCAGCCGGTTTTCGGCTCCGGTAAACGATCCGGAAACCGCTCCCCGCCGCCGTTTGGTGGAATTGGAGACACATGGTGCGCGGGCGCCGTCGATGCGTCGGGCCGCTTAGCTCCGCCCCCGGCCGTCGTGCGTGCATGCAGCCTTTGGCAGCCCGCACAAGGGTCGCATTGACGCTTGACTAAGTTATCCTGGGTGGGCCCGCGATGCTTGTGATTTCCTCTCGTAGAAGATTGTTGCTTTTGAAGAAGAAAGCTGCGCTTTTGCGCACCCAAAAGCGAAAGCGCCAGTGGCACGTCCGGCCTTCATGGAGGGCTCGTCACACCGAGAGCGAATATTTTACCACGGTAAGTACACTGGTGCTTGTTGTATCCCGTTTTTGCGAACTTTATGTATTCACACACACAACACACGCACACACACGCACACAAACACACGCACGTGCTAATAATCACGCATAGTTGTGCAAGCACAGGTAGTCTTTTTAACATCTGCAGCAGTCGCTAAATCTCTATTAGAAGAAACCGATGTCCTAAAAAAGCGAGTTGGCAAGTGTACCGCGATGTGATGGTGCATGCAATTCATGTGACCATGGGTCGTGTACAGCAGTAGTTATATCTTGATTGATTAGAGAATGTAAAGGCAACTCCTACGATTGTATGTGTGAAAACCACTTTGATCCACGAACGTTCTTTTGAACAATAAAGATCAACGTGAAAAAAGATAAAGCCAGAGTTCAGATATTTTCAAACATTGTTTGTAACATCAGTAATTATCACCACACGTTAAATATGTTGTGCTGGAAGCGATAGGGGGTGTATTCTCTTACCATTTGCTTTTTTTTTCATTTCAGATGAAAAAGATGCGTCAGGGCGATGTCGAGTATTTCAAAAAGTGCTACCGAAGGACTCCTCAACAGTTTCATTTCTTGCTTAGCCTCGTGCGAGAGGATCTCCAGAAGAGACGTGTTGTGAGAGAGCCGATTTCCCCAGGGGAACGCCTTGCCATGACACTTAGGTAAGGCAGAATGGCAGACCTGCTACCTTCCTTTCGCTTTTTCGTGGATTGCAAGTTCATGTGCGTTATGCTCACAGGGGTTCATAAGTTTTGACAGCTGCATGTATACGAATAACATTTTTCTCATGTTTTCGTACACGTAACCTTACTTGTGCAGGCCAAGTGGTGCAGGCCGCAATAAACGTTGATCGCTATGCTAATTTTCCTGGCAATCTCATTATTTACTAAGTTTGGTATATAATTTGTGCAGGTACCTGTCATCAGGTGACATGCTGCAAGATATTGCCCTCTCATTTTGAGTAGGCATATCCACAGCTCGACTGGCTGTTAGGGTCATGTGCAGGGCGCTGTGGACCAAGCTGCAGCCTTTGTACCTGGAGGTGTGTATATAAATTCACAAAAGCTTCATTAGATAGTGTTTTACTCTGCAATATCGAAAACAGAGCTTAAATGTACCATATAATAATGCCAGTGACCATGAACCATGAACGCAGAATGCCACAGCTGTCACCATGCATGATTATGAGTAGGATGTTTTAGTTACCTGCAGAGCGAAGGATAAGTTGATTTCCCCTTAATATCCATAAAAAATAACGCTTGGGGGTTATAATACTTGACCATTTGCCGATATTAGATGCTGCACAATAAAATTTCATTTGTCGTACAAGATAACTATCCATTTTTTAGTGAATAAAATATATGCGGAAGAAAACGCAACTAAATGCAACGTTTAATTTTCCGCGTAGCCCAAGTTTTAACGTTGGCTTTCTGCACGACAGGCAAGCTATGCGAAAAAGCCACTGGGTTATTCTTTGCTGCAAGAGCAAATTTTTTGGCATCCTGACACGATCAGCATTAGTTCATCGTGAGGCAGGGGCGTAGCATGGCGGGAGGGGGGGGATTGGGGGTGTATCGGTGTCAGAACGCCCCTAATCGCCTCATCTCCCCCACTTTGTCTTTTTTTTCATATTTACATGCCGAACCAAATATATTACTATGTAAAAACGAAAATAACAATGAGAAGGATGAAAAATGATTGAAACAATGTTTGAGACAGGCTCTCTTTTTAGTTTTTTTTCACCGGTGGCATTTACCCAACCTTCCCCCAAAAATATTTTTGGCTACGACCCCCATCACTTTTGTAAGCCCGAAAGGGGTCCTCGGGACATTCGTGGTTGAGAACCACTTATCTAAAACAAGGAATAATTAGCATGCAAAAGACGACACAGAGTAGCATAAACAGATGAGTACTTTTCCCATCATCTTACTCTGTGCCGTCTTTTGTTCCGTGATTCTCGTTGGTATCAAACAAAAAGTAATCGCTTGTTGCGTGCCCGTAGAATTTCCAAGCAGATTTTATTTTTTATTCACTCTTATCATATTTACCAAAAGTGTCAACTTCTTGCAGTGACCTGTTTCGCTTATCTTCTAGGATCCTGACACAGTAAACTGGCAGCGCGTAGCGGAAGGTTTCAACCGCAGCTGGCAGTTCCCGAACTGCGTCGGTGCTGTGGACGGAAAACACATCCAGATAAAAGCTCCCGCTAAGTCTGGAAGCATGTACTTCAACTACAAGGTGTGTCTGCGCATAAAGTTAGGCCTATTCGGTGAGTCCGGAGCGAGTCAACCTAACCAGCGTAATTATTGTTTCAGGGCACCTACTCCATTGTTCTGCTCGCTGTAGCAGACAGCACCTACCGATTTGTTATGGTGGGTAATGGTGCCTACGGCAAGCAGAGCGACGGTGGAGTGCTGCAGCAGTCAGTTTTCGGGAAGCGTCTTGCGGAGGGCCGACTCGGGCTACCTAAAGACCAAGCTTTTCCGAACACAAGCCTGCCAGCCCCATGCGTCTTTGTGGGAGACGAGGCCTTTCAACTTAGGCACGATTTCCTCAGGCCTTTCCCTGGACGTGGACTGGAGTTTAGTCAGCGGATTTTCAACTACCGCCTGAGCCGAGCAAGGTGAAATAACTGACTGTACCCTTGCAATGTTGCGGTATTCGGATCAGACATGGAAATATTTTGCCTCTCCCCCTCGTTTTGCATCCAAGATGACGAAATTTTTTTATGTGCACGGACAGGTTGCAGGTCAGTGTCAAACACGTTTGAGGAATTCAATGGAATGTTGACATTGGCTTTAGCAACTGCATGAAATTTATACTCATACATGTAATGCTAGGACAGCGCACCTTTATATTTGCCATTGAAGGGTTTAACCGTTTTTAAATGTATACAGGACAGCAAACACGGGACGAAATAGCACTTTTTGTAATTATAAGAGACAATACTATTGCAGTATTAGCTCCCTTCGTGAGAAACGTTTTTTTCTCTCCCGCAGGCGCTGCGTCAAGAACGCATTCGGGATATTAGCGACGCGCTGGAGGATCCTCCTTAGGACGATGGGCAAAAAGCCTGAAAACGCCGAAGTCATCGTGAAGGCAGCATGTGTACTTCACAATTTTTTAATGGTGAGGAACGTTGAGAATGAGGACTGCTACTGCCCATCGTGGTATGCCGACACGGTGACTGCTTCTGGTGAAAGGCGGCATGGCATGTGGAGAGAACTCCTCGTGCAACCACCACTGCAGTTGGCTCGAAGTCAAGCACGCAACTTTGTGCACATGGCACGATATGTGAGGGACATATATCGCCAGTACTTTAATAGTGTTTCCGGTAGTGTCCCTTGGCAGAGTGCGGTGCTGCAGCAACGAGATAAAATAATTTTGTCCTTTGCCACATTTTGTGATTGCTTATCATCATCAGGGATGTAATTCTTTTTGTTTTTAAACTTAAAAAAACTTAACTCTCGTAACTTAAAAAAAACAATGTTTTTTTTAAGTTACGAGAGTTCATATTCCTGTACCAAAATGCAGGCTTGTACAAAAATAAACTCATTTACCGAAAACCCGTTTCACGTCATGTTTGCTGTTAGAACGCATGAAACGATCCAGGCTGACCTTACGGGAGGGGTGAGGGTACTATAGCAACCATGCATGCAGGAGTGGCGAAAAATAAAAGCCTGTTTCCTTCAACGACCAATGATTCCTTTTTTATTATATGCACTTGAGAGATGTTTACTTGTAATCGTAAGAATGGAGCTGATTCAAATACCTAAAATCAAAACCTATATATATGTAGGCAACAGTAATAAAACCAATTTATTTAAATGAGAAGAACCCTTTTTTTTATTCTTGAGGCTTCTTTTTTGCATTAATTCATGTGAATAGGTGACAGATGAGACTGGACGTTTTCCCACTGTGAAGAGAGGACACAATCAAAGGCACTAATAAAATAGGCTCCTTTCACGGGCAAGAAATACCAAATATTGCTTGCATAGGAATAAAGAAACAATAAAAAATGAGAAGGATATTGCAACAGTTTTTATTGGAAATGCAGGATTCACAAGCAAACAACATTTCTTGCACCACACGTGAACATAAAATGCAGGAAGTAGTAATTTACTAGTGTTCGCTCACACTTCTGATTCAGTGGTTAATGCGTCTGTGCGTACTTGTTCGCAGCTCACATTCCTTGTCGGCCCAGTGATATCCAAAAGAGTTGTAGGAATAACTCCTGATTGGTATTGTATGATGAGTTATGTGAGATGTACCCTGAGGTACCCTTGCAGGTGCTCCGGGACCTTGCTGATAAGGTCGGTGAGAGAAAGCAGGAAGTGCTGCGGTGGTGTTGTGATGGTTGCAACTAATTCTTGATCAATTTCTGCTATTATTTCGTCGTTCCCTCGCTTTTTTTTCTTGGGCTGCCGGCGAGGAGTACTGAATGGTGCAGGGTTTGAAGATGATAAAGCTAAGGAGATAGTGCGAGGTGAAAGCAAGGACGGGCAAGGAGAAGCGGAAGAGGATGCACAATTTGAACTGGAAGAGGTAGACGGCTGAGACAAGGTCGTTGCAGGGGTCGCATCAATGAAATCTGGTGGTGGCAGAAATGGTGATGGTAACTCCAAGTCCCCCGCTTCCTCTGCATCCCCCAACTCATGGATGAGCTCGTCAACTGAATTTTCATCTACTACGACTCCTTCGTTCATGTTGGTACTGGTCCTATAGGAAGGAAAAGGGCACATACAAACAATTTTATTACAGAACAATTGTGTTACCGAAAGAGAGGGTTAAACACAGCAATACATGAAGAGGGAAACTATGTTGTAAAATACGGTAACAAAAGGTAGCAACTTTCATTTGATGTAATAACGAAAACACGTATAGTACACAATGGAATAATGGTGTAGCTCATTCCGCCGAAAGTTTGCATGTTATCTTCCGTGAAGGTTTTTGCAATGCTTGCTTGGTTAGAATGCTAATTGCATGTCGAACAAAAATCTCGTTCAGCCTCATAAATGCCTGTATGTGTACCAAATTACAAAAACTATATGTTCGGACCAACAGATAAGCATACTCGTGAGGGAAAATTTGACATCCACCGTGAGGATTTCCCCTAGAACCGGTCGATTAAGCATACTGGTACTTGCTTAGTATAAGGCAGAAGTGACGAAAAATTACTACTGCGCAGTGCAAGCAATACGTGTTTCTCGACAAATATCACACAGTGCTGGTCATACTTGCGTCCTTCGACGATACCCTTAAGGAAGAGCATGTTGTCGAAGTGTGCCCATGAAGATTCCTTTTCTTGTGAAGCGCTGCCGCTCTTTTTCACTTTAGCCTTCAGCTTCTTTGCGAATGTATCCCGAAGGTTCCTCCATTTTTTGATCAAGCTGTTCGTGTCCTCTAGGAGAAGATCAAAGATGGCAAATATTTGAACATTTGTATTTTGTTAATCAAAGATACTGATGAAGCTTAGATTGGTATGCAATAGTCGTATAGGCACCTATCGTGTCACATTTGGCTGATTAATATACGTGTTTCATGAACAGTGAATAAAGGTCCCCACCAGTGAACTAGTGAGGCCCAGAAAGCTATCACCGACTGCGTGTGTAACTGAATAATACCCTGCATGCTTATAAGGAAAAAAAAACTAGTGAAGTAATCGGGCTGACATAAAGCGCGCGTGCAAATGCGTAGCCTCTTGAATAGCGGCGCACACAAGGCCTGCGCTTTTACATGGTAACCATTTTGTCGTGTGTATGCAACACAGCAGCTTACATATAAAAATTACAGAAGTACCCCCCCTCTCCGGACAGGACCGCGTTTGGGGCCGATTATATCCATTATTAGCGTAAATGGATATAATTGGCCAAGCGGAGTTTTGAAAAACTAAAATGTACTACAAAAAGAGAAAAAACAGTAATCACAACAGTGAACTTACTAAAATATGTCTTACATCTGCTCGAAAACGAAAACGTAACTTTAAAAAGGCAACAAAAGAACTTTGGAATTACAAAAAGAAAAATTGCGGAGACGAGCCAGTCATGTAACGCCCTGCAGTTCCACAAGAATACATAACTGGTGGAGGTAACACATTTAATCGTTGTAATAGCGTAATGAAGGTCCCATATAATACAGAATACCCCCCCCCCCCCCTCCAGATACAAAATTTAACCATTTCGCAAAAATGTCGCCGAAACTAAAAAAAAATGCATCTTCTACATATCCTCCGAAAAACGAAGACTCAACTAAAAAAGCCCGGAAAAGAACGACGACAACACGAATAAATAATCGCGCAAACGGACGAAACCAGCACTCATCTACGGAAAAACAAACTATTGGTCAAGTTATTGCGCTTAATCAATATAATGGTGTAATTTAGATCATTGGCGAAAAGAAACAAAATAAAAAACCAAAATAAAATACCCCAACTTATTATGCTACTCATAGCCACATCTGGCTAAAAAAAACTCAATGAATACTAGCGGCGTAAGAATGCTACGCATTATTGACAATTATCTGGATTTCTGCAAATGCTTTTCTCATTTAATGTGGCAAGAATATGGTTTCGGTGGTTGTTCTTCTCACATGAACTTTAATAAAACCACAAATCAACCACGCTAAAGGAAGCCTTCACTGACTACACGGAGAAAAAGAAAAGAACACTGCAATGCCGACACTTCTCAGAGATGTTGCTCTTAATTTTACTGTATGCAGCGTGGCCTTTTGCAGTTACAAGGCAAGCGAAATCTCTTTCAACAGTGTGGAAAGAATAAATGAGTAAAGATAGGCTGGAGCGCCAATGCTCTAGAGAGAAGCATGTTGTACGTACCTTCCGTTCCCTCGAGGCCTATAGCTTTGGCGATCCGTGCCCAGCTTGCCTACCGCGCGTCAATATTGCGATACGCAGGTGTTTTCTGGTCCCATACATTTGGTTCTGCTCGTACCAGGGATATTAGAAGATCGTTTTCGGCGATGCGGGCCGCCCTTGAGCTGCTCATGGCTGCGGCGCAGGAGAAACCCACCTCGCGAAATCCAGGAGCAGAAGACACACCGAACAAACGCGCGCGAAACGTCATGAATGACGCTTCCGCGCCTCGTGCTGTTATTGGCTGCCGCCCCCTGCCAGTTAATTGCCCACACGTTGGACGCGTGGCGGCGGCGGAAAATATCTAGCAGGTTTGACGCATGCGGAGACCCGGTTTTTTGTGCCAGAGGGGACCGTTCCGGCTAACGGATCGGGACATCGCGTGCACAGACGCGTCCCTCTCCGCCCATGTGCCCCCGCTGAAATGCGTCGCATAGGGGGTGGGTGAATTGCGTTAACGTTTAGTGTTTAGGGAGTTGGTGGTAGTGAATGCGTTGTATCAGCAGCTTCTTGACGTAGTTTGAATGAGTCAAGGATATAAGGCGCGTTCGTAGCTTTTCATTCTGTGTCGGTTTTGTGGCGCAGTGGGAAGAGCACCATGTACCTCGCGTTCCGGCCACAGGTAGTGAATGCGTAAGACTGTTTTTCCTCCACGAAAATATAGTGTAGGCTTGTCTGTAAAAAAGCTAGCGACAACAGTGTTTGCAAATTCATTTTAGCGTGACAGCGCAGCCTACAGAAATCATTTCATAAGATTTTCTGCATTCTTGGGGGGCAACCGAATGCTTGCAAAGCTCATTTATGGAAAACTACATAAAAACGCATTACCGCAACTTAAACACTGGCTAACGGACCTTTTTGCAGTAATCATCGGCGCATGGGACCACTGCCGGTCCGCCATTCTTGGCAGTAGCCTCGGGCAAAATAAACAAAAGGGTGCCCGCTCAGCTTGCTGCTTGTGGAGCGGCTATGCTTCTTAGGGCTGCACGTTTTTGTTTCCTCTTTTCCGACAGTTCGCAGTGAATTCGCACGTGCGCACAAAATAGCCTTTCAAAAGAAAGGGGCAAAAATGTTTGAGGCTGAGCTCTCTGCGAGCACTTGGCTACCAGAAGGAAGCAAAGAAAATGTAAAAAAAGGGATAAAAAGTTGGCGGCGTATCTGCTCTTTTCATTGCAAATTTCGTCAAAAGACGATAGTCTTTGTAGACATTTGCCAAGGAAATGCCCCCCTTTGATTTCCCGCTCACCTCTCATGCTGTTTCTGTTCCGTCGCGCTCATCCCAAGGTAAACACACTAAAGGTTTGCTTAAGGCGATTTCAATTTACCGCGTTCCACTGCTACAGGCGGGGTTCCTCGATGCCAGCGCTGCAGTACGGCGGAGAGGCGCGTGATTCGAGGCGGCCGATTTCAAGGTTTATAGAGCCGCGTTGCCGTGCTCCACGTGCGTTCCAAGCAGAACTAGAAACCTAGCTTGTGGAACCTTTCTTTGCTGTTGCCGCGTGATTTCTCATATGCCGCCCGGAGGTGGCGCGGGCAACAGCAGGCGGTATGCGTTGTTTTGCAGTAGATGTAGCATATTATTTGCTATAAAAAAACCAAGCATCCAGGAATTTTTCAATAAAGGAAATCGGTAAATGTTCCTTCTGTACTAATTTCCTGTCTTATAATTGCGTAATATCTTGTTCTTGCTGAACAAAGTTGACAAGTATGAACGTATAAACCGGGCTTAGACGTTTACATTTCGCTATGACTATATCAGACTACTGCGCCGTAAGCATTTTACTTTGGCCGGGTGGCTCAATGAAGTTACAGACAGACAGACAAACAGACAGGCCAAAAGTTCTGCGTCCAAGTAGCCGAAGAAAGTCTATCGTCTTTAAAAGGGGTGCCCCGGCCACTGCAGATTGGTCAAACGAGAGTGCGCCTGCTACTGTAACATTCACGTGAAAAGCACGGGTGACGGGTGGGTGCAGGACGCCTGCGGGCCGAAGATATCGGCATCGTCCCACTACGGCGGACAGTCGCATTACGGCTTAGAGCGCATTACGGCTGAGCGTCGCAACACGGCGGAGAGTCTCACTACGGCGAAACGTGCGTTACGGCTGAACGTCGCAACACGGGGGATAGTCTCACTACGGCTAAATGTGCGTTACGGCAGAACATCGCAACACGCCGGAGAGTCTCACTACGGCGAAAAGTGCGTTACGGCTGAACGTCGCAACACGGCGGAAGGGGGACCCTTTCAGCCGATCAGCCGTTCAAATGATCTGCAGGTAGTTGCGTTCAGCATTGTCACAGCTGTGCGTTACGTGCAAGAGCCTGCATATATATTTTGGCGTGTCTTTCCCGCATTTTCATTGTTTTCTGGGACTTGTTTTATTTTTTGTTCGTCAATTATTAGCTCTCCAACGTATATCTTCCACGTTTTTGCATTAAAACAGTAGCCACTATGCCATCAACCCTAACCCCGCGCGCAATATCCCTTACTTGTGTTCTTCAGTGTATTTAGATTGCTATTGTAAAATATACACCTTGTGGCAGAAGCTGCCAACGCCAGAAGCCGCCAATGCAAAAAAAAGCAATCGTTGCACAAGACAGAATCATGCGCATTTTCCTGAATCGCCGACAAATGCCGGTCAAAGATTTCGTAAGAGCGATAGGATTGCCAGAAAGATTGTCTGTTTGAAAGATTGATTGATTGATTGCTTGACTGATGTTTTTACGCGCCGACACAACACAGGCGATGAAGCTCAAAATATCTCCAGTGAATTTCCTTTCCTTTTCCCGTCGCAAACCACAACCCCCAAGGCGCGCCGTAGTGGAGGGCTCCGGATTAATTTTGACCACCTGGGGATCTTTAACGTTCGCCGAAATCTCGAACACAGGGGCGTTTTTGCTTTTTGCCTCTATCAGAAAAGCGGTCGCCGCGGCCGGGAATCGAACCCGCGACCTCGTGCTCAGTAGCGCAACGCCTTAGCCACTGGGCCACTGCGGCGGGTTATTTAAAAGGTTGACTGAAAGATTGAATGCTGTAGTGTTTTCTCTGTCCATTTTGCGCCCATCCTGCGCCATTTGTTAACCACTCATTTTGTTTTATGGAACCCAATTTATCTCATGCTCCGGTGTCATCTTCGTTTCTTTGCTGTGCTAAATCCTGTTGATTGATTGATTGATTGATTGATTGATTGATTGATTGATTGATTGATTGATTGATTGATTGATTGATTGATTGATTGATTGATTGATTGATTGATTGAACGGCTCAACGCGCCGATGAAAATTTTTATGAGTTTATTTTACAAGGAGTTTTCGGTGCACAAACATATTATTACAAACATGCAAACACACCGGCGCGTTCGAGTGCAGAGATATTTAGGTACAGAGATTCACGACTACCGGTGATAGGCTGAAAAACACAACATTGTGAGTTGTTGAAATCAATTCCAACTTTTTTCGTGTTCTGAATATTTTCTTTATCCCGCATTATCACAGGTGCACTCAATTTCTTTGAAACGATTTCTCCAGCTAGCCATTGCGTATTAAAGATGGTTCCCCGATCCCGTGGCATCAATTACTTTTAAATCAGGATCGCCGTGATCAATTTTTAAAAGACGGCGTATGTGCTTATTTTATGAATATTTAACGCATAGTTTTGATATTTTTTAACCATTTCTCCTACAATTATATATTGAAGATTGTTCCTCGATTCTCCTTAAATTAATTGCCTTTATCATAAATATTCTTGAATTGATCATTCATTTAATTAAATACATTCTTTTAAATATTTTGTTGAGAAGTGAAGTGATTTCCACAAAAGCACAGAATGTGAGTTTTAGAGATACCAGGGAGCGTCGATGCAACGTCGCTCATATTCTGAGACGCTGCTTTTACGTGCATGATTGCTGCGAGAAATATTAAGAAGTAAGAGCTCTTCCGTGCTCTCGCACAATGCAAACGCTTCTTAAATGACAATGGAATAACTTACACCTGCAGTTAGAAAAAATTCATCAGCCGAAGTAGCAGCGCTCGAGTGACACGAGCTCCAATAAAAAAATTGCGTCCACCTCCCCGCGAGGGGAACCCTGTGTAGATGGGACGCATCGTGTGGTTCACTTGGTGTTTCCGTTGGATTGATTCTGAAATCGCGTGAAACGTGTCGGAAACGCGTATGAATAATATGTTTTATGATTATTATTATGTTTTATTGGGCAATCTTGGGCAATCTCTCTAAGTGTTATGCATGGGGCTTCGCTGTCGCAACAACCTTTACTCCATCATTGTTGATGTAAGTGGGAGCTTCTTTTCTTTTATTGCAACTGTTAATCATTGCCCCATCATGCGTCGTATCAGTAGCTTCTTGACGTAGTTTGAATGAGTCAAGAATAAAAGGCGCGTTCGTAGCATTTCATTCTGTCTCGGTTTTGTGGCGCAGTGGGATGGGCACCATGTACCTTGCGTTCCGTCCACAGGGTCGTGGGAACGAAACCGGGCGCCGCTAACTAGTATTTTTTTTTGTAGTGTAGGGGGAGGGGTGTGGACAGACAACGCCGTATGGAGGGACAAGGCGAGTAAATGAGATGCAGTCGCATCTAAAAAAAAACTGTCTCAATTTTATATACAACCGTGCCTTATATCCATTTAGCAATTATTTATGCCATAGGTCATGTCCACGCGCGGTAGTAATTTACCGTTGATGTTATAGGAAAACAAGATGTAGTCAGCTGTTTCGTTTGTATGTCATTACCTTAGTTTTAGGTGTGCTGATGAGTGCGTTGCTTGAGCACCAATGCAAAAGGGACGAAATCACTCTCTGCAGCGCGGAACAGCTGCAATGTTCGAAATTAGATTTAAATATGTTGACATCATCGGCATACAAAAGGAAGTTACCGGCAATAAATGCAGGCGAAGACAGACCAAAACAAATCCAGGAATAGTTAGGGGCTGTCCTCTGGCAGAAAGCATTACGATTCCCTGTAATCGTATTAGGTGAAACAGTTTTTGCAACCTTTCCGAACGCTCGAAAGTACTGTATCATATCACGCTACGTTGTTATGTCATGGAAGTATGCGTACATACACATTAGGCCGCAAAAAATGTAGGTTGAGTTCTGAATAACCTACTGTGTGTATAGGCGCGTGCTGGCTTTATACCAGACGTCTAAACAGTGTGGCGGCTTATTGAGTAAAACGAGTAACGTCTACAGTAAAAATACACTAACTCTATGTTCATTTAGACTTGGAGGAATATTTCTGCACATTTTTTACAGCTATATCTTCCCAATATTCAGATATACTATAGTAAAACTGCACTCAAGAGGAGGAGGAGATGCGGAGCAAAAACTTGATTTCACAGTAAAATTGAACTGGTTAGTTGGCGGGCTCGATCAGTCCAGGACAAGAGAGTAAGAGTGATTTTCTTCAATTCATGGAATGACATCCCGAGTAACCCAGCAATTGTTCTTTACGCCTGAAGAGGTTGGAAAACAATAAAGAGCTGCTTAGAAATATTCATCGGTTTCTGTTCTTATTATACTGAAAACTGAAATCGGCACCCACACCAACTCGCAGCTTTGTCTTCTTCTCCTTCTTCTTCTTCAGCGGTTCCCCTACGGGATGAGGACGGTGGTTGAACGCGAAGCTATCTCGTGATGGATTCTTTTGTTGGCCATTCCCTAGGGGCATGCTGCCACAATCATCATCAGGGGTGCCTGGCCAGGAATGCGCAGTGGGGGTGTGGACTCCGCACAGCGGCGCCCACACAATGGCGGAGGGAACAGGCTCGACCATAAGCTGCTTCGCATCTAAAAGCAAGTTTTAGGTACGTTAAGATAATTTCTTAAGAGGACACAATAGTTGGAAGAAAACAGGTCAGCCTTTAGCATTTGGATCCAGGCGCCGCCATTTTAATGGCAGATAAAGCCGGTGGTGCCGTCTATATGCAGTATGCATTGAGGAATTAAAACAGAGAGGAAGATCATTTGTTAAATTAAAAGGAGCAATGGGCCCGAGATCGAGCCTTGTGTAACTCCTCTACTAACTGTGACAGGGTATGATATTGCTGTTGAAATTAATGTGTGTTGCATGTTTAGTACACGGCTTCGTATCAAGTTATGGCAGGACCTATTATCCCATAATGCTCAAGCAAAATTAAAAGAACGTCATGGTCCCTTGTGTCGAATGCTGCCGAGAACTCTAGGAAAACCCAGAAGCAGCGTCACAGCGGTCAATGAACGATTTAATTTTTTCTGTTAGGCACACATTCATAATGTTAGTCCATAGGACAGCACGAAAACCTAACTGAGAAAGGGGAGCAAGCGGATGTTTTTAAAATGGCGAAAAAGGCTGGTTTCAATTAGTTTTTTTTAAACCTTATCTGAGAAGAAAAGAATAGATTTGGGGCGATAATGCATAAACCCCGCGAGACCTTTTTTGAGTAAAGGAATATTGTTCGATACTTCAAATTCTTCTATAAATAATACGTATTTCAAAATCAAACGCGTATTTAGCCGTACCACTACTTCAGCCATAAAAAACAAACACGCGAAATAGTCAAGAAATAAAACAAGTGCCGGAAAACAATGAAAATTCGGAAAAAACACGCCGAAATATATATGCAGGCTCCTGTACGTAGCGCCTACTGTGACAATGCTTAAAGAAACTAGCTGCAGATCATTTGAACGGCTGATCGGCTGAAAGGGTCCCCCTTCCGCCGTGTTTCGACGTTCAGCCGTAACGCACTTTGCGCCGTAGTGAGACTTTCCGCCGTGTTGCGACGTTCAGCCGTAACGCACTTTGCGCCGTAGTGAGACTTTCCGCCGTGTTGCGACGTTCAGCCGTAGTGCATTTTTCGCCGTAGTGAGACTCTACGGCGCCTTGCGACGTTCAGCCGTAACGCACATTTAGCCGTAATGCGACTGTCCGCAGTAGTGAGATAGAACCGAAGATATCTTGTCCACAGGTTCTCTGAAAGCCCGACTTTGGGGGGAGTGCCTTACGGCTGATCTCAGTTCGCCGTGGCGACCTCTTGGAGGACCGGTACTCGAAAAATATCCATTTAACCTTATAACGGAGGAGTCTTTGTCGGTTATCAGCTTATTATTTTTTTACATTTCCAGGTTTAATTGTAATTTTCACAGCTCTGGTTAGTTTTCGGTGCCTTAACCTTTTTTGTGTTTGTTAGGTTGTGTTGGATTCGTTTACCTTAGCTACGTTAACGGAAGGCGAAGCAGTGCCAGACTCTTGCCTCTATTATATTGTAGGCACTACAGCCAGACGGGGCATTTTTCATTGAAACAACACCAGTGGGCGTCGTTTCAGTGGAGGGCTTATAATACCGTCGGACGGCATGTACATACAGCCTAACATAAATGCACTCCTCTTCCTTAAAGCTATTTCTCCTGTAATTCATTATTCAGAATCGTTCCTCGATCACGTTTCATTCATTTTATGTTTTTTTCAATATCGATTGAAAAAAAAAACATTTATTGACCATGCAGTAAAGTCTGCATGCATACTTCGGACGTGGCCTACTTCGTCATCTTGACGCCAACAACGGCCGGAGCACCGCTAGCCGTTCCCGACCCGCCGGGCTGCTGATCTATTCCTCTGAAGCACGGGTCTCCAACACGCGGCCTGCAAGTTGCACGCGGCCCGTGGACCTTTTGATTTGAATTTAGTATTCGAACCTATTTATTACAGACGTTCTTGTTCGTGATCCTGCGTTATTTTACGCCAGCGGTTGGTTAAGCGGCATTGCCAAAAAACGTGTTTTTTTGGTGAATATTTGCCGGAATATTTAAACCTTTCGTAAGCTTCGCATTAAAAACGCATAAAGCCAAGGGATACAGCCCGTTCGTCACATGGCCTTTCGTCCGAGGCCGGTTCGTAATAGGCCGAGGGTACGTAATAGGTCGTAACAGCCAAGGGATACGGCCCCCTTGTCACATCGCCGATCGCTCGTGTCCGATGGCTCTAAACAATGGAATTTCGGAACTATGAATTTAGTGTGAACACTGGCGATGAACGGTCACTTACATATCATAAACCATGCTGCAGGTAGTTTGGAAAGCATGCAGTAGCTGAGCACAGCTATTTAGGCGATAGTAGAAAAGCTTGCCGCTGTAAAATGAACGTCCGGCGCCCAATCTGCGGTTTGCGTAGCCAGCGCCGCACTCTTGGTCTGCCTGCCCTCCACTGATGGCGATACCCGCTGCGGACGCCTCCCTGACGCACATGGCTGCGGAGGGCTTCACCAACGGCACCAGCGCCTACGAGGAGATTGCCCAGATCGGCACGGCCGCTTTTGGCACCGTGTACAAAGCCCGCGACCGGGAAAACGAGGGCCGCTTTGTGGCCCTGAAGAAGGTGCGATTGTCGCTCAACGGGGAGGGCATCCCCTCGGGCACCCTGCGGAAGATTGGATTGCTGCGGCAGCTGGACGCGTTGCAGCACCTTAACATGGTGCGGCTGCTGGACATGTGCCACGGCTGCCAGCTGGAGCGCGAGCTGGTGCTGTTCCTGGTGTTTGAGCACATCGACCAGGACCTGGCGGGCTTCATGGAACGCTGCCCCAACCCGGGCCTCGAGCCCGCGCTCATTGCCTCGCTGCTCAAGCAGCTGTTCACGGGCGTAGAGTTCCTGCACTCGCACCGCATCGTACACCGCGACCTCAAGCCCCAGAACGTGCTGGTCACTGCCCAGCGGAAGCTCAAGCTGGCCGACCACTGGCCTGGCCCGTCTCTATGAGCAGGAAATGTCGCTCACGCCCGTCGTGGTCACCCTCTGGTACCGGCCACCAGAGGTGCTGCTGCAGGCCAACAACGGGTCACCCGTGGACCTGGGAAGTTGCGGCTGCATCCTGGCGGAGATGGCCCGCCGCAAGCCCCTGTTCGGAGGCCACTCCGAGACGAACCAGCTGGCACGCATCCTGGAGGTGATGGGGCTGCCGCCCGAGGAGGAGTGGCCGGCCGACGCCGCCGTGCCCAGGCAGGCCTTCACCAACTTCGCCCCGTTTGTGGAGAGCCTCGAGCAGGCCATCCCGCAGCTGGACCCCTGGTTGTGGACCTGCTGCGGGAGATGCTGCGATTCGGTCCCCACCACGGGGTCACAGCCAAGGGGGCCCTGGCACACCTGTGCCTGGCCGGCGTCGGAGGAGAGGACGACCTGTGGTGGACGGCTGATTTCATTTCGCCGTGGCGGCGGCTTGGAGGACCGGTACTAGAAGATCAATTTAACCTTATAACTTAGGAGTCTTTGTCGGTTATCTGCTCATTATTTTTTACATTTTCAGGTTTAATTGTTATTTTCAGAGCTCTGGTTAGTTTTCGGTGTCTTAACATTTTGTCTGTTGGTTAGGTTGTGTTGGATTCGTTTACCTTAGCTACGTTAACGGAAGGCGAAGGAGTGCCAGACTCTTGCCTCTATTATATTGTAGGCACTACAGCCAGACGGGGCATTTTTCATCGAAACAACACCAGTGGGCGTCGTTTCAGTGGAGGGCTTATAATACCGTCGGACGGCATGTACATACAGCCTAACATAAATGCACTCCACTTCCTTAAAGCTATTTCTCCTGTAATTCATTATTCATAATCGTTCCTAGATCACGTTTTATGCATTTTATGTTTGTTCAATATCGATTGAAAAAAAAAACATTTATTGATCATGCAGTAAAGTCTGCATGCATACTTCGGACGTGGCCTACGTCGTCATCTTGACCCCAACAACGGCCGGAGCCCCGCTAGCCGTTCCCGACCCGCCGGGCTCGTGATCTATTCCTCTGAAGCAGGGTCTCCAACACGCGGCCTGCGAGTTGCACGTGCCCCGTGGACCTTTTGACTCGAATTTAGTATTTGAACCTATTTATTACAGATGTTCTTGTTCGCGATCCTGCGTTATTTTATGCCAGCGGTTGGTTATGCGGCATTGCCAAAAAACGTGTTTATTTCTTGAATATTTGCTGGAATATTTGAACCTTTCGGAAGCTTCGCTTTAAAAACGCACAAAGCCAATGGATACGGCCCGTTCGTCACATGGCCTTTCGTCAGAGGCCGGTTCGTAATAGGCCGAGTGTACGTAACAGGCCGTAACAGAAAAGGATACGGCCCGTTCGTCACATGGCCTTTCGTCAGAAGCCGGTCCGTAATAGGCCGTTTGGTCACATATGGTCATTCGTCATAGGAAGGTTCGACACATGGGAAAGTTCGTCATAGGTGTAGGAAACGAATGTTCACGTGTTTTTTTTTGTATACATGTGGGTCTCAGCGAAGTAGGTGGGACGGTTCTTTACAAAAGTGACAAGTGAGGTATAAATGTTTTCTTTTTTGCCTCTCTTTTCGGCCGTACATCTGGGAAATTTCAGCAAAGAATGCAAGCCAGAATGGGCAGGTAGGGTGACCTGGGTTGATCAAGAATACGGATAGAGTTCAACAACACTAGACAGAAAAGTCGGGCATGGAGGTAGCCTAATAAACTTATTGGAAGACGGGCTACATGAACGCGCGTCCCTGTTTTCAGTGAAGTCTTGCAGCCGGCTCGGGCACCCTCCATGGGAACAGGCCCACTCGTCACAGCCGACTCGTCATGAGAAAACTGGTCAAAGAGGCATCTGGTTCTAAGTGGTCCCGTAATAGAGAAAGTGGCAGTACCAACATTCTCGTTCTTGCAAATTCAGTCTGGAAGTTTCCTTTTGGGCGGATGTCGATAAGGGTAGGGGAGGGGGGGGGGGTTAGCAGCATTAACATTGATAATTCGTACCAGGTTGTGCCTTTGGAATTTGGTGGGTTGGCCTTCCCTTTTGTTTGTTTGCAAGTGGTGGCTGAAATTATTTTTTTTTATTTTTACACACTGTCTCTTGTCTTGCTTCTCCTTCCAATGGAACTGTGTCACACGGGTAAGGAAAATATAGTACAAACCTTCTCAGCTCTACATTGCTGAGAAAAGATTGCAAGAATCACGTAGTTTGAAAACAACGTCTGCAAATTAATTAGACTTACACATTCTTTCTCAGTAACTTACGCAACAAGAACAAACCATAATCAGTGATACCTTATCACCACTTACCTCTAAAAACACACAGCAAATTTTGTTTTTTCCGTTCCTGTGACGAACTTTCGTAAGTCACAAAATGTCTTATGACGAATTATCCTATGTGACCAAACAGCCTATTACGAACCTCCCTATGACTAAACGCCATGTGACGGACGGGCCTACACCCCGCATCACCCTAAAGCCAGAACGAACAACTTTGGCAGCGATGCGCACAGTTAGTGCCAAAATACGGAACCTTCGTATAAAAACTGACCATCACTCCTGCTCAGCTGATTAGACAGCTAAGCTGTTAGATATTAATGAAAAGGATGTTTCGAAATGAGTTACAAAAACGCTTCGAACTGCAATTTCGCAGTACAGTTGACTCCTACTAATACGAACTCCACGGGGCCCGTAAAAAGCTTCGCAGTAACACAACTCTCAAATGAGCAAAATCCCGCCGTGGTGGCTCAATGGCTATGGCGCTGTGATGCTGAGCCCAAAGACGCGGGGTCGACCGCCAGCCGCGGCGGCCGCTTTTCCGATGGAAGCGAAAAGTGAAAACGCCCATGTGTTTGCGATTCCGGCGCACGTTAATATATTTCCAGGTGGTCTGAATTAATCCGGAGCCCTCCACTGCAGCGCGCCTTATCGCCTGTGTAGTGTCGGCGCGTTAACCTCATAATGAATCAATCAATGAAACAGAAAGCACAATGAGAGGAATTCCATAACTAAGCTATAAGCCTTCCTTCTTGATTTTGGTCACATCCTCGACTTTCATTGCAATCCAAGCGCGCGACATGGTTTGTCCTGAGTGTTAAGACTGATCGCTAAAGTTGAAGCCTGAAGCGCCCAGCACCCAATGCTTACACGGAGTTGTTTGCAGCCAAGACAGTACAAAGAACGTAGATATGCGTACACTGGCGCGAGTTTCAACTGAACTGGCTGCGCGCGGCCCCAGTTACGAGGGCGCCGACATAACAATGCACGGTGGTGTTTCGACACCGAAAAATTTGAATTTCCTCGAGAAATGACTGCTACATGTATACTGTTTATCAAAATACCTTCCAATTAACCGACAAATTGGTTGTGGCTTGGAATTATAAGGCAATTTTTTAATCTAATTGCACGGACAATTTCCGCAAAAAAAACATCACTTCAAATTAACCGAACATTCTAACTTAGCGAATTTTAGTTGTCGGGAGTCAATCGTATTTTGTTTGCGAGCGTATTGACAAGACGTAGTCCAACGAGCGCAAGGAAGACGACACGACTGTTGTTTGCGATTTAAGCGATTTTTTAGTTCAACATAGTAATCAAATTTGTAAGGCCTGCAGTTCTACTCTAGTAAACAAACATGAGACTGCCTGCTTTAAGGTGTTTCCGACAATTTAATGGAATGTCTCATGAGCAGCGGCTTCACGTTCTTTGTAATAAAATTGTGACTGGTAATTACCCGCGCGTGATATCGCCGAAGATAAAACTGCCCACGAACATGTAGAATCCTGAGCAGTCAGACTCCATTAATATGCTTCGGGTCTGTTCAGCAAAACAAGAGTTACAGCCATTTTCTGTAACCTTCTTATCCCGTAGATATTCACATGTTTACAACAATTGCTCAGCGTTTACTATTTCACTGTGGCCCACCTACCTAATTACGACAAGTAAATGCACTCGCCGTGATGAAAGATCATTCAGGCCACACCATAATTTTTCACAAGATAATATACCCCATAAACACCGCACCTTTTCGGCACCTAAAGTTGCCCGCGATGTAAAAAAACCGTCAGCAACGCCTCACCTAAAATGTTCAGTAGCGAGTCTAAACACAATCCTAATATCTAAACACAATCCTAAACACTATCCTTTGAACAATACTTTACTGTATACTACTCCCTGAATATTTGCTACATTAAAAAACTGATGGAGAAGTGCGGTTAATTGTTGTTAACGCTTGCTTCCCACACATATGTACAGTTGCAGCACCTCGCTCGCACACTGCTGAAATATTTTACAGCGCAAAGATCACAGCCCGCAGGCTCCTATTTCAATGGCTACATTTGTAGTGCATCTTTAGAGGTAAGAAGACGCATTCATGGGACCGAAGACACCCACTCGTGTGCGGTCCGCGAGCGCCCAACCATGTTTTCTTGTTTGTTTAGGAAGGGTGGAGAAACGAAGTGCACAAAAGTGCACGGCCTTTTTTGCGCGTCCCGACCCTCTTATTTGCTTCTTTTAATAATTGGGCATGCTTCTCCGGAAAGAAGGGGGACCTTTGGGGCGCGTTGGTAAGAGCAGCTTCGGGCCTCCCGAGTAGGGTGAGAAGCAAGAAGGAAAAAAAAAAAGAAAAAGTCTCCACCTCGGTACGCCACGTGGTGTCCTATTTTCGAAGCTTTCGGGATGTCTCCGACAGTTGGCCTCGACCATGGATCGAAACCTCTCCTGGGCCCGTGAGGTTCGGAGGTTATCTACTCGCATTTCCCTGGCGGCGCAAGTGACTGGATACCTTGCCGGAAGTCAATGGGGCAGTGATTGTCCATCGATGGTGCTTCTCTCGAAGGCCTATGTTGAAGGCTTGCTGCGTTACAGCCTGCCTGTTTTGCAGCGGCTGTCAACGACAAGCAAAAAGCAGCTTGATGGGGCGAGAAATCATTGTTTGCGCACCTTCCTTGGCATTCGCAGGGCCCCTCCTGCGCTGCTACCATTGAGGAGGCTTGCCGCTTGCCTTTAGATGTTCTTCGGCAGCAGGAGACATTCCGAATATACCTGCGGTATCGATTCAACACACCAACCAATCTTTGGACCCGTGTTGTGCAGCGGAACGAAAGCTTCAGCTTCGCAGAGATGATAAACTCTATTAACATATCTGTTCCATCCCAAGCGGGAGCAACCATGCCTTCTGATCCCCCCCCCCCCTGGACTCTCTCAGCGGTGTGCTTTTTGAAAACTCAACAGACCTGGTGTCAACTCAAAGCAAGCTCTCCTCAATTCTGCCTCCTTCAACTCGCACTTGCCGCCCACATCAGTGACCGTTATTCACATATGGCACACATTTTTACGGACGGTTCATCTACACCTCACAATAGGGCATCGGGCGTCTACGTTTCGCCAACCGGCCAAGCGCTGTCCTACCGTATTGAACGTGCAGCGTCATGCACGTCGGCCGAGCTTCGTGCAGTTAAGCACAACCTCCACTGCATACTTCGTTAGCCATAAGATAAATGGCCTATATTCACGGATTCGAAGACAGCAATGCAAACCCTACGACACGCCAGTTGCTTCAGCCTTCACCCCATGTATCCCGCGACGTCACCGACCTGCCCCATCTACCCTACGTCGCTGGGCATCGTGTGACCTTACAATGGATACCCGCACACTGTTGCATTCTCGGCAACGAGAGAGCAGATGAGGCGGCTCCAAGAGGGCTACAACTTCGCAATGTAAGGAAACTTTTCTTTACAAAGCATGAGGCTGCAGCGCCAGAGAAGCAGCTGCCCTTGAGGAACGAAACTGCCTCTGGTCCTTTCCCGAAGCTCATCACCCTTTTCTGTATCATATGGACTCTTACCTGCGAATGGGGCTCCCAGGGCGAATCCTACGTCGACTGGAGACACTCTACCATCGGTTGCGCCTCAACGCAGCACTTACGAACTCCTACCGACATCGCCTCGGTCAAACCACAAAGCCTTACTGTGATAACTGTGGTTTGCCAGAAACTGCTGAACACATTTTATTACAGTGTCCGGAGTACAACCAGGAAAAAACCACCTCGCCAAGAAGATCGAGTGCCTAAACAACAGACTTTTAGCATTGAAAGCTCTTCTTGGACCATGGTCATCTCCATCATCCCAGCGAAAAGTGTTAGATTCACTTTTTAAATATTTACATGACATCGGCGTCGCAGAGACAACGTAGAACTATACATCGTCATCCTGTGAGACCACCTGGACTTTTACGTGATCCACGGAACAATCCATGTTACCTTTTTTTCTACCTCTTCCTTTTTCCCCTCTAGTTAGTCCTTGTTTGCAGGTTTGTAGGTTCATTGTCGGTGGCGAAGGAGCCCTTCGCTTGAAGAATTAGACGGTATTGGCGGTGAAGCAGAAGGGATCAGAGGACGATGACGGGACGAAGAGATGATTAGAAACAAAAACTGTATTTATAGTTATTTACAAGAGTTGGTTACAGAAACGTGTGATTTATGCCGTCTTACGATCGACACTGCGAGTTACGCCCTAGGTATCATACCTTAGCAATCGACTCTGGGTTACGCCCTAGACGGCTAGGTTTACGTGCACTGAGCACGGAGGCTCGGTGGTCTCCAGCCCGAGCTATGTCTCAGCTAAGCCTGCTGCTTCCTATCTCGCCCTGGTCAGGCGGCCATTGTATGCCATTGTATGCGGCCATTCCTCGCGGCTATTGTATGCCGCGCAGCCGATTTAATTGGTCAGGCCGACCTCTCAAATCCACCAATGTTGGAGGAAAACGTGCCTCACTAATTTTCCTCTTCTCGTCTACTCTTCAAGACGTGGCGGACACACGAAAACGCGGGAACGTCGGAGAAGCAAGTTTGTGACAAGAGCGGCCATCTGGCGCCGCGGTGCTCACAAACGTCGCCTCCCAGGCTTAAGCCACGGTAGCCCCGAGGCACGTAACTACGAAGCGCCGTCTTATTGCCCTAATTGCGCGCGCCCTTCCAAAGCGTCTTATCGGGAGCCGGGCTTTCAAACATTCCAATATGCCGGTGTCCACAAAGAGAAACGGGGGTGGCGCTTACAGAGGTCGCCGTCCTGGCCTAGTCACTGCAAGAGTAACACGTTTGGCCCCCAAGGCACGCTACGCCACGTTGTTACCGAGGCGTCCAAAACGGGAGCCGCGCTCCGCCCAAAAAGAATCAATGACGGCGGCGGTTATTGAGAGAAGCGGGGTGGCAATGCGCGCTGCATCTCAGCCCGCGCATGTTATCTCCCGATCTCGATCTCCTGTCCGCCGGCATGAGAAAAGGCGTCACAAGCCCTACAACTCTCTTTCGCCCTGCTTCCTTTAGGGCATTTATACCCTTCACCCCAACCCCTTGAAGCAGCATGTCGGAGAATATATGCCTCCAGACCGCTCAGCTTTGTACTAATAAACAGCTCTCTCTCTCTCTCTCTCTCTCTATCTCGCTCTCTCTGTCTCTCTCTCTCGCTCCCGCTCTCCCTCACGTCTTTCTTTAATAAGGAATGGAAAATTGTTTGTTGAACCCCTTCGCAATTATATTTTCGTAACGATTTGGAATACATCCATAATTGCGCGGTGAGTTTTATCACGACAAATACTCCAAGGAAATTGGTGCCGCATGCCTTTTACACCAGTTACACGGGCACACTTAACCATGGTTAAGAAAAGCGCGGTTAGAAACTGCAGTTATCCCACTAACCGTGGTTAACGCAAACCGAGCTTGGCCACCTTAATTCGGAGGTTCGGTCACGTTAACCTCAGCCGCCGCATCCGCAGTGCTCAAAATCACACAAGACTGTTCAGACGCAAGTGGCGGCGTATCAGTGGAGGCGAAAGGAAATAGAAGCGGCTTAGCTCAGTTAACCTTGGATATGCAAAGCAAAAGTTTGGCTTAGTGTGGTTGAGTCTTGGTTTCGCTTGGGTAACCTTGGATATAGCTCTATTGCATTCGGTCTCGTACAACGCTCACGGGAGGAGGCCCGACGTCGCTATCATTCACGGCGAACGCGGCGTTTCTCTTTCACGGCGAACGCGGCGCAAGATGAGTCACATCGCCCGAGACTCCACAGCGGCGAATGCGTGGGAGGCTCCGGGTTTGGTCGGCTTTCGGTCAGCTGAGCGGCCGCTCCGTCACCACCGCGATGGTAGCGGCGCCATGTGAGCAGAACGACTAAAAATGGGCCTTGTGCGCAGCGTGATGCGCTTCGAGGGGTGTGTCGTGAGGTCAAAAGCTCAAAAGGTTAACTTGCGTATCCTCCGTGAAACCGCCGCACCAATGTAGCAAAGCTTTGCTTTAAAAAAAATCACCTGCCTTGCGGAGGAGACGCGGGCGGCCCAAAATTGTCCCCAAGAGGCGTTTGCTTTCTTTGCGTCGTCGTCGCAGTCAGCGCGACTGCCCTTGACCACGACTGAAGCGAAAGAAGCGGCTCGTTTGCCGACCCTCCCGATCAACTACGACAATAGATGTGCCCAATTTGTAAATTCCGCACGTCGTTCGCCAAAAAAATGGATAAAGCAGGCAATCATGACGCGTTTTCAGCACTCGGAAACGAGCCGTGCCTGCAAACACGCCGGCGCGCCTGCCCGCATGGCCGCGGAAGCGGCATGAACTGGCCCATGACCACGGCAGGAACAGGTCGCCGCTCTTCGAAATCAATCTGATCGTGGAAAAGGAGTTCCACATGCGAGAAAGCTGATATTACTGTAGTGAAAAATTGCGCTAAGGAATGTAATTCGCACTTTTAGCGGTACGGAGGTCAAATATCCACCGCGATCCTAAGGCTAAAGTTCCCAACACCGGGCCGGACCTAGAAGCGCAAGCCGGCTGCGAGCTGATGAGGAAGCCCCCCTCCTAAATCTCGCCGCGCGCGAGTGCGGTGCGTTCAATCTCAAGCATCTCTTTTAACGATAGTTCCTTCTGTCTACACTGCTTCTCTTTTGTTGTTTTATACGGAGGTTAAAAGTGTGTTCACTTCATTTTGTAACACACGCAAGAACGTGACTGATGTCATCACACTTACAATCTTGCGAGTAACAGTCAAAAATGCGGTTTACGATAACCGGGGTAAAAGTTTAGTAAGCACGGTTAAATTTAACGGCGGTTACTTCCGCTGTGTAACTAGGGTAATAAGGGTTCGGTCTAGGCTTGTGTCGTTGCATTATCTCCCTACTCCTCATTCTTTACGGTTTTTACTACCCTCCAGAAATAAGACACGCTTTATTTAAACCGCCAAGAAAAACTTCATCCCCTATGAGCCTAAACTGTCTCGATTTTTGCTTTTAAAGAGGGGAAGAATTGTGCATGTTTTGTTTTAGTCTTACCACTTTCCAACAGGATGTCGCATAAGCGTGCGAGGCATTACATCTTACTTCAACAATAGTAAATATATTGTCATTAGGGGCCGCTAGGTGGCGCAGTCCAGGTTTCATAGCCGCATATCGTGCTCCGTTTTTCTTTGCCCCTGCTTTTGCTGAGGGCCTTGCCCGCCCGCGCAATAATTACCCTTCGTTTCACGAAGCCTTCACGATCATCCAGCCACCATCGGGGTCCCGGTCCGACGACGGGGTGGCCCCCCAGGCCCATTCAAAAGTCCGAAGCACCGCGTCGCCTCACTAAGACTACAGCGTCGCCCTGGCACTCCGGGAATGCAAGACAGCACCAGGCCCCTACAGCCGATCACCACCGACGCTTCGCCGTTCTTCCAACCTCCTGCCTCCGATGCTGCTGCACCTTCTCCCATCACACTCAGTGCTATGGCCGACCCCTCAAGCCAAAATCTTGAAGTCGTCTCTGCAAACGCCGCAATGCCTGCTCCGAACGCTGTGAGTGGCGCCGACAGCGCAGGGCCGACGGCCCCGTTGCGGGCGTCTGCGTTCATCACCGCAGATTGCGCCGCCATAGCGTCTCCGACGACGACCTTGGCCGCGGAACAAGTCAAGAGCCCTCCTCCCCCACCAACCGCGTCGCCGCTGGACGCTGCCGCCGGTACTGGACCTTTCATAGCTACACCTTCTACCGTGTGTTCCGTTACCCAGTCCTTACGTAATGCTGCCTCCTCCTATGATAGACAAGAACATTCCATTAAGCCCGCCGGGCCTCCGACTGAAGACACGTCGGCCGAAATGGATCTCACTCAGCCGCCAGGAGATGACGCTACAACGCAATCTTCGGAAAACGCCTGGACCACTGTTGGCTCCGCCCGTAAACCCGCTTCCACCGCCCGATCCCGCACCGAACTGATCATTGTCGGCATCCAACTTCCTCCAGGCACTCTTACTCCCAAGCTACCTCTGTACCACTTGCTCACCGCTATTGCCTCCGCTGCACAACTTTCCTCCCAGACAAGTGAAGAAATCACCCTCCAGGCGAAGCCCACTCAGAGCCTTGTGTTTCTGAAAACTCACTCCCCCCTTACCGCTCACCTCTTACTCTCTCTCTCTCACGTTCGGCTTCATGGTAAGACCATCAGCAGCAAACCTTATGCTCGCAGTCCTCCCATCTCCTGCCTTGGTGTCATCCATAACGTCGGCGGCCATTTCACTCCTCCTCAGATTATGCAGGAACTAGAGTCGTATACCACCGATATTCTTGCTGCACGCATGATGGGTTGCACCCAATCAGTTCTCATTACTTTTGCTGGCACCGTAATCCCCCGCTTCGTATATTTCAAACGTGTTGCTTTTCGGTGTCGCCACCACAAGCCTAAACCTCCCACATGCCCCCGCTGTCTCGCTCTGGGACACCGGGCTCACCAGTGCCCGCAGCATTGTGTTCCGGCCAAGGGCCGCCGTTGTGCTGCCCCTCTACCACCTGACCCTAGCACCCACGTATGCTCTCAGCCCTGGTGCATTCATTGCAAGGTGAACACTCACCCCTCTCTTGACCCTACCTGCCCCTTCCTCCTCGAAAAGCAACGCGCATGTGCTAAAGCTGCGTTTGAACGCCGCATAGCTTTGCGCCGGGTCACGCAGGACACCCCTTGCCTTCCGTCCTCTAAACCTGCATCTGACTCACCGGTCACATCCCAACTGGGCTCGTACGCTGCTAAACTGAAAGGACCGTCGGTGCCACCGCCCGCTTCCTCCAATGCTACACCCTCACCGTCCTTGAATGAGGAGAACCGTCACTCTTTCGGCCTCCGACTCGCGATGCTCGAACGCCAGCTGCGTGAGCAGCAGCGCGTTTCCCAGGAATTGCAACAGCAGATTCAGTCTCTCACCGAAGCACTCCAAGCAACCACCACCTGTCTTGCCTCTCAACTTGCGCAGCTCAATCAGCACCTTGCCACGTTCACCACAGCTCCCTCTGCAACCCAACTCATGCCTTTGGCAGACTTAGTCGAACGCACATCCACCGCCCAGCACACTCGATTGGTTCAGCTCGAAACCTCCATCCTACAAGTTCTTACCGCGCTGAATGCCCAATCCGAGCAACTTAAGTCCTTTGGTTCCATTGCTATTTCTTTACAAGAATCACTCACCCCGGCTAAGAAAAAGGACCGTCCTTCTACATCCACCGCTACCTAGATGTCCAGTGCTGAGCGTTTGGAGGTGGTGCAGTGGAACTGCCGAAACTTACGCAATAATAAGACGCCTCTCCATCAGTACCTCCTTAACGGCCATTTTCTCCCTCATTTTCTTTTGATACAAGAGGCCCGTGCCACTAGTGCCATCCCAGGTTACCGCGCCCATCATGCCGCTACCATCCATTTATGTGCGTGGCGACATGCTCGTGGAACCACTGGACATACCCTGTACCCTTCTCAAATATTTAGTCGGCGTGGTCTATTATGATCCTTCTTCTAAAATCTCACTGGCCCTTCTCTCTTTCTACAACCCGCCTGTAACTTCCTCTTTATTCAATCCGCTAGGCAAGTTCCTTCCCTCACTTCCGTCCACCACCAATCTAATCCTTGGGGGTGACTTCAATGCACCTCACACTCTTCGGGGCTACCCGCAGACCCTCAAACCTGGCCGCCTTCTCCACTGTCTTGTACAGGAACGCCACCTCACCCTTCTTAATACTCCGGGCTCCCCTACCAGAGCCGGCACTACCTCACAGCGGCCCACGACACCCGTACCTTACTTTCTCTCGGGGGCCCCTTTCAGTTCAGTTGCGGGTCACAGCGGAAAACCTCCTGAGCGACCATTTTCTGATTTATCTTTCCATATCCGTTTCCCACATCCCGCGACGTCGCCTCGTCACTCACATTGACTGGGACGTCTTCCGCACGGCTCTGGCCTCCCACTCTTTTGAGTCGTATGAGAACTGGACGTCGGGCATTGCCGCTGCGCTTTCGAGCAGCAGTCGGCGTGCTCGCATCCGTCATCCAATCCAAGACCCTGACCCTCACTTTCTCAGTTTATGGCGCCGGCGTAAACGACTGCAGCGCTCCTTCCGCTCCCAACCCCAAAATACTCATCTCGCTTCCAGAATCGCTGCTCTACGACACGAGATTGTTGCCCACTGCGCTTCCCTCGAACATTCTCGATGGAGTGCTCTCTGCGACAATCTTGACTCTGCCTTGCACTCACGATCGACATGGTCTCTTTTTAAATCTCTCCTAGGCACTAAGCCCACGCTTGCTCCCACTTTAGCTAAAGCTCTTGCTCAAGGAACAGCCTCCGACCTCTTCAACCAACTAGCCTGTCTTTATCTCCCGCCCCCTCTTACTCCTAGCTATATGGACTACTCAGGTGAACCTAATTCTGATCTGGACCGCCCTTTCACTCTCCGGGAGCTCGAGGTGGCCCTGGTGGGAAATGATAAGCGTTCTGCTCCTGGAGAAGACGCCATCACATACACGGCTCTCCGCAACCTCCCCGACAATGCGAAAGAGTTCCTCCTCCAGATTTTTAATCAAGCTTGGGACAGTGGCAGCCTACCTAGCTCCTGGACGTCTTCCCTTATTACCATGATTCCAAAACCTGGAAAACCTCCTTCCATCCCTAACCTTCGGCCTATATTCTTAACGTCATGCGTTGGTAAGACCCTTGAGCGTATGGCTATGACTCGCCTCTCTGAATTTCTCGAAAAGAGGGACTTCTTCCCTCATTCTCTCATCGGATTCCGTCGCCGTGTCGGTGCTCAGGATATGTTTTCGCTTCGCCAGCACACCTTTCTCTCTTCCACCCCCACCCAAATCCACGCTCTGGTGACCGTCGATGTCCGTAAAGCCTTTGACGGTGTGTGCCATGACCATATCCTGGCACAGCTTGCCGCAATGTCCTGCGGCTCCCGCATGTACTCCTATCTCCGCTCCTTTCTCTCTCACCGAGTGGCTCGCTTTCAAGTCGACTCTCATCTGTCCGACCCCCACCACATCACTCGAGGCACTCCTCAGGGTGCTGTTCTTTCCCCCACCCTTTTCAATATTGCTATGACTCCTCTGGCTTCCCAACTATCTGAAATCCCTGATCTTCATTACATTTTTTACGCCGACGACATCAGCCTTTGGTGTTCATCTGGCTCTCCGGGCCATGTGCAGAGCACCCTGCAACGTGGCTTGGATCTCATCGACTCTTTTCTCACCGCTGTTGGTCTTTCCCCTGCTCCGGAAAAGTCCGAGCTTCTCCTTCTCAACCGTTCCTCTTACCAGCGTGCCCACAATTCCCTCATCTCTCTCCATATTTCTGGTTCTCCCATTGCTGTCGCCACCAAATGCAAGGTTCTTGGTTTTCCTTTGCATGCAGCCAAGAAAATACAAGCCCTACACAGCGCCGTCGCGACCTGCCACTCGGTAACCCACCTTCTACGTCGTGTGGTCACTCGACGGGCGGGTCTTCACGAAGCTAATGCCTGCAGGGTTGCTCACGCCCTCGCGCTCAACAAGTTCTTATACTTTATCCCTTACATCTCCTTCACCAACACTCAACTCAACACCCTTGAGACCGCCTTGGTGGGACTCTACAAAGCAGCACTGAACCTCCCTATCACCACTTCTACAGATAAGCTTTTTGCCACAGACCTCTCTCATTCCCTTCGCTCTCTCCTCAATCTCCATCGAGATTCCCAGATTTCTCGGCTCTCCCTTACCCGTCAAGGTCAATGGTTACTGGTTCAGGCGGGTATATATCCAATTCCCGTCTCCCCCATTACCCCTCCCGACGCAATTTCGGCTCCCAACCTTCGTACTCTCCCTCTCCCGTCAAACATGTCCCCTGTCCTTCATGCAGGTCGTCGTCATGCGGCCGCGCAGCATCATTCTCCTCTTTTTGCGACCCAGGGAATTGCTTACACAGATGCCTCCTTTATGGCGCCTCGAGGCTCGTGCGGTTACATTCTGTACCACCCTCACCTTGCTGAAGCAGAAACCCACACTAGCGGCCCGTACCTTCACCCTACGAAGCAATGTCTCTTGAGGTTCTCGCCATTGCCCATGCCCTTCAGTCCTTTGCTTCTCTCCCCCCCGTCCCCGAATACGCAGTCTTTTCTGACTCTCACGCCGCTATTATACAGATACAAAATCGCTCACTACCTTCTATCCTTCAACAGGAGGTCGAACGAGCGGTCTCCGCTCTACAGCCATCCATCGTTTTCCTCCGTTGGGTCCCTGGACATTCCGGGATTGACGGCAATGAGTTGGCGCATCAACTCGCCCGCGAAACTATTCACCGGGCACCGTTGATCCCCTGGCCTGGGCCCTCGGAGGACGGTGCGAGGCTCTCCCTTCGCCGTACCATCAAGGAGGTCTACCTTCAGCTCCGTCTTGACAAAAGCCTCTAGCCGCCTCCTCACCCATCAGTCACCGTAACGGAGGCTCGACTCCTCCGGCACATCCAAATGAATGCCCTGATCACTCCCTCCCGCCTTTTCCTCTATCGCTATAGGTCTGACGCCTCTTGTCCCAACTGCCCCAATGCCTACGCTGATTTACCTCATTGCCTCTTCTACTGCCCGGTGGCTCAGCTATCCGACTCCTATTCCTCCCCATCCCTTTCCATCACCACCTGGACCGACTGGCTTGGCTCTGAAGGAGAAGAAGAACAGCGCAGACTGGTCGCCCAGGCGGTGGACATGCTCGGCCTGTAACTTCGGCCGAATAAAGGTATTTTCTCTCTCTCTCTATTGTCATTACCGGAAGGTACGAAAGCAAGAATCCCTTCAAAATTGCTTTATTTGCGAGTTGTTTTATCACAAAGTTCCAGTTGAGCAGTAAACAACTCTCCTAAAACACATGGTCGGTACAAACAATAAATAAACGTAAATAAATAGGCGTACATTCGGAACCAGGTATAAAAACCCAGCAATATACACTTGTGTTGTCATAATTTGCATGGCACAGGTGTTACACACACTCTCATGAAGGAATAAATAGGAAAATAAATATTTTGCGTGCGAAAAGATGACGAACAAGCATGTCTGTACCCCATGTGTAGTGAAGATGACAAGAAGAGATATGAAATGCTGTATGGACAACTTTTTAGTTGTTTCTTTACAAAAATAAAAATAACTTTATCAACAAATAACTGCTTGTCCTACGATAGACCCTAAGCAGGCGTATTCTCCTATTACTGTATTGAACCATTTTTATTGTAAGAACACAATAAGCTTCTCGCATTCCATTTCTGTCATATGCATTGTGCTTTTTAGCGTATTTGCGCGATTATAACGCGCACCTTTTTTATGAAAAAAAAGGCATTCAAAAGAACCTGCGCGTTACAATAGCTCTCAAAACTGAAAATCCTCAAAAGTGAAACCGCCAATTCTCCACTGAGACGGAGCGGCTCAATGAATGACAGCGGCTTCGTTAGAACGCAAAGTTATCTTGGCGGGCATGGAAAGAAATGGGGCAACGTCCCGTGCATAATGCATCCCGGAGTCATGTGTTCGCGATTACCGAAAACAAAAGGACCACATGTTTACGTGTACAGCCTCACAGAAGGACTTCAGCTGCCCACAGCCTGAATGGATTTATGTTCATTAAACTTTTTGCGAAATCAGTACGCGTCTGTTCACGGCATTATGTTGTGTGCGTGGTATAATCGGCGCCAAGTGGTTTTTGTGGTTTCTCAGTGTTGAATTGTACTGCGCGTTACAATGGAGGGCGCATTAAATCCTGCGAATACGGTATACACAATACACCTGCATGTAATCCAAGAAAGATATATGACTGTCATAAACTACGAGGAGAGAATATATTTGCTCGGTAGTTGTAACTGTGTGAAAGAGGGCCTTAATTCTTCATGGCAGCAATTTACGTTCCTTTTCCAAAATAAAGAAACGAGCACAAGTGGGCGTTCAGAACACCACCAGACAACGACACCCCGCCAGAGGAAATTTTACCGCTGATTATACATCTTAAAATCTCCATCTAAAAATTAAGAACTGCCCCAGATACTTTAATCGGTTGTGATTCTTTAATTCAAATTGGGCGTTTAAAGGAAGTAGTTATTTCTGATAAGATCCGCTGTGGAGGAGTGATATTGACTGAGTTTTTTTTTTAGTCTTTGTAGTGTCCACATCTCGCCGGTATTTGTTTTTTTTTCACCTTCGCAAAATATACAGCTTTTCCGGATATAAAGAAACAGGTAATACTTTGGTTCCTTTCACGAATTACGTTAAAAAGTATTTCGGACGTAATGGCCCAACCAGCCTGTAGTGATAAGCGCATGTCTTCGGTCCCATTGTACCCTGAGAATTACTGTATGGAGAAGAATGCGCACGGTTGAACCACGCAGGACATGCCACCCATATATAACTCGGAGCATAGATAGGAGTATAATACTCGGGACGATTAGCATTAAAACCACAGGGCCAACCAAACGTCGGTACCACCAAAGCTGTTAACATTAGCTATATGCCGGTGCACTAACACGACTCTGCAGCTCAAACCAAGCAACGACGCCGCAAAATCATTCCACCTGGCGTTCGTACAAGTTGACAAAGTCAACGGTCAAGGATGCCGGCACACAGCAAGAGCACATGCGCTGAGGCACGCGTAAAAGTTGACATCGCTATCAGCACTCGCATGCCCGCCCGCTGGAAGCTGTCACACTTGCCTCGTTGATACACGTCATGTGCTATGACAGATAGTTTGTCTCGCAGCACCACGACGTATTTCTTTCTGCGGGCACACTTCAAGATTTCAGTTCGAAGGATGTCGAGTTCGAACTTGCAGAATTGGGTATCACCCACATCTGGCCAAACTGCCTGGTAATAGCATCCGTGAGGACTTGGTTGAACAAGACCAGCTTGCTCAGCATCAATAAGCCAAGGTCTTCGTCAACATTGTCTCGCCGCCCGAGATATGACGTCAGACGGTGTAGTTTAGCAGCCGCTCACAGTACGCTCTCACGGACTCTGTGCTGTTTCCGGGGTCGTCGAAGCAGCACATTCGGTACGCCTTCGAGCTCTTGATGAACACGGCGCAGTCCTGACAGCGCTTGCGTATCCACGTTCCCCACAGACAGTCACCGATCTCGTCGTGCCGCAGTGTCACCGGCGCCACAGTCGATGCCGGTGCTCCCCTCGAGACACGGCAGCACAACAAACCCGCCAGAACCACGATGACCAAGACGTGCTTCAGCTCTGCCATGGTTCCTACGAAAGAAAAATGCAAGTTGGTTGTAACCTTTTTCACAGTAAATAGCAATGGTATCCGTACGTATCATAAAACAGCCTATTGAAACGTTTGCGGGAAAGGCACAGTCTGGCATTCATTCAAGACTAACTATGCCAAAAGCATAAAAGAACCCTCCTGAAGACTGGGGCTTCTTGAAATCCAAGATGGATCGCTGCGTGGAAAGTGGTGCGTTAGCGCCTGGCGCCCTCAGGATACATGTAGCACACGTGTATTTTAAGGCACACGGCATAGAAGACGAAGTAAAACGATGCAGCTACTGCACGCCAGCGAGCGCCTAGAGTGGCGTCACAAAGGCAGGAAGTAAAGACAGCCAGCTACTGTCTATAGAAAAACCCAAGAACCTGCGTTTCTGACTGCGTTGGAGCTGACTGCATTCAAGCTTATATTTCTGACTGCGTTCGAGCAATTGGCCAGTCGTTCTTCTTTTTGCTGTCGCCAGTGTGAGCCTGCAAATGGTGCAGTTATTAAACCGACAGGCCATTACTCTGCCGTGTATGTTTACATTACCACTTAAAAGGGTGGGCAGGCTTATCTTACCAGAGCGAAAAAGTCATTATATTAGATAAATAAGGACACCAAATGCTAAGCAAGTTTATTATAACGGATGTTATTGCACAGGCAAATTGGGTACGTTTACACAAATGAATAACACACCCTTTTGATCTGGCATGTAAGCTGCGGTGTATGAGCGTTTGACGACGCCGGCAGTTTACTAAGAATGTATTATTAATATCAGCTACATACAATCGCTCAGAAAAAAAACACTCACAAAATTCCAAAATGAATACCACAACAACCACAAAAATCCCAAGCAAGATAAAACGTTCGCTGGATTCCAAGCATTCCAGGACTACTCATGGCGCCGAAGCGCAGTTTGGACGACTCACGAGGCAGCGACGGCTTACACGAGCAGTCAACAAACACTCTCCCCAGAGCGCGCCTTTGAGTCATAAATGAAGACTCCGCACGGGTTACAACCGAGGGCTAAAAAAAGGCCCCCTCGTGCTGACGTCGTGGTCTTCATTTAGCCATACGCGCAAACACCGCTTCCGCGTGCCGGCTGCTGTTAAGTGGCGACGGAGGCGGATGCCGGGCGCCGTGGTGCCTCGCACGCACGCAGAGATGCGTGGATGTGCTGCGTGCCTAATCGGCATAGGAAATAAGGCGCCACTAGGCAAGGAGACACGCTTTGAAGGAGACCGTCTATCTCCCCTGCAGGTCTCTCTAGGTTCCGGTTTCACTTATCAACACTGAGGCACGATAGGCCATTAGGAGGATGTCGGCGCATTCTGGCTGCAGAACTTCCTGCTTACGTACACTTGCGCCCTGCAGACGTCAGCGTGCTGGAAAAACCTGACAGTAGAAGGAAATTGAGCGAACACGGTGGTGAGCTGATCAGCGCAGCCGTCTCAGCGCGGTTCCTAGATATCTCACACAAACGAGGTTGTACCAAAAAAAGTAGTTAATGAGCAGTGTTTTGATAGGCAGTGCCATTTGAGTCAGCTAGCAAAGTCCAACTTGAGACAAAGTAACTAAGCATGTTTTTACACGTTGTCGGTAAAAGGCTGCCACTTGAACGCACAAGGAACAAGGATACTTTACAAAGTATTCATAAAGTAAACAGGTGCTGTTTTACTTCATGAGGCATTGTTTCACTGCATTTATTTTTTTACAATAAAGGAAACCAATTTGCTTCATTACCAAGGTTTCCCTCCAACGCAATGCTTGGCGTATCAGCAATCAGTGTGTAGGGAAATTCCACTGCTGCAGCAAACACAAGGCCATAATTTTCAAACGAGCAACACTATCGGACCTTGTCAGCACGGATTAAGAATATTAGCCAGAAATGAAGCGTCTTGCTCTTTCTTTATTGCGACACAAAGAAGCGATCCGTGGTAACAAAACCGTGGTAACAAAATCCGTGGTAACAAAACCAAGACGCAATCCCAACAATTTCGCAAAGTTAATGCTGCCTTGATTTGGAATGTAAACGACAATGATGCCACGATCCTGCAACGTACCGAAAAGTCGCTTAAAGTCAAACAATAATTCCAAGTGCTCAATACCGCAACACAAAAAATCTTCAAGCAATCGCGAGACACTCCAGTGAATGAATGGCGGTAGTAGGCATCTTAGAGGGACGCGAATGGGGGCACGAAGTCACAGAAGCACAGGGCAAGCCCGACTCGAGCATTTTATCATGAAAGTGCGTTATGACTAAGTTCGCAAAAACAATTCGGTTCCGTACCTAAAATAACGCCTCTTCAAGTCAGCACAAAAAGTTTGACACCCCGGAGAGAACCATCGTACCTGTTGTGATAACTTGGGCTCAAACTATTGTCGACGTTCGAGTCATGTCGCAGTGAAAGGCGTTGCTAAATCAACAGACTATGTGGCAATATTCAAGACGCAATAAATTGCTGGTAAAGTGCCTCAGAAACTCCTGGTAGTTAAAAAAATGAACTTTCGTTATAAAGAAGCTCCTTTTCCTTAGGGGAGCAGGTTGCACTGTACCTTCAGAGAAAAAAATTACATTTTAATAAGACCTACGTATTTTTGTTAAAATTATTCCCGCCGTGGCGGCCGCTTTTCTGATGGAGCCGAAAAGCAAGAACACCCATGTGTACGAGATTTCGGCGCATGTTGAAGATCCCCAGGGGATCGAAATTATTCCGGAGCCCTCCACTACGGCGCCCCTCATCGCATGCCCGGCGTCGGCGCGTTAAACCCCCACAATCAATCTATTTTTGCTCAAATGGAAGTTGACCAGCATTTCAATGTGAAACGTTGGTAGCGTGTGTGTTCAGTTCACTGCAAATGTTGCCGAACGACGCAACACTGTTGCCGCCTCTGCCACGCACATTCCTCTCTTTGATGCCCACTCCCGCTCTCAATCTCTTCCACTCCCGTCGCGCTACTGCCACAGTAAACAAGGCGGACGTTTCTTCAAATCAATTCGATTTCCCTGCGTTGTGGTGTTCGCGCGCCATCAACTAGAACCTTTCCTTACTGCTGAACCTGGAATGCCGCCGCGAGGTTCATATGCTCGAACACAAATCCTTTTTTGGTTTTGGGGTCAAACTTTTGTTTTCAAGGGGTATTTTCATTCATTTGCTGTCGCAAATATTACGTGCGCATTTATTTTCAAGTAATTAAAGACTGCTTATTAACAGTTGTGGATTGATGTTTTGACTCATGTAAGGGTAATATTTTGCTTCCGCTCAAAAATGTTGACAACTATGAAATATGGTACCACGTTTTAAGGTTTGGAAAGGTTTTGCCTACATGATGTTCTCATTACGGAATTCGTTTATCTTTTATCCGGGTGGCTGAATGAAGGGACAGATAGAGAGACCCAAAGGTTTGGTTTTAAGTAGCCCGACAAGGACTATCGTGTCTAAAGGTAAGTCAGATTACGGCCGTAAAACCCCAGGGACGTTTGTGGGGTCCAACAGTAGCGGATCAGTCACAATTCAATGCTTAGAGACGCCCGCAGAGGGTCTTCAACGCGCCTGCCCAAAATTGTGCTCGAATCACCCTTGATACATCAGCGGCTTGGACGTACTGGTTCCATGACTCTTGAAAGCGGGAAACGTAGTAGAAAGAAATTTAACGGAAATAGGTAGAAGCTATTACGGGCTCATTGCTCGAAAGGAGTAAAGGCCACGTGCACAGCGCAAAGCAGCTTGTTGATAAAGCTTTATGATTGGAGTGTTCAGAAAAGGCATGAAATGGAGGAGAAAGTACACGCGTGTCTTCCCCAGTCTTGTCGTTTTGCCAAAGTAATATCCGAATAAGCACACACACCGGGTGCAACGCGTGAACTATCTGTCGGTACCTAGGTGCAAGGCGTTAGCTAAAAACAGGGTTAAAGTAGGCAAGTGTTATATCCCGCCTGAAATGCTTGCGCAGTTGGAGCAGCAAATCTGTACGAGAAGTAGCCCCTTTGTACGCAACTAGTTTTTATTACACTGCTTTTGAGAAAACCAGACGGCGGCGAGTTTCTGAGACACGACCGAACATCTGCATCAAATAATTGCTGTTAACATTGCGTTCTGTATCAAAGTTTTAACCCACACTTCGAGAGAAGTAGGTCACCTTATTCGGGTAACTAAGTGACGTATCTGCTTACGGGCAGGTATATGCTTTATCAGGGCGTACATGACGTTCTTCTATGTCCGTGGAAAACACATCAGCGGATATTGCCTCCACACCGTGAGCAACATCCACTGGTAACGTTTGATTTCATCCCCAAATCGTTCCCTGCACAAACACCTATTACAATAAATGCTATTGAAGCAAATTTGTTTGAGAGGAAAATTGTTTTAAGTAACAAATAGGAAAAGTATTTTTTCCAACCACAAAAATATCTTCTCAGTAACGCATTTGAAGACTCGAAGTTATTTCTGCTGGAATGGCCGACTAGAAATGAGCTCTGGGAAGGATCATACTAATGTAATAAGAGCTTCAGTTTCCGCTGAAGCCGGTAGTGAACTTTTTTTTTTCCGCTTTGAAGCTCAACGACGGCCGACGAAGTCGTTCCAGTAACCGGCCCCCCTTACAGCAACAAGCGTTCATTCCCTCAAACATTCCAATGGCTGAAGCATTGGTCACCATAGCAAATAAGTACGCTAACGCGGGCATCTGGGTAGATTTTTTTCTTGCTACTAAATTCCGCGTGTTTCCGGGAAACGTTGAAAATGTACCCTGTTTCTGTGAGACACAGTGGTAGCGCAAATTAAACAAGAACGAATAGCAGGACAAGGGCCACACGAGTGCAAGTCCTGGGCTCGCCCTGCGTGGATTCAGCAGTTGCTTTCCTTCTGCGTTGAGCCATCGCTTAGTTGGTGCTGCAAAGTACTAACAGCCAATTATCCCATCTTTCAGCCTTCAATGTACAGTACTTTATTATTTTATTTTATAAAATTTCTGATATCAAGTGGCCTAACATAAATATACAGGGCGAAAATAAATACATCTTGCGTTGGGCACAAGTGTTATTATTATCACAAATGTTATTAAAAAGGTTTCGCTAAAATTTGGGGTATTGACATGTTGGACGCTGCTAAACTTAAAAAAACTGCGACAATCGCTAATGGCCACTCTGCGTGTGTTCCCGAAACGCGACAACTATCGCAAGTCATTAAAGGCTAATCTCGACAAAGAGTGATAAGTTCATGCGTTAAACTGCAAGCCTTATAAGCACCAAAGTTGCTTGTAGTTCAATCATGTGTTTCACGCACGTATTTTAAAATACGTAAGCGACTTTCAGACCTCAGCCAGTTGGGCGTAGTTTGGTTTTATAAAGCAAAGAAAATTTGCCGCGTCTTGATGGGACACTTTCGTCCTTTATATACATGAGAGCAGAATTTAGCTTTTCTGGCACGCGATTTTTTTTTTTTTTTTTCAAAAACACTTTCAATTGACGATACATTTTTCAGCTCCTTTCGCAGTCAAGAGCACGGGATGATTCTAGACGGTTGTCGAAAATCGTTTTGACACGAGGTCGAACATGATTGCAGCACGCCACAATCGAAAGCAGCACCCCTGTATGATTATTTTGGAGGTTTTACGCTCCCCCCATCTCAAAAATTCAAACTGCCCAACATGTTGCCGTTGTGATCGTCCACCTGTTCCGAAGAGCAAGTTCTGTCTTGTCTCACCAGTTGCACGCCAAGAGAAGGGTGATCATTTTGCGGACTTTTCAGCCCACTTAGTAACTTTACTGCGTTATGGTGCAAAGCCAAGTTCAGGTAATCCTCCCGTTAACAGCCGACTTTGTAAAGGCTGTCTAAAAAGGCGCATCGTTGGGCGTGCCATTAAGAATGGTCGTAACACAAGCGCAAACCTCCGAAGCAGCACTAGATGTCCTCGTACCCAGTAATAGCCAACTTTGTCATAACACAATTACTGACAAGAAATTTAAATGGTTCTTACTGGTAGTGGTGGGCATATCGTTTGCAAAACTTGTACAAATTTACAAAAACCTTTACGTAATCTGCGCTAAAGGTATTTTTCGGATCCGAAAGGGTAAGGAATGCAAGGGTGGTGTCTCCCGGGGAATATAACGGCGACATATGCAGCCCTATGCCACCACTTCGCCAAAAGCACAATACCTACACCACAAACAACCTCTTATACGTAAAGGATACCACTGGTATCCATGTATGAGATTCATTCGAACATTTAGCACTGAATATTGCAATTGTTTCTTTCTTGGTACGGTAATGTGTTGTTTGCCATGCAGTACGAAGCATATTTTGGGCGATCATATGTCGGCATCTCTTCCTTGGCCAAGGGTAGGTGACTTTGATCAAATGAACCTAATGCGCATCATATTCTTCCCGCTGCAAGGCGATGAAGAAATTGTTAAGCTAATGTTCTTTTGCTGTTACCGCAATTAAAACACAACGCTTGCCATTAGAAATAGAGCAAGCTATTTTTTCATTGAGTAACGAATTGAGTAACACCAGTAGCGCTCAGCGCTGCCAGCCAACCAGGCTAACTAGCATTCAACTGGGCCCACATGGCGGAGCTAACCAGCACGCAGAAACTAAGTTAAGGGCGCAGCTTCGGTTCGTCAAGACATCTTCCCAATGCCAACAGATTCTCGGGCTCACTTATGTAAGTATTATCTCTGCATTCGAAAATTTGAAAACCTGCATGGTGAGCAAGCATTAACAAGTGCTCAAAAGCGTAGCCTTGCTCACAACTGTGCTTGGCACTCTGGAGTGTCAATTATTGTGAAGGTAAACTAAAATAAAAACGAGTGAAAATGAAAGCTCAAAAGAAGAGAGGTAGCAAAACAAGAAGAAGCGAATGAGAAGGAAATGATGTAAAATAACAAGGAACGCTAAGGTTAGACGACCATTGCAAATCTTGAGGCAGTCAGACAAATCAAATGAGCTACTCTGCCTAGCATCGCGTCAGCATGACTGCATCTGGTTCAAATAAGCTGGTCCACTTCCAGCCCGCATCGTCTGCGCGGTCGCACGAGTACCCGTGCCGGTGTTTATCGTTCGAAAGTAAGCCGTGGGCTGCAGCCTTAGTAATGCCTATTGTCCACCTCTGCTGAGCATACCAAGCACAACGGTCAATCCGCAAAGTTCACCGTAGGTAGCGTGTTGAAGTGCAGGCCCTTGCTAAGCACGCGCTATTCCCTGATCCCACTCCTACTTGGAGGACGTTTTTAACAGAATGATTGATTGTGGGGTTTATCACGCCGAAGTGCGCTGAAATCTCGTCACACGCACAGAATACATTCTTTAGCTTGTAGAGTCGCCGACCTTCCAGAAGAAAATTCGGTTCGGTGTTCATCCGTGAAATGTGTGCTTCATTATCTGAAACGACAGCATCAATTTTTCACCCATCTGAAAGGCTACCCCAGCGGGTTTTCATTTCACTCTGAATTTCTGTTGTTCTAACCGCGCTAGCACATCGCCACACTGATGATTCGAGACGTGACTAATAAGGGAGGAACGTAATCATCATACAGTTGGCAAGGAAGGTGCTGCTTCAAGGGATGGGCAGTCATTGAACGCGGAAGAAGCCACCTGATTTTGCAACAGTTCCTGTTGGCCTTCCAAATTTTCTTTTCGCAGTGAGACGCAACTAGATTTTTTTTACTTTTCTAGAGAAATTTGGCTTATTTGTACAACTATAGTCCAGATACCCGGCCATTCACATTTTAGTTCGTCTAATGCGCATAGTCTAGATCTACAATCAAGAATAATTAAAATGAACAAAATTTTAATTTTTATTATTAATATTTTGTGACATCACTTGTTACCGTTAATGAGAGTCAGAATTTTAAAACACTCCGCAGTATACATGACAATCGGATCGAAATGCAGGACGGAAATATGGCAAAGGAACGGATTATAACGCAATATGTTTCCCAATCGGATGAGCGAAAGTGGAGCGAATACCCACCTGTTTTCGTGCTTCCTCCTGGAGAGTCTCGTAGAGGACGAATTAGTGAGGCGAACTCGTCGTCAGAAGATGGAACAAGGCACCCCACACGCTGCGTCGTCGCTTGACGGCCACTTATGAACGGCGGAGTCCCTCTCCCTCCTTTGGCGGGCGAAGCGTCACGACCCACGTCACGGACGTCCGCTCCCGCTGCGCAGCGCGCATTTCAAACTACACGCAATGGTCAATAGCGGCCAAAACAGGAGGAACCCCGCACTTGAACGTAGCACAACACAACGACTCCCTCGGATTCCCAAATTCCTTCGCCTTGAGCTCACAGTTGGAACCACGCCCCTTTTTCTTACAAGGAGAACGAATGGCGACGTGCTCGTTACGTGGGAGCACCCTCAGATTGCATGTTTGCGTCTCTTCTCTAAGCACTTCCCAGGATCGTGTCGTATACTATTGCGCCATTTGGTTAACATAGGGCGCAAAAGTTTCTTTCGGCGTTCGAGAAGCCTTTACTTGGGAGCCCGCAAGGTCCGGGGCCCTGCGGCGTCAAAGTGGGCGCGTAAACAGCCGCATTTCTGTCGAGCCACAGCGGTTGTTTCTGCCCTCGGTATTTTCGAGCCCGGGGCTCTGGATAGCGTCTCGTCGAGATTGAGGGCCCTCGCTGTCGACACGCCGCTGTCCACGCGCCGCTTATCTGCGCCGTCCTTCGGCCGCCCCACTCCATTCCTCTGCCGGAACAAAAACGAAAGATGTCCTTAACCGGCTTTCGCCGTTGAGCTTATTCTGGGCCGCGCGTTATTTTCGTAGCTGAGCAGGCGGTTAAATATATCTGACGCGTATTTGCCTTTCCGTTTACTTTGCGCCGGTCAATGAGACTTTCGGCGGGAAACTATTTTCTGCGGCTTTGCTTGTGCGGCACTTTACGAGCCAATTTCCGTGGCATTGACGTCGCTGGCGTTGCTGGGCTCCGTACCCACAGGCTCCACTGCGCTGTTGCCGATAAGCTCTGATTAGACGTCGTTTCTTTCTGCTCGTTGTGTCATCCCTGTTGTAGCTTGCGACCTACGCCGTCTCTCTTTGTGCCCCAGTGGAGCGTCATACGTGCCCTGGTCACAACATTACACGCTATTGATACCTGCTGGCGTCTTTGGAAGATGCCCGCATTCCGAAAAAGCCATAAATCTGCAAAGAATGTTTACTTTTGGCCGTGCGTTATTTACCAGCTTCTCAATCAGACTTTAAAATGTTACCTGCAGCAGTCAACGCAGAAAAGGTGCGCAAAATGTGTAGTATACGCCTAAAATTCCCAACCTGGGGCGCTATTCCAGAAGGCCCGAGTTAGTTTTGCTTACCCCCCGGGTTTCAAGCTGATTGGGTTATAAAAGAATTGATAGTGGAGCACCCGATATACCTCTAGCGAAACCGCGCAATCGCAGCCCGCTCGGCATAATCAGCGCGCCGTATCATGGCCGGTTACGTTGACAAAGTATGGCTTGTGATATCATCCGCATGCACCGCTATCAGATATCCAGCGGCAAGACTCCTTCCCTAGCAGGAACTACATAACCCCACTGCCACAGAATGGCGAGACGGGCTAATTGGTGAAATTGCAATACGAAACGTTTAGAAAGCGCAACACGGAAAAAACTTCCTTCGTCTCAGGTTTTTTCCCGTGTTGCGCTTTGTGAAAGTTTCAAAACGAAATAAATTGGCGGTGTATCTGCTCCTTTCGTTGCAAATGTCTACAAAAGACCATAGTCTTTGCCGACATTTGCCAAGTAAATGCCTCCCTTCACTTTCCCGCTCCCCTCTCATTCTGTTCCTCTTCCGTCGCGCTCCTGTCAAGGTGAACTCGCTAAAGTTTTGCTGAAGTCGAATTAAATTTACCGCGTCCACTCCTCCAGGCCGGGTTCCTCGATGCCAGCGCTGCCGTACGGCGGAGGCGCGCGTGAATGGAGGCGCCCTACTTCAATGCTTATAGTACCGCGTTTCCCTAGTCCGCGTGCGTTCCAAGCAGAACGTGGAGCCTATATAGTAGAACCTCTCGTAGCTGTTGCCGCTTGATTTTTTAAAAAGCCGCTATAAGCCATACTGGGGCGGGCAACAGCAGGCGACGGTCGAGTGAATTTTTTTTTCTGCAGTGGATGTAGTATTTGATTTCGCAAAAATCAAGCATCTATGAGTTTTTATAAAAAACACTTGAAATATCACTTGTGTATTATTTTTCGCCTTATATTTGCGTAATGTGTTGTTCTTGTTCAACAATGTTGACAAGTATGAACATTACACCGCACTTAAACGGGCAGATTTAGCTGTGACAATAAAAGTCTATTGCACAGGCCTTGTTTTACTTTGGCCTGGTAGCTAAATCGGGTCACAGACAGACAGACAGACCAACAGATATACAGACAGACCAAAATTTCTGGGTTTAAGTAGCCCAAGAAAGACTACCGTCTTTAAAAGAGCCATGAAGAGAAAATACAACTTCGTTTAATTTGAAAGAACTAGGATTCAGTATCTCACTCAGCTCCATTACAGCCACAAAAGACGTTTTTTTAACAAAAAAAAAAAGCAAAAAGTATTTCAAAACTTTCAAATTTTGTGCCACAGTGACGTGTTGATTGATTGTAGGGTTTAACGCGCCGACGCAACGCAGGCGATGAGGCGCGCCGTAGTGGAGGGCTCCGGATTAATTTTGACCACCTGGGGATCTTTAACGTGCGCCCAAATCTCGTACACACGGGCGTTTTTGCTTTTCGCCTCCATCAGAAAAGCGGCCGCCGCGGCGGGGAATCGAACCCGCGACTTCGTGCTCAGCAGCGCAACGCCTTAGCCACTGAGCCACCGCGGCGGGTCACAGCGACGTGTTATGCACACATAACACGCACAGTCACGTGTTATGAGCAAGAATGACGTCATACGGATCAACAATAAAACATAATTTTCAGTGCCTTAACTGCACGTTAGCATTCAAGTGATGCGGTCAAATGGAACTAGAGACCCCATTACAGACGTCCAGTCATGTTTCGTCGCGACAGGTGAGTTAGGCGGCCGCCAATCGCACAAACAAGGTTCCTTGACGCCATAGAAAAGTTTCGGGAAATTGGCTAGGGGGTCACGACTGCTTCACACGTATTTTTTTTATATCTCCGTTATTTTTTCGAAGATTGCGATGATATTAGTATCATTGTTATCGCGACTAAGCAGTCTTTCTAACAAACCCAACTTGTATTTTGTCTTCATGGCTCCTTTAATATCGTCTTTAAAATACCCCAGTGCTGCTCTTAAATCCCCAGCCTAGCTGCTGTCCACACCCGGTGCGGGGCGGTCCGTTTTTCTCGGCGTTCTGTTCTTCCACTGAATTATGTTTGCTACGTTGACTGAGGGTAGAACCAGGGCAGCTCTGCGCAAGCACAAACCAAGTAAGCTAATGGAACGCGCCCTGCTCCCGACCATCAATTTGCTTTTGTTTACATCTTGGTGGAGTGTGCACGGCGCGCGCTTATCAGAAATCGTCCTAACGTAGCGTGTCAAGTGCGCGTTTGAGCATTGGCATGTGCGGTTTAGACGTTTACGTTGTGCCATTTGTCATCGTCTGTTTTCACGGTGTGTGAAGATGGCGGCCGTGGAAAAATCTTGTCGTCTTGGCTGTTCCTGTCGGTTCGAACCAGAGTGAACCCCAGTGGTGACCGAACACGCCTGCGACTGTGGCACCAATGGCTCATGCTGGCCTGTGGACTTAAATTGTGTTTGGTACTAAGTTCTTCTCGCTCCTAGTGGGCATCAAATAAGGACTTCAACGACGCTACGTACGCCCACACAAAGTGGACGTCATGGGTTGGTGTGGCTCCGTCGCTACTCCGCGCCCACGTATGGGCTGGGTGTGTACGACTGACATTAGAATTAGAAGGAAACTCGGGCATGGTTTTGAACGTCCGAGTTCAACTCGGGACGCCCTTGGCGGTCGCTGCTGCGTCGTTGTTTATTTTTTTGGTCGCCGTAGCAGGCATATTTCTGCCCCGACAGGTCTTTTAAACAAACAAGTAATTTCGAGCTTGTTCTTATGTCTACGAAAGTACTGTGCATTGGCTGTGCAGTCATCCAGCGATGGACACCCGTTTGCTGGACTTAGAGGCGGATTTCGCTTCATGACTGTCAAGGAGAAAGTGTTGTGCACTCTGCGGTTTCACGTGGCAAGCAGCTTCCACGGAAGCATTGGTGCCGACAGCAACATCGACCGCACCAGTGGTGGATGTGTGCGCAATGTGATCACTGGAGATGTGTTTCCCTGACCTCGTATTTCTTTAGGTAGTTTGGCAAACATGCACGGCGCAAACATGCACGGCTTCCGCAGGTTCTACCCGGCGTGTATCCGTCTGCAGCCGGAGCATGCGCTTCAGTTATCGTCTGCTCGCAAAGCAGTTTTTTGCGTGACGCATATTTCTTGTGAAAACTTTGCTGGCAGCTTTTACGTATATGCACACGTATACAATCAACGGCACGTGCCTTTTGTCAGAGGCGAGCTCCACATTTCAGCGGGATTTGTTCAGCGTCACAGTGGTAGAGCAGGAAGCAGAGCATGGAAAGCGAGTAAAGGGGAGAATTGAAAATTAAAGTAACCGCGTGACGCCAGATCGAGGGGTGCGCGAGAGTGCGAAGGGCACGAAGGAAGATAGGAAAGTGAAGAGGTTTAACACTTTGAAAAAAAAAATGACTGTGGAGAGCTTTGTCCAACAAGAGCGGCGAAGAGCAAAACTAAATAAAGCAAACAAATCTGAAAAGTTGTTGTTGCTACTCCTTCCTTCGCAGCACATACCCACTTGTAGAACTGGCCCGCAATTGGGAGCTTGGAGGAGCTAATGTGCCCGGTTGCCAAAAGTCAAAACACCGAGAATTTTGAAAGTAAAAGTTGTAGAGTAGTGAGTGCCGCATTGCGCCTGAATGAGACGTCACAGGAGCAGGGCAGGTGCACCACCCCCGTGGGATCCCGATTCTAGCAAGGCTGCGGCGTGTTCCCGTCGGCTTACTGAAGTAATTTACTTACTAAGTCAGACCAATCAAAAAGAAAACACTGACAACTGACCAAATATGTTATAACAGTAAAGAAGCTGGTCGAACTAGTCCATGAAAAAAAAACAAAGAAATAAAAGCAAGAAAAAGGGGCTGGTACTACGTACCAGTAAAGAAGTGGTTTACACGTATCGCCAGGCCTTCGTCTTCAAAGGAAATTCTGTATCGAAAAGCGGAAGATTTCGATAACGTATTGAGAACATCAACTGTTTTGAATGTGGTGCGCTTCCATCACCCGCTTTCTTTGTTTGCCAGTCGGCCGTATTCACGTGATTGCATTATCTGCCACCGACGGCAGAAACTGCTTCTTAGGACGAAAAAGTTCAAACAAAAAGCTCATACGAACGACTGCGATAAAAAATAATGAACTTTGTAATGTAATAAGGATTTGTAGCGTATAAGTGCAATAAAATAAAGTAGTTTTATTTGCTTGCCCCCCGTAGCCACTGGTTGAACACTGGAGCGAGAGAACGGACTGAAAGATACGCCACGCCCAGGTCGCGCATTCTTGGAGCACACGGCCCTGGACCGGGTGCGTCACCTCAGTATTCATTAAATAGCATGAATCGCATTTGTAAAGCGTTTTTAACCCCTGCAATAGCTGTTACCATGAGCTTATTATTATGACCACAGCTCCGCTTTGCCAGAGTGCGCTCAAACTCGGGCCTTCTTGAATAGCATCTCTGATGGTGTGCGCCTGACAAGAATTTTGCCCGACGATATATTGCTTATTTTAGAAACATTTGCGGCTTGTAAACTCTGCAATTGTGAAAACGTGCATGTACCGGCATAGAATATCATGCCTGGGGAGGCACTGTTTAATATATATAGCAATTTAAGCCTTCCTGAAACAATCTTCGACCACGTGCGCCTTGCGGAAAAAGGGGAGTACACAAGTGAGATGGCAAGTTGGCCTAGTTGGTGTAGATTAAGATTCATGGTACCATGAAGTACCCAAGCGCGTCTCCTTCCGACATGGCAACACGGACGAGTTCGCGCGTATTCCCTGCGGAAGTAAATCAGCGCGCAGAAACAGTGAAAAGAAAACAGGGAAGACAGAAGGCAGCACACCGTATGACCACCAATACAGCTTAAAATCTAGGGGTGTTTCAAGCAGCTGAGCTCGAGCATACGGGACGATGATGCGGTCAATGTAATCTTATGGCAGAATAAGTGTCTGTGGCCACGCCATCTAAAGCGAAATTTTGCAAGTGCACGCAGTGCTATAGAATCACAACACTGTCATACCGAGGCTAAACAACTACCTCGCCAACATTTGGCACGGCGGTTTAACGAAATTATCCGCCTGTCTGATCGCGTCGCTGCGAATGTCGTCGGGATACGAAAGTCCTCTGAAGCCCCTGCCGCTTGACTGTGTCTTCTCTTATTCCTCCCACGTCTCACGCTGTTCTCCTGTCTCGGTCCTCACACGATAAACACAACGTAGCTTTGTCAAATTTCAATCAATTTTCCCGCGTTCGTGCTCCTGTCCCGCCATTTGTTGGGGCCTCTTGTTCGGAACTTGTTTGGCCCTAGGATTACGAGCTGAAGGCTCGAGTGTGAGTACTTTTTATACTTTGTGGTTAAAATATTGTTCGTGGTGCGCCTTTTGCATGGTATCGCGGAAATTGCGCCAATGTCCATACCTAATTGAAAATAGACAACTAGTATCAGTTCCATATTCATGTTTTCCCTCAATGAGCCTAATATTTCTTTTTGCCGAACAACGCTGAAATATTTTTGCTAAATGTCGGATATTATGGAGTATGCTACGAGATTCAGTAGTTTGGAAATGTTTTGCCTATATAAATGTGTCGTACGAACTTTTGGTTTGACAGTTGAATTGAGGGATAGATAGACAGACAGACAGACACACCAAAATGTTCGCGGTAAAGTAGCCCTATCTATTTATCGTCTATAAAAATCACCCCCTGCTCCCGCCCCGAAATCTGTCATGCCTTATTGGAGTACCACGAACTCTCAAATCCATCTCCAACCTTACATTTGGAAGACGGCGCTGGCTTGCGCCATGATATGACGCGGACCAATAACGCATATCCGCCAACTTTACACCATGGTACCAGGGGGTGTTATCAGACGTCAGAGCCCTTCTCATAAAATCACTATATAGACCCAACAGAATAACTTTGGGATGATTGCTCATTAAGACAGTTTTTTGATGCCTGAAACTGCACCTTCACCAAAAAAAATTCCTCGCACTTCCCCGAGGGGGAGAGTGTGTAAGTGCGAATGCACGGTTGTTGATTGCGCGATTACGGTGGATATCTTGATCTTAATGAGTAGTCGAGAGATCACACACACGCACACAACTACAAAGAAAGATATTTCACTCGTTATTGCTGGTACCGTTGCCCGGTCCGCCATCATGGTTATCGAGATGCAGGACCAGCGACCGCTCTCGACGACGGCGCCCGCTCGACTAATACCCTCCTTTAAGCGGGTGCATTAGCTCTCCTCACGCCCGATTCCTGGCCAATCCCCCACGTGGGTATGTGCCATGCACAGACACCTGTTTGTGTTGTCGTTGTACTTGATTGCTAGAGCGGATCTCAGCTTTGAAATTTCGTGTCAGTACTCCTTTAAAGGGGTCCTGAAATGCCTTCCGCCGATGCATGGATGTACATGTAACCAAATAAAGCAATGTATTAGCAATCTCCTCCTGCAAGAATTTTGTTAAAGCGATGAGTATTAGCTGAGAAATCGTAAATCGAAAACCGCGCATTATCGTCGCGCCGTATTTCCTCCTCCTTTCAACTGTTTCTTCTCTGTTGGCCTCCCCTCCCATGATGCTTCGCTCCTCAGCGGTGACGTACTTCCGCTATTGCGCTCCCACAGACTGCCGTCTGCTACGGGCCAGCTCTTTCGGCTTTTTCATCTTTGTTGACGCCATGGACACTCCTCTAAAGGCTGGAAAAGCGAACGAAAGACCTGGCCGCATGTCTGCGGCCTGGCCTTGCCCTTTCGCGGTGTACGTAGCTGCAGTTGGTATCGGCGGCGAACTCGCAGACGCGCAGGGAGAATCGTGCGCTCGTTCCCTTTGGTGCACCGCGCACTGTTTATCCAAAAAGCGCGGTCTCAGATGTGGGCCCGCTGGTGCCGGGTCTTATTTTGCGGCGGTTGTAATTCCTACTACCGGCGGCATGTGAAAAAAAGACATTTTAAACCGACACAGAACCCGTGCACAAAACGTGCCGGATCGGATTGCTTTATCAGTGGCGATGAACGGGAAGGCGCAGAGCAAACCAACGCCGCACTCGAGCAGCAAGCATCCGTGTTCTGCCAAGCTGCACCCGTGTGTTGCATTCAATACTGATGGGAAAGCGTTGTTTGAACTTGTTTTGATAGTCGTAAGAGGTTCAGGCACTCCGGCACTCCGCTAGCAGATCAGCCGCCGAGTCATTTCGGAAAACATTTAACAGATGGCGCCGTATGCATTAGTATGTCGCAACGCAAAACTGATGAGACGTTCTACTAAAACTCCCCTCGCGATGTTTACGTAGCGGGACGCAAAAATTTAGCGTTTAGCGTATGCAAAGGCACAAACGCTGTACTAAAACTCTCTATTAGCAGCAAAATAGCGTGCGTACGTGAGGCTGCTTGCGTTTACAAAGCTGCACGCCGAGCGCTTACGTTTCAAACCTAGTGACATCGTTTAAATACACTCGCAAGCACAGTGTAACGTAGTCACATATAAACCGTATGCTCAGGCGACAAGCAAGAGCTTATTTTATGTGGGAATTGCGCATAAAGGCCCGTTCGCACTTGCGACGAAAGCGAGCGAAAGCGATGGGAATTTCGTCGCTTTGTCGCGCGACGATCGTGTTTGTCGAATTGTCGGGAGAAATTTTCGTCGCGCGACAGAATTCCCGTCGCTTTCGCTCGCTTTCGTCGCAAGCGGGATTGGAAAGTTCTGCCCCTGCCGTCTGCTACGCAGCGCGGAGGCAACCGCGCGATCTGCTCGGGCCGCACGAACGCGCACACTCCCGCACGGCAGCGCCCCAAGCGGCAGCCGGCCGCGTACATCGCTCCCGGCGCCCGCCTGGGGCCCACCCTCGGCACACTAGCAACACTAGCCAGTATATTTCAGGCACAATAATGGAGGAAAGATCTTTTGCTTCCGATGAACCAAGTTCTTTGCCCCTGTGTTTTTAAATACGTGAAGTGGTTAGCACGTCGCCCTCACGCAGCTCTGTATCGTCGTAGCATCGCTGACTGTCCGAACGAAACTTGCAGCTAAGCCAATGCAGCGACCGAAGCTGTGTGTGTGTGTGCATCGCCTCCTGTGTGTAGCGTTCGTTTCGCGATGAAATGCGACGTTGTACTTCTGCGGGTGGATAGTGCTTCCCATGGTCTGGATTATCTTTCTCGAACGACGAACGACTCAACCTCGCATGGGGTATGTGTAGTGTGCCTGGCTAAAAGCCTTCTCGCTTGCGTGCCAGAGTTCAGTGACTTGCTGTTCGTCCCCGCAAACAAGGCGCGAGGTGAGTGCCGAATTTACGACGGGCAGGAGGAAGCAACCGATCGTCTGTCAATCGCGGTTCAGACTTGCAACGCATGTTGTGACGTTGTGTTCGTTCGAAACGCATCTCTGGTTTGTTTTGAAGTTGAATAAAATGTATCCGTCAAACCCGGGCATTCGGCTCAGGGCGTTCTCTGCGATTGCACGAAAGAAGTGCCACGGGGCTTCAACGCTTTCTTTAGGGAAGGTACTCAGGTAAGAGAATATCCATGTCGCGTTATGGTCGTGTTGCATTCAATACGAACGGTTAAGCGTTTGTTTACACTTGTTTCGTTTGTCGTAAAATGTCCAAGCACTCCACTCCGCTGGCAGATCAGCCGGCGAGCCGACGCTGAGCAGACGACTCATCTCTTTGCCGGAAGTGCGTGAAAAAGCCGCCCAATAGCAGTATGTCTAGCTCATGACGAACATATGGGAATCGATGATGTAGACATGTGAAGATGGCGGCGTCCAAAAACACGAAGGGAAGGGTGAGAAAAAAGCGACAAACTTTGCAACAAAAGTGTGAGCTTTCCGCTGCGCGTAAAAGAGTAAAACTTGGCACAGCTGACGTTGACGACCCAATCTAACGATTGCGCTAGTTCATTTAGTGTGCTCAAAATGCCTTTCAGGGCCCCTTTAAGCGGGTGCATTAGCCCTTCTCACGCCCGATTCCTGGCCAATCCCCCACGTGGGTATGTGCCATGTCAGCGGCCAGGCAGCGCGCGCCCATCTCCCCCCGTTGCCAAGGAAGACGAGGAGATTCTTGGCCAATCCCCCACGTGGGTATGTGCCATGTCAGCGGCCAGGCAGCGCGCGCCCATCTCCCCCCGTTGCCAAGGAAGACGAGGAGCGCGCGCACCCGCAGCTGTTGCTATGCGGACGGCGGCGGAATGCGGACGGCGGCGGACGCTTCAGGCTCGCTTAAGAAGTGCATTCGCACTTAAAATTATGGCAAATGCAGGGCCGGTCCCCTCCCGCGTCCTAACGCAACACTAATTCCGCGAAAATTCACTCTATACAAAATCTGCAGATCTGCTTAATTACTCCAACATTTGCCATACAATTGTGGCAGGCCTTCTTCCTTATACTTCAACGCCAGCTTCACCAAATGGAAGGGATGACTAGGCGACCCCACAATTCACGGACAGCGGAAGCAGCCTGAACGGTCTAAGTTTTCCATCCTGTCTATTACGAAAGCCCCAGAGTAGGGGCGCCTTCGACTCAGAGGTACGTTTACTCAGGCAACAAGTACAGTTATCTAAGGAAATGCCAAAGAAGGCAATCAGAAATACTCGAAGGCGTATCAGCCCCCTTACACATTTCACACAAAGCATTCAGGACATCAACGTTTTTCAAAATATGTCAGGTAATTATAAAATGTAGCATGAAAACTTACAAAAACGAGGACACAGACTTCTGTACTGGTTGTTGGAACCGGTGGTAAAAGGTTATATTCCTTTTTAAAAAATCTGAAAAAAACCTCTCAATTCAACGCCGTCCATCCAAAGTAAAAATAACAGTAGACCTAACATGAAACCGTACAGGACACCGTATTGCATTCCACCGAGTCTAGTTTATGTCAATAGCCGAGTACTGACAGCGGGTTTATAAGCAGCTGTTTCGTGTTAAAGAGAAGTCTCTTAAATCCCTATGTAACTACCCTTTGCAATAATAGTGCTTTCAACGAAATCAAACGGTTTTCATTGAAATCAAAAAGTATACCTGTTGCATACCATTTCCACTCAGTGTTGTGAATATTTTAGCCTATTGTTTACCTGTGCAAGTTCAGTGGATATTTTTTTTTTGCTTTTGGAATCCGTTCTGATGTTCAGCTTTTATACTGTTTAATTTACCGAAAATAAGATTCGCGCATTGATAATTTATACAATTACTTGTTCAAGAATTATTAGAACAGGGATGGGTCGGTAGTTATTTACGCCGTTTATATCGCCTTTGTTGTGCATTGCCAGAGTTGTCCAGTGCTTTTCTGGTAACGAAACGTATGCGGAACGCTGTGGGATAGCTTCGTGTGTTCACCAGAGCTACCGCGTGGCGACGCTGCGACGACAAAGCCGCGTTGCCAATGCGTTGGGTCGCGATGTTGCTGTCGTGTTTGTTGTGTGATATAGCTTTGTTAACTCGTCGCGAAGGGCAAACCATGTAAAGTACGACGCCTCAGATGTACTGTGCGGCTGGTTGCCCTTTTGGCAATCGAAGTACAAAGGAAAAGCTACGCTAATCTGCTTCTCTAAGCGACAGCGAACGGCGTGAAAGGTTGGCGCGAGCCATTCCACAACAGGAGAGGGACGCTTTCATTGTCTAGTCAAAGCATGTGCGCGTGTGCGATAAATGTCACGACTCCACACATGTGATTGGAGCCGATGGGTTCATAATAAGCGGCAACTCTGTCTCTCTAACGCGAGAATCCTAAACTCCGCGTTGCCGCTATCCCCCCCATGATCGAAAACCTGCCGGCGTATCGGACGAAGCCAAAGACACGCGGCATCGACAAGAAAAATACAAATTTAGCGCGTTACACCCCTCACTCAATCAATATCGTCTTGACATCTCTCCTACACAAAGACGACAGAGTGTTGTGTGCCCACCAGATATTGCAGGTGGCGCCTTTCTCACAGCGGGGAACGAATGCAGCCCACGTGCACGACGGGGCCGCGCGGAGGTTGACATGCACAGAAGCAAGGCATGCGCGAGGATCCTGAAGATAAGCAACAGCGCAGTGTTTACAAGGTGAAACACGTGCTGTTTGGAAGACCTATCACGCGTCATGGACCTCAAACAGACTGATCTGAGCCGCTAAGGTGACACGCTTAGATTCACCTGACTACCGAGGCTCAACGTGACTTGGAAGCGCGAGGTGTTCTATAGCTTAAGGCACTGGGAAACGAACGCCCCTGTGTGTATGCTAGTAGCACACGGCCGCCTACTAAGTCACACGTCATTCGAAACACGATTGGGCCCTCAAGCTCATACGCATCATCCCTTAAATATAAATCTCAAGTAGGTAATTCAGTAGTGGGTACAATGTGCAACATCAAAACATGGCTTATACCTGAAGCCTAACTTTCTCATCACATGGATCAGTTTTCGTAGTTTGACTGATCGATGCAAGCCTTTGTTGGAGGAAAGGCGAGGCACGGAAACCGTGCATGGAGAATCGAAAGTGGCAAAACTCTGTGTCAGACAATTCAATGTCTCTTTGAGCACTCATTTGCGTCCATGATGTTAAGGCTCTTCTCGGGATGAGTAGTCAACCACACTACACTAATCTCGCAAGCCACTCAGCGTTCTGTAATTGCCTCGTGCTTCAACAAAATCGGTGTGATTTGGATGGTATAGAATGTCGCGGTCTGGAGGGACGTACAGCCGTGAGCTGAAGTAAACGGACCACGGGAGCGGTGGCCAAAACTAATCGCTGCGCCGTCTGGTTGCGCGGTGCCTGCTGTCGAGACCGCGCACAGCGCAGGCGCGGCCTAGCAGTACAGCACACATGCCACTATCGCCTGCTTCTTCACGGTTGTCTCACGCTCCGATAAGTTGACGCCAGGGGAACCGTGCTGCCATTTTGCTGTCCGCTGGTCAACACACCTGTGGAAACGGCACGCTGGCGCAATCGGCGGCAACGCGGCTCCGCTGGCAGAGTTGGTGCGCTGGTGATTATTTGTGCTTGAAGCTTTCTTTGCACCCCCCCCCCCCCGCACCCTCGCGTCGTATATTGAAGCAGAACATGAAGCAAAAAAAAAATCACTGTCAGTCGAAGAAAAGACATAACACCATCTTTGTCGGTTTTGAGATAGATGCGAAATTATAGCCTCCCGAGAACATCAGCGAACTTGACATAGTATTGATGCTAACCTTACGTGCTAAGGTTTTGACGAATACTGTGTTTAGGTATGTACGGCATTGCTTTATAAAACTTCGTTTGCCATGTGCGGCAAATGTGCCATTTCGCAATTGCTCGAGAAAATCGAGCTTCGCAATTTTTCAACTTCGAGGCCCCGACAAATACATTTAATGTTCAAAAAACTATGTTGCGATATTAGATACCATTTAACCACGCATTGAACGCCCATAGTGTGTCGAAACGCATGCAAACTACATATATCGATTAGACTTATTTACACTTGAAAACATTATTGACAGTTCTTGGGCACTTCTGTGACACGAGTTGAAATTGAAGGATTTGATCCAAAGGGGGGTCGTTCAGTCGATGATTGAAGATAAAAAGAACAATAGCTTACGGTCGACAGTATGCAGCAAACAAACAATGGTATACTTCAAAACAGCCGAGTTTATTTACATGTATTATTTTACAAGGCATTGCACAGGGCGGTCGTTCTCAGATGGGGGTCCGCAGAGAAAAAGAGAAACGTGAAGACAGTTCGGACTCGGTGGGTCCCTCCTTGACACTCCCAAATTCCTTTTCTGTCCAAACCCAACCGTGAAATAAAAACGTGGAGTTTACCGCATGACATGTATGTTAGAATAAAGCGGGGGACACATGGGAGGAGAGGGACGCGTCTGTGCTAGCGATTCCCCGTTCCGGTAGCCGGAACGGCCCCCGCCCGGCACCCAAAACCGGCTCTCCGCATGCTTCAAACCTGCTAGATATTTTCCACCTGCTGCCACGCGTCAAACGTGTGGGCAATTAACTGGCCGGGAGCGGCAGCCAATAACAGCACGAGGCGCGGAAGCGTCATTCATGACGTTTCGCGCGTGTTTCAAATTGGAGCCTCCGCTCCTGGATTTCGCGAGGTGGCTGTCTCCTGCGCCGTAGCCACGAGCAGCTCAAGGGGGGCCCGCATCACCGAAAACGATTTGCTGATATCTCTGGTACGAGCAGAACCAAATATATGGGATCAAAAAACAACTCCGTATCGCTTTCGCTTGCTTTGTAACTGCAAAAGACCACGCTGCATAAAGTAAAATTAACAGCAACATCTCTGAGAAGTGTCGGCATTGCAGGGTTTTTTTTTTCTCCGTGTAGTCAGCGAAGGCTTCCTTTATCGTGGTTGATTCGGTGGCTTTATTAAAGTTCAGGTGAAAAGAACAACCATCGAAACCATATTCTTGCGACATTGAATAAGAAAAGCATTTGCAGAAATCCACATAATTGGCAACAATGCGTAGCATTCTTACGCCGCTAGTATTCATTGAGTTTTTTAGAGACAGATTAGGCTATGAGTAGCCTAATACGTTGGGGTATTTTATTTTGATTTTTTATTTTGTTTCTTTTCGCCAATGATCTAAATTACACCATTATATTGATTAAGCACTTGACCAACAGTGTGTTTTTCCGCAGAGGACAGGCGTAGTGCTCGTTTCGTCCGTTTGCGCGATTATTTATTCATGTTGTCGTTCTTTTCCTGGCTTTTCTAGTTGAGTCTTCGTTTTTCAGAGGACATGTTGAGATGCATTTTTTTTAAATTTCGTCCTCATTTTTCCGAAATGGTTATATTGTGTATTTGGGGGAGGATATTGTGTTTTACCATTTACCTTCGTTACGCTATTACAACGATTAAATGCGTTACTTCCGCCAGTTATGCATTGTTGTGGAATTGCAGGGCGTTACAAGACTGGCTCGTCTCCGCAATTTTTTTTCGTAATTTCAACGTTCTTTTGTCGGCTTTTTTTTTAAGTTATGTCTTCGTTTTCGTGCAGATGTAAGAAATATTTTTAGTAAGTTCACTGTTGTGATTATTTATTTTTTCTATTTTTGTAGTACATTTTATTTTCTCAAAACTCCGCTTGGGCAATTATATCCATTTACGCTATTAATGGATATAATTGGACCCAATTACTTAAAGCAACAATCTCCTACGAGAGGAAATCATAAGCATCGCGGGACACCCAGGAGAACTCCGTCAAGCGTCAATGCGGCCCTGTGCGGGCTGCCAAAGGCTGCATGCGCGCACGACGGAACGGGGCGGAGCTGAGCGGCCCGACGCGCCAACGGCGCCCGCGCACCATGTGTCTCCAATTCCATCAAACGGCGGCGGGGAGCGGTTTCCGGAACGTTTACCGGAGCCGAAAACCGGCTGCAAAGACGGACATGTGCCTGGCCCTTAACGCCTCCGCACAGCACCAATTTTAAAGCTGGCTTTTTGCGCAACGTTTCAATTATGCAGAGAAGCCAAACTCAAAAGGCGGGCATAGAGATATGTGTATGAGCGACTTTTGCTGCAAGGAGTAATTGTGCACCAACAGGGCAAGTCTCACCATATTTCATTGTGGAGTCCTCCGCCACTTTTGCAAGCACAGAACGAGTCTTTGGCACGCTACCGGCCGAGTACCACTGGCATAAAAATTCAGAGTTCAGGTAAATCTCACTTTCTGCTGGCAGCCTTATTTCCTTGACAACGCAATACACTCAGTTTAATTACAAAAGTCCCGCCTCCCAAAGAGAGTGAGGAGAACCTATCAGTTAGCCAATACTAGCCTGCGGAGTGGCCACAAAGACAGTCAATTGTGTACACAAATAGTCATGGAACCAAACTCTGCCACTCTCACGCGGAAACTCGAAGGTGTTTATCAAAAACACGCTACCGAACAAACAAGACAACCGATCTCAACTGAAAAACTTCATCAGCTAACAAAAAAAACCTCGGATGTTCCGTATATACCGCCGCCATGCAATGCACGCCTAAAATAAACCTTCGCGCAGAAGATTCCCTTCTTTGATTGCCGGCGGCGGTATTCTAAAAAAGACGGGCTTCGCACGCATTAAAAAAGAGCCATCACTCACTCCTTCCTCAACATATCTCTGCGGTAGTGGCTACAGCCGTAGACCCTTGAGGAATCGTAACGCGGCTGCGTAGTTTTAACAACATAATCACCGTGGACACATTTTCGAGTTCACCCCGTTTAAACCTCCTGACCCCTCGACTGACCTCACAGGTCTCCTATCTTTACTGGCAGCTTCTATCTACCACCATCCTTATAACACCCTCAAAAACAATTACCGTCGCCTCCCTAACACCACACAAAAATGGTGCCGCTCAAGCGACAACAAAAACACTGGTAAAAACTTTATACTCTTCGCCAGCTCACCGCCTCCCGTATACACGACATCCAAACTTCTCTAGAAACTGCGGAAGACAGAAAACGTTCCCACAAGTGTGGTCCGCCCCCCCCCCCCCAACACAAATCAGCCCAGCCGGCATGAAAGAAAATAAACAAAAACTAAAGCAGCTAAACGACAGAGATAAGTGAGCTACTGGTAGTTTTCATGATATAAGCGAGGCACTCGCATATAACAGGAGGTTCGTTAAACATTGCATTTGTCTCTGGAAAAAATAAAAATGTGGAGTTAATGATTTTTCTTACTGCATGAAGATAGAAAAATACTGCAGGTAACTTCCGCTTCAAACAAAAAGTAATAGACATAGCTTCCTGCTTAGAAGAAATGAAAGATTTGTGACCAGTGTAGTTCCCGTTAACGGCAATTACGTCGTGAATGCGACCTGGAATGGACTCGTAGAGGGAAGCCACCACATCGGTGCGTCCCTGGAGGCGCTCCCGCTCCTCCTTAACGGGACCCCACAAAGCGTCTGCCGTTGCGTTGGCAATGCTGCTGCGGGCTAGGTTGGGTTTCATGAGACCACAAATATTTTCAATGGGATTCAGGTCAGCGCCGTTCGGTGGACATTCCCGCTGAGGCACTTGTCTATCATCCAAAAGCTGGGTGACACTGCGGGCCTTGTGGATCGGGCTGCGGTCGTGCTGCAGCAGGAAGCAGCCATCCTTGAATGGGCTGTCGTACACATACGGTAAGAGTACGTCGTCGATAATGCCGCAGTAGCCGGACGCATTGAAGCGCCCGTCTATGCGGACAAGGGGACCCAGACCATCTTTGCTTATGGCTCCCCAGACACTCACTGTATACACCGACCACTGGAGAGCACCTTATTGGTGTATTCGGGCAAGTATCTGCGCAGAAAAAAACGCAGCGCATCTAATACGTAAAACAAAGACATTCAATGGTGCGTGTTAATCACAGCCCCAGAGTAAATACCATTTAAATGCGACTTCTAAAGTATTAAAAAAGCGTGTCATTGTGTAACGTGTAGCAATATGTTCTCACATCACACCCCAACCAATGAAATATAGCGCTGGGACACAAGAAGTCACAATAAATAATTCCCATTATTGATTGCAAGAAACAGCTATGATAACAATAAGTTACTCAACCCAATGGTTAGTTAACAAGCGCAATTGTATCTCTGTATGGCGAATTGTAAAATGTTTCAAGCAAAGTACAATTTTAGACGGTAGTGTATTGGAGTTAATTACACGTGTGTTCTTACCTCGAATTAGGAGGACGCCAGACGTGCTGCTTCTGCTCCATTTGGGTAGAAAACGTAGATTCGTCAGTGAAAATAACTTCTTTCCACTCCGCCACAGTCCAGTTTTCTACACATTTGGCAAACTCAAGTCTCTGTGGGCTCTGGGACTCTGTGAGGTGGGGCTTTTGCGCGGCCACGCAGCCTTTTAGTCCAGCCTCCCGCAATCTACTTCTAACGGTGGTGCTTGAAATATTTAGGTCTAGCTCGGCCCTTAATACCGTCTTCTTCTTCTCCCGTAGCCCTTGGCCGTCCACTACGATGCGCATCTTCCACCCGTCCGCCTTCATCGCGGAAAGCCTGAATAATTCGGCTCACCGCAGTTCTGGATCTCCGGGTGCGGTGGCAGATTTCACGTTGCGGAACTGCTTCCGTCGCAAGCTTTATAATATAAAGCCTGTCTTCGTGCGGCACTCTTGACGGCATTTTTGCAGACGACAAAGCAAGAGCAGAGCAGTCCCCTTGTATGCATGTTTCTGTCCAATCATACGACAGAAACCATATCACTGGCTTGCAGGGAGCGTTATACTACTTTAGAAATCACCACCATAAAAAGTACAAAAATACATTACGTGGTGCGTCACTAGCTTTGAGACAATGACCAAAAAAGATCGATAAATTTACACGCTGCATGCGCTTGACCATCGATGGTGTGCTGGGGCATGATAAGACGCTTGTCTGTAAAAAAACTGATCACAACGGGAAGAATGGCTCTAGTCCCTGCAGCGCATCTTTAAAATAAAATACTAGGGGCCTTGATTTAACGAAAAAAACTTACTTTGCAGCAAGCCTCTTAGTGGTATTTCGTGGTTACCGAGGTATTTCATGTCGTTAGCGTCTGTCAGACATAACATGCATTGCATCGAATCCACTTTTAAAGGGGCCCGATAACTCGCGTTCTAATGCGGATATTTAATAAAAGAATGCCCTATATTTGACCTCAAAGACCACTGTGAGGAATGTCGCGTACACCTTCTAGTTAGTTCACGCTGGACTTGCAAACGTTTAGAAATGTCTGCGGCTGCCAATACATCGTTCCAGTAAACAGTTATAGCTCGTAAAGTGTATTATTAAAAAACCATTACAAATAAAATTATATTATGGTTGACTGCTTCAACGACTACTCAATCGTGGAAAGATTTACCTCCGTCGGCCTAATAGATAATTAGCAGTCGCAGTTTGAATATGATAACATGAAGGTACTGCTTCCGAACCCTTTCGAGCGTTCTCGCCAGGTTCTCCGAAACTACTGTGAAAATTGACTTACAGCATCCATATTTCTGCCTGCTAGGGTAATTCTAAGTTTCATTGATCACGCACAAGTAGGTTAATGGCCGACTAGAAATGATTCCGTTTAATTTCTTGAGCTCCTTTCGTTAATACCTTTGTAAAAATTGGAAAAAAACTTAAGCCGTTTTTGTATATACCCTACAACTGCAAAACAAAGCAACGTGGAAACATGAGCTTCGCTGGATGCATTCATGTTATCACTGAATCAGTGGGTCGCTATTTTTGCCTTTTGGCTTTGATAACTTCGAAGCATTTAATAAATGCTTCGAAGGAATTTATACTGTGTTTCACCCAACCAATCACCCGTGTGGTAATTCTTTTTCAGCCGTTGAATTTCTGGGGACCATACGAACTGCCCCAAGCACGCTAACACACTGACACATTGGTCACAAAAAAGCTGCTATTCTTGATTCGGTGGGTGTTCTGACGAAAACCTAAGTGCTATAACGAGGTGTGATGTGAACAATTGCGGGATTTGGTGACGGGGCGTAAGGGTTGTGGCCGCTAAATAGGGTAGGATTTATCGTAATGTAATCGAAAGCCTGTTTCAGTTGGGGACACGTTTTCCCTGCATCAGGCTCAAATATATCAAAACAAGGAAAATAGCCCGTACACCATCTTGAGCTAAGAGAAAGCACACACGTTGGTTGGCCATTTATTTATTTATTTACTGCAATGCTTTCCGCTGCGACCATGTGATACCGAAGAATAAAAAAAAATGCTACGAGCCCAACGCAGTCACAGCCCGCATGTGTGGCAGCGTAGCAGCATTGCCGCATATCAGGTTAGTCGCATCGTTTTCAATGATAGAGCGCTGCCCGGCAGTGTTCCTTTAACTGCGCGGTGTGATTCCCCTAGGGCTGCTTTATCGAAGCAAGAAGCAGTCGCGAAGAAGCGAGCGATAGCAGCGTGTGTGCTGTACGGCTGTACTGCTAGGCCGCGCCTGCGCTGTGCGCAGTCTCGACAGCAGGCGCCGCGCAACCAGACGGCGCAGCGATTAGTTTTGGCCACCGTTCCCGTGGTCCATTTACTGCAGCTCACGGCTGTCGGTAAAACGCTTGTCTATAACAGCGATTTCAACTTCAACCAGCTACATCCGAAAACCGCCGAAACATACTCGTTCCAAACATGTCGGAGGCAAAAGCGAAGGGCTAAGACTTCTGAATTCCGCAGTAGTTTTATTCAAATCCCGCTCCGGCGGGGCAGGACAGGGCTGAGAGTACGAAAGCTGTGTTATAGACAAGCCTTTTACCGGCTGTACATGATAGAACAAGCGCTGTTGTTAGAACGCGATGTGACGGCACACCGATGTGAGGTGGGGAAGGCCGACGATACGTTTCATTGGCAATAGGGCAATACAGTGGTGGGTGCCTACTTGGATGCTGCCATTTCATTCTGACAGAGGACCTGTGGTCACTGTTGGCAATGCTTTTGTTTATGAATACCTGATTTGATTGATTGATTGTGGGGTTTAACGCGCCGACGCAACGCAGGCGATGAGGCGCGCCGTAGTGGAGGGCTACGGATTAATTTTGACCACCTGGGGATCTTTAACGTGCGCCGAAATCTCGTACACACGGGCGTTTTTGCTTTTCGCCTCCATCAGAAAAGCGGCCGCCGCGGCCGGGAATCGAACCCGCGACCTCGTGCTCAGCAGCGCAACACCTTAGCCACTGAGCCACCGCGGCGGGTTATGAATACCTGAGCTACCCTGGGTATTTTAAGGCTACGCGGAAGATATCCGTTGCATTTTGACGTAGTTGGGGCATCTTTAGAGGCCAGATTTTTAGGCATAAAAAAGAGCGTTTTAGGAGCGAAAAATTGGCATACTTTCCAGGTGTTCCAGGCAACCAACGTCGAAAGTGTAGGCACCACAAATGCTTACATAAATCAAATAATTTTTAACTAAGACGTGCGCGACCTGTACCTAAAAAAGGAAAACCCGCCATTTTAATATTTATGATGACACAAACGAGCCAACAGCTGAACATAGCCGTTCAATTCTCCAATAAAACTTCTGGAGTAATGGCAGTCCGTTCGCTTAATTCAGAAATCGCACTGCTCCCTTTCATGTTCAATGGCTACTGTCACGGGCTCGAGCGTCGCATATAGTGAGACAGGCATGCAAAAAAAGATTTGAGAGCTGGGAATTATGAAATAAAAAAGCGCTACTTGATGTCAGCCTGACATATTTTAGTTACAGCGCAACGAAAACCATCCTCCAATAATAAGCTTAAGAGAGTCGACACCATAAAAGAAATTATCCTGCGCTTACATGAGGACACTTAGAAACAACTCCAGATATTTTCTTATGTAAAATGGTATTATCCCCATAAGTTAGGCAAGGCGTCCCAGCACTGCTAAATATACTTCTGATGATTTGAAGAGAATCTCTCAAAATTTTTGTTTTGCACCCGAACAGATTGTAGACGAAAAGCGCGTTTCAGACGCCATCGGAAGTGGGAATTTTAGGGCGTAAGGAAATGCAGCTGCGCAGTCATGTGTCGCCGTTGGCTCTTCAATTTAGGAATGATCTGTTAACAAACGGGTGTTCCACGTTCAACTATTGCGTTGAAAAGAGAGTTGTAGTTGCGTATCCTTCTAAGATGCGACTGCACATGTTTCAAGAAATCTTTTGGTAGAGCACGCAGAACGTAGTTTAAGAACAATAGCAAACAACCACTATCTTCCCATTTCTAGATTCAGAGTTGTGTCTCTAGTCACTGCACCCCATTCCAGTGCCACTGGCGGTGGTTTTCCGGACGTTCGTTGAACTAGAGGAATGGGTCGACCACCTTAGGGTTCCGAACAATCGGTGCTGTCGGTAACGTGAAAAGCGATCCGAACCTGCATTGAAAAGCGAGAATTTGTGTTAAATCGTGCTCGTATACACGTGCGAATTTCGAAAGTAAGAATTTACATACATTTATAGGAATTTAGGCAGGAACGCCAAAGTTGGCATTTATAGGCACTCTGAAAACGCCATAGAAGCACTTCTTCCCGTCTAATTCATGCTCATATATCAAAGTGTGGTGACAGGAACTCAAGGGACTAAAACGGCGTTTACCTAAAGTCGTGTCTCTAGTCATCTTCCGCAGAACGCGCCGAGCACCCAGTTCCAGGCTTGCATTCGTACAAGGCACGACGGCAGGGAAGGAGGGAAGTACTGAAGTGCTCTACGTGGCAGCATCATGTGCTGTTTGGTTCCCTGACTGAAAGTTGAGCAGTTTCGCGTGGCTCCTGGAGAGCCGTGCTCCGCATGCGCGAGGAGCAGTGACGTCACACGGCGCACAGAACGTTGCTCGCTTCCCGGCGTCTGTCACACACCCCACGCACCCAGCGTCTTCGGAGACCTCCGTTCCGCACGTGGCGGCCCGGTCCACTTGATGATCATGCGAGGGGCAGCCGGGTGTGCAACCGATGGCTCGCGCGTCGCAGCAACACAAGCGTGCGCCTGTGGAACCAGCTTAGCTCTGGGGCGAGTGGTGACGCTGCGGCCGAGCCGCTCGATAAATACACATGTGTCACATAATGCGCATACCATGTCTGTGTCATTGAAGCTGCAATGAGGATGATAATGAAGCCAATCCAAGACAACCAGGGAACCTAAGAATAAGCAGCAGAGCCCTAGCTCACGCTACGTTATATCCTGGCATTGCCGAGCTAAGCCACTTATAATTTTTTTACTGTTTTTCATCTCTTCTAGTAAATTTGGTTTGGTTTGGACTTGAAACACATTGTAATCAGTCTGGGTCGACAACTTCTGCGAGGAGCGGTGGAAACAAGGCGTCTCAGTTCCAATTACCGTTCTGGATAGCGACGCGTTCGAAGTATCGGGAGTTTTCCCCCCTTGAAATATACGGGGCCCTCCTTGTACGATGTCGTGAGTTCGAATTAACCGATTTCTAATTAACGCGCTTTCACTGTACTAGCACCGCCAGGAATCGAACCTGAGCCTGAAGAGAAGCGGAGTAAGCTACGCTGTAACGTTTTCTATCGCCTGTTGCGAGAAGATCACACATAAGCTATAATTCTTAAGATCCATCTACACGTGGCGATGGTGGCGACAGCGGGTTCTTTTGCATTAAGCGTCTGACGAGTGGGAGAGTGCTGATGGGATGGCACACATGACACAAGAGTGAGGGGAGGCAGCGAGAGAGGGGACGCCATAACCGCGCATGCCGCCCTCTTCCTCGCCCTTCCAAAGACGCTACCCTTCATTTTGTTCCTGTCGACACACGGCAAGGCTAGAGCGGCGGCGTCCGCCGTTCTCGCACGGCCGTAGCCGACGCGGCGACGTTCGGAACGCCGCCAAGGCGAATTCTAGGTAACGGATGGCAGACTCACTGGTTTCACTCTTTGGGGAGCCACGTGTGTGAATTCAAAGGGCGCCGCATAGGCAATTGTTCTGTGGGTCGTTTACAGCTTCGCAGTCCACCCACCTTCACAGCGTGTATTGGAGCCAACCTTTTAGTAAGCGATTTAACATTACCGAAAAGTGAGCAAAAAAAGCGCTTACATACCGTTACTGCGCAACTTACTGAACACGACTGAAAACGGTAGCGAGAGTAGGAGTTTTCTATTTTACAACTGTATTCGCCTTGTTTCATATCAATAAATAAATGACTAGAAATTATTCCCCCTGTTCCCCCTGTTCCCCCCTGTTCGGTCGGTGTAAACACCGACCGAACAGGGGGAAAAGAAAGTGAAACTGTAAGGTAGCGTTCAGGAATATGAAGACGGTCGAGTGTCAGAACATGCACTGAGCACATTGTCGTACGGAGTGAGTGAGTTAGAAAAAAAGCTACCACCTCCGCTCGGGGGAACCCCTGTGTAGATGCGACTAGAGTTCCTGTATATGCTCCCTACGTGCTCCCGTAGGGAGCATATACAGGAACTCTAGATGCGACGCATAGGGGGTTCACGTTGCAGCGTTGGACAGCGGAGGAACGGCGCTGGAACGATAGAGCGGAGCGGCGCAGGCACCGCGTTTTATAGCGCGCATAACGGTGAGGGGACGCGCCGGCGCCAGTGCGTCTGCCGCGGCTATGCCGCAACACAATCCAACACAATCCAACACAATTTACTTTATTCCAATCCAATCCAAGCCAAGCCAAGCCAAGCCCATCCAATCGAATCCAATCCAATGCACCTCGCGAGAGAGTGTTTGCTATCGGAGAGGAGAGGGGGTGAGTGGCGGAGAGCGCAGCTGGCGCGGCGAGAATGGGGGTGGGGCGGACGCCGACGACGCCGGATGCAGGGACAAGGCGGGTGAATGAGATGCGGTCGCATCTAAAACGTCTATTTCACCCAAAAAACTAAACAAGAACAGTTGGCCGCGTATATGCTGACTTAGCTGCAACTTCCGTCGAAAGAACGATGATCGTCTGCTGCCCCTGTTACGTAACTGCCTATCTTCTCTCCCCGCCCACTCTCGCGCTCTTCCCTTCCCCCTAGTTCCTCCAATGATAAACACTGTGAAGGATTGTTCTACTGAATTAATCTCGCCAGCATTCCACTTGTCGCGCCTCCTCCACTGAAAGCTTTTGTTACTTTTGAACTTCTTAAATGCAGCCACGAGGTGTAGAGTTGGGCTCTTGCAGTTAGTGTATTTTGAGGTAGAATCATTGTATTGTAATTTGGAGTCGAATATTTTTTTCAGCGCGTGCTTCTTTATTTGCTATCGCAGACGTCGAGAAATAAAAGAGCACTGCAAACGCTTGCTTGGTTGATTATGAGGTTTAACGCGCCCACGCTGCACAAGCGATGAGGCGCGCCGCAGTGGAGGCCTCTGGATTATTTTTTATCACCTGGGTATCTTTAACGTGCCCAATAATCTTGAACAGACGGGCGTTTTCGCCTTCCGCATCTATCGGAAAAGCGGCCGCCGTGGCTGGGAATCGAACCCGCGTCTTTGGGCTCAGCAGCACAACGCAACAGCCACTGAGCCACCCCTGCGGGTAGCAGTGGAAATATATCTTATGTATTTGTATTTTGTCTCAAATACGACGAATGTTTTTTTTCTCAACAATTCAGACAACCATGACGTGTGTTGAGAAGTTTGGTGTTGCCATATTTAGTGCTTTGGCTAAGTTCTGTGTATAAACTTCTCGTTCAAGAATTCAGTTAGGCTTTCGCCGGATGGCTGTATCAATGGACAGGTAGAACGACTAAAGTTTCTGTCTGTATTCACGCACAGTCGCTAACTAGGGGCTGACTAAACTTAGTAGCCTCGTCTACTCAATCAAGACTTACGCAATTCAGCGCTCACTAGACCCCGACTAACCGAAACCGCATTCAACCACCCAAGTGTCTTGACTAAGTAGTCAAACGGTAGTCGGGACTGTGACGTATTCAGCTAACGCTGCGCATGCGCTTAAGAGATTTCCGCCAACGGAACAGCGGCTGTGGCTACGACTAAATATATCCCTCACCATCGAACTTCTGTCGTTTCGGGTTTTGTTGCCTGTCTTGTCGTCTGCTTCCCGTCAACTCCAATCGGTGTGCTTGCCTGCCTCTTGCCCTGATTGCCTCTATTGTGTGCACAATCCATGACACAGAGACCGTTCGCAGAGTGTAAAAAAAAAACTTCCAAATGACTGATATATCGCTCGACTTCGCAATGCAATGACCAGGGTATGGCGTGTGCTGAGTGCATTACGTATGCGACCGGCGCCGACAGACTACATACAGCTCACAGACAGCCCATTGAGCCGACGCTTGCGTGGTGCGCGCGGCGATAAAACCGTCTATTTTAAAGACGATAGTCTTTCTTGGGCTACTTATACGCAGAAATTTTGGTCTGTCTGTGTGTCTGTCTGTCTGTCTGTGACTCGATTCAGCCACCCGGCCAAAGCAAAAAAAAAAATGCCTGCGCAATCGTCTTATATAGTCATAGCTAAATCTACTCGTCTAAGTCCGGTGTAACGTTCTTACATGTCAACATTGTTGAAGAAGAACAAGATATTACGCAAATATAAGACAACAAATTAATACAGAAGTAATATTTGCAGTGTTCCTTTATAAAAAGTCACACATGCTTGATTTTAGCGAAATTAAATACTTCATCAACTGCAGAAAAAAAAGTCACTCCACCGTCGCCTGCTGTCGCCAGCGGTACTATAGCTTCTTGCGCCATTGTAAGAAATTGCGCAGAGGCAGTGTCGCATCCAAAGGGGAGAAGCGTTTTCGTCGTCCGCGCGAGGGGGCCGGGAGGCCCCTCGTCACCGAGCTGCTCATCCTTCAGGCGGGATGCCGCCGCCACGCCACCACTACTTCAATGTCAGGGTGCCTTCGGGCACGGCGGTCGACGCCATTATCGATGCGGCGGAGGCCACTGTCCCAACGTCCGACCTGTACAGCGTGCAGCACATGGGCGGATTGGATTTTAAAATCGGAGTCAACACCCAGGCAGCGGTAAGGAAGCTTTTGGACGCAAACTTTCTACGCATTGGAAGCAACCTAGTCACCCTCGTACCAGCGAACAAACAATACGTTAGCATCGCCGTCTTTTTTTTTGCCTACCTTTGTTACGGACGCCGAACTTGCGAAAGCTTTGGAACCTTACGGTAAAGTCGTGAACATTGATTCGAACTGCTTTCGTGACAAACCGCACCTAAGGACGGGGATGCGGTACGTCAAGATGGAAATGCGCATGGACAACCCAGTGCCGAACTTCTTGAGAGTCAGCGGCCAAAGGGCCACTTTTGACTATCGAGGGGTGCGGAAAGTGTGCCGGCGGTGCGACCTGAAAGGGCACTTCAAGGCCCAGTGTGCCACCGAGCGGTGTGACAGGTGTGTAGTGTTCGGGCACGCGACGCAAGGTTGTGTGCGAGGTTGTTCGCGGTGCGGCGGGACGCACGCTACGGCCGACTGCACTGCACGCAAGTCGTACTCGATGGTGATGGCTGGAGGATTTTCGGCGGCTTTTCCCCCGCTGCAGGAACGGCGAAAGAATGGCGACCTGGAGCGAAGTCAGGCGATAGAGGTGCACGTGGACGAAGCAACCCCTGAAACCACCGACGACACCAGGAGCGAAGACACGCAGTCTCAAAATACACAGGTAGCTCACAGTGACAGAAACGAGGAGGAGACGGAGCATCAAATGTTCGTAACGGTGGAAGCAAAGGGCGCAAGAAGTGAAGACGGCAGCGAGGCGCCAGCCGGAGCGGGAGGGGAACAAGATGGCGGCAGAGGAGAAGACGGCCGCCATGACAGCAGCAACCGGGCAGTGCTCGGGGCGGAAAGGAGACAAGATGGCGACGGAGAAGATGGCCGCAATGACGACAGCAGCCGGGCGCGACCCGGGAGGAGGGAAGACATGATGGCGGCAGAGGAGAAGGCGGCCGCCATGATGGCGACGGAGACGGCCGCGGAGGCGGCGACAGCATCGAACAAAGCCAAAGGAGCAGACGGGCACCCAAATGGCGAGGAAAGCTGAGCTTGCATCACGACGATGGAGAAAACGAGACAGACACCCACTCCGACATCCGTCCCGGCGGGCCAGGCGCGCAGCAAGGAGACGACGGAAGCGACCCGACGGCCGTGCGGAAGGTGGCGGCGCACTCCGCGCTGCAGGCCGCGGCGCACGTTGCGCTGCCGACCGCAGCACAGGACGACGGGTCTGCTTCGGGAACTTCAACCGACGACGACAGGCTCGTCATAGACGAGCGCATAACCTCCACAAACAGTGGGGACAGTGCAACCAGCACGGACGAAACGGACGGACAGGGAGGGGGGGGGGGGGGGGAGGAGTGAGTGAGTGTAATAGAGCACGTGACGAACTAAAAAGAGCAAGCCGGCAAACCGACAGCGACGCCTCGACAAGCAAGGTGAAAAAGAAGCTCAAGAGCACGGAAAAACAGGGTGAGCAACTGTTTAACTCAGAGGAATGGACGAGTAGCGAAAATTTTGAGGATTATGACGATGATGACATGTGTTTCTAAAACATTGTAATAAGGTTCTTTACATGTATTTTCTTTTCTTTTTCCAAGTGTTTTCGTTAGTTTATCCTCGCGTCTTCGTTCATAATAGATGGTTTTTTTTTTACACGCGCACGGAGTTTGGTTCTTCCTCGCGTCTTCGCTCCTGGTGGTTTTTTTTTTTTTATGCGGCTGGAGGTACAGGTGTGCGCCCCCATCTGTCACTAGTACAAATGGGAAAAATAGAAAATAAGCAATCGCGCAGGCACGGGCCCGAGCGTATAGGCAAGGGCGGTGGAAAGGACAACATTGTTTTCGTGTGTTCCGGTGCCCCATTGGCACCCGCAGATCATGTGAACCCCTTGATGAGCAAACAGACGTGCCCCCAATCGGGGCCACGACTGGGAGTTGTGAGCGACACGCGGCGGGCACGCCGACCCCAAAAACACAGTATCAGGTGGCTAACAGCTGTAACGAAATGCAGGGAATGGAAAGCGTACTCCTTTCACTTGGTTTACGGTTTTAGAGAGAGCTGGAGCTTGCCGGCTGAGGGCGGTGCAAGGCCCGCCCTAAAGACAACGCAGTCAGACAAAGCACCTGTAGGGGACCCTGCATGCATTTCTCAGGCATCTTTTGTCTCGCACTGTTGAGCGTCCTGCTGGAACAGCGGACGCGCCCGACGAACGGGGCTTACCCCAGGGAATTGTTGCGCCTGAAAGGGTGTCGATGGAGAAGCGTGCCCGCAAATATTCAATGACGGGAAAAAGGTCCTGTGTTGTGTGCGATGCGCCTGCCAAGGTAGTCAGGGCAATGCCCCCACCTCCTCCTGTAAAGTGGTTCCGACACTGGTGCCACAGCAAGTGTACAACCGTTCTTGTCAATGCAGTACTAGCAAAAATAGCAGCAGGTGCAAGTGTGTAACTGGCATTTTATTCTAATGTCAAAAATGTTGTTGTTCGTTGTGTTGTGTGTTTTTTTTTAACGAATGTTTTGGTGTCGCCGTCGGTGTGTGAATGCGCGAACCTTGACAATCCATCTATAAAATGTTGAACATTTGGACTTGGAACGTTCGGGGTTTTAGATCGCCCCCCAAACAGCAGCAAATAATAGACCTCGCGAAACAACACAGATGTGACATACTGTGCATACAGGAAACAAATATCAAATCTATTCAGGATGTCCAAAAATTTGAGACTCAGCATGGCCTTAAGGGCATCTTTTCTTTTCCAATGCAGAAGTCTTGTGGAGTTGGCATAATAGTCCTTAATACATCCTTGCTGGCACATAGCCACTTCACCTTTGATACAGAAGGTAGAATAACAGTTTTGGACTTCAACTGGAGTGGTCACCGATACCGCCTAATTAATATTTATGCTCCCCCATACCCTTCCACTGGGAAAAACTTGTTCAAAAATATAGAATATCTGTTTCTCGAAAACCGGCAGGCCATATGCCTTGGAGATTTTAATTGTGTATTAAACCAGGATGACAGGATAGGGCCCTCACATAGGGTAGATTACCAAGGACGGGATTTAAACAAGTTAATACTTCATTTTAATTTAATTGACGCACACTTACTCCTTCACGGAACAAGGGTGCAGTACACATGGCAACAAGGAAGGACGAAAAGTAGACTAGACAGAGTACGTTAGCTCGGTTCTGGCAGACATTGTCACAGAGTGCGAAATAGTGGAAGCTGCAGCATCGCTTCCGCAAATCTCGGACCACAGCCCTGTGGGAATTAAAATAGCTAGCAAAGGAAACCCAAGCAATAATCAAGCCTGGCAGCTGGACACTCGCATACTGTATGACAGGACATGCAAAGCCAGCCTAAGAAACAGAATAACAGCGTCAATCGAAGGCGGCAAGTTAACGACTGGGACTCGTTAAAAGTGGAATGGAAGACCATCTGCATTGACGAGGGAAAAAAGTTGAGGCACAGGCAGTCAGATGAGTTAACAAATATCTTAAAACGAATAAGAATAATAGAACGAGGCAACCCTGCAACACTGCTAATGCAAACCTACCTTAAAGATTTAAAACTGAGACACTCCAGATTAAGCAGGCTTTACTCCACCACTGCCGATGTTCACAGAGCCAGACAATCTCCCAGTGCCAACCCGGAAGTCTTGAGGTACGAACGAAACAGGCAGCTGAAAGCAGAAGCAAACAGGTCAAACCAAGCAAATCTCACACCAGGGGACATTGACAGGTTCATTTCCCACTTTCAGGAAATTACCTCTAGTGAGACAACCAGAGACATCGGTAGCATTACCTCTAGCCCCTACTTAGCAAGTCTTCCTCAATTACCAGATGAGGACTTTGTACGCTTAGTCGCTCCGATTACATTAAAATAATTAACAGAGTCAATGAAGCAACTCCACAAAGGCAAGGCGGCAGGAGTGGATGGATTGCCAGTCGAGTTTTACAGCACATTATGGGACCTTCTTGGACCCTTCCTATGTGCAGTACTAAATGACGTTCTCACAATGCACACAGTACCCCGCAGTTTTAAACGAGGTAGGATTATCCTAATACCAAAAAATGCCGGGGCTTGGAACGAACCTACAAGCTGGCGCCCCATCACGTTACTGGGGACAGATTACAAATTACTCGCATCAGTGCTAACAAGACGACTACAACTTACTTTGCCGGAAGTAGGTCGCGGGTTCGGTTCCCGGCCGCGGCGGCCGCTTTTCTGATGGAGGCGAAAAGCAAAAACGCCCGTGTGTACGAGATTTCGGCGCACGATAAAGATCCCCAGGTGGTCAAAATTAATCCGGAGCCCTCCACTACGGCGCGCCTCATCGCCTGCGTTGCGTCGGCGCGTTAAAACCCCACAATCAATCAATCTACTTTGCCGGAAGTGATTACATCGTGGCAAGCCTGCTCAGTTACAGACAGGAACTGTCAAACCTTAAATATGTTAAACAGAGACATAATAGAGTACACCAAAACAAGACAGGCTAGAGGCTGGCTCATCTCTTTAGATCAAGCACAGGCGTTTGACAGAGTAGAACATAACTACATCTTCGCAACTTTAACAGCCTTCGGATATCCACAACAGTTTATTAATATATTAGTAATCCTTTATGAAAACATGCAGAGCGATCTAGTAGTAAACAAGCAGGTAGCAACTAGTCTGAGCGTAACAAGAGGCGTACGACAAGGGTGCCCACTTTCCCCATTACTTTTTGTTCTAGCAATAGAACCGTTCCTAAAAAATGTTGAAAATAACTCGCATATCCTAGGCTTACAGCTTCCAGGGAGTCAGACAGTTAAAGTAACGGCGTATGCCGATGATGTTACTTTGTATCTAAGGGACGAAGATAGTTTAGTGCATGCACTTAATTGTTTTGAGCAGTATTCCGAGTTAGCTGGTGCAAGACTAAATTGCACAAAAAGTAAAGCCTTAAGCCTAAGTTCATTAGAAAAACAACACATATATGGCATCCCAGTAGTCACACATGTAGAAATCCTCGTAGTTACTTACACGTGAAGCGGGGTATCACTTAAAACATGGCACCAGACACTTAAACAACTCAGGGAGGATGTAAACGAAGCCTTAGCTTACGACTTTCCATACGCGGTCAAAAGGTATCTGGCATTAAATGTTTTTACAGGGAAAGTATGGTATATAGCCGGGACAACTGCCCTTCCTCGATACATAGCGGTTAAATTACATCTGAAGTAATACGCCTGTTCTGGTCGGATAAAACAGCCCTGGTCAAAACCGGGAAACTGGGCTTGCCCAGACAATTCGGGGGGTGGAACATCCCATCTGTAACCAATTACGCCGTGACCTATGCTTTGAAAAGTGTTCTTAGGGTCCTTGATCTGCAGACGGGGCATCCAGCAAGGCAGCTCTGTGTATACTTCTTGAGAGCGCAGGCTAGGTTATTTCTCCAGCATACTCCGGATGGGCCCAAGGAAACTCAGCCACCCCCCTTTTACGCCAAAGTAATAGCAGCATATAAGAAACTAACCACACATAACTCACAAAGAGAAGTAGAAGATATGAGGAACATAGAACTGGCACAGAAATTAGATGAGACGAGTCCTGAAAACTTAGAAGAGAAACAAAAGAACTTTCCTTGGCGCACGCTGATCAATGCAGATGTACCAGGTGAAGCCCAGGACGTAACATGGAAGTACGGGTGATCAGTCTTGCAGACGAGAACTGTCTTAAGGAGATGGGCTACAACAACAACAGACAAGTGTGTGCACTGTAATCAGAGGGAGACAAATGAACACGCAATGGTTCAATGTACAGTCGCCAAAACATTTTGGCTCATAGTGAGTAGGGCATATAGACAACTCCGTATTCGGGACTTCCTGGAGGGTAGACGGTGCCCAAGAAACCCTCTAGCTGTGCTTATCATAACGATTGGTGTTTATGTACTGTGGATGAACAGGTATACTGCTGTAAAGCAATCACGTCCCCGACGTAACCAGTGGAACTTACTGATCCACATGCACACAAAACTAACCGAAAACCTGGAAGCAGAGCTCTTCTTCTTAGGGGAAGAAGAATTCTTGAGAAAATGGTCTTGTCCTTTCATTGAGGTTCAAAACGGGCGAGTGCACTTGAGCTGCACTCCAATACACGGGTTACGCTTCACAGGAACATAAAAGGAGGCTTATAAAAGCGGGTGTGCCTGAGCCACACTCCAATACATGGGCTACATTTCAGGGAAATAACGGGAGGATCATAAAGGTGTGCGCACTTGAGTTGCACCCCAATAACGTACGGGTCAAGTTTACGGGAACATAAGGGGAGGCTTTTAAAAGGCGCAAGCACCTCGGGCGGGGAGACTTTCATCCCGCACCTGTTCACTTGGCGCCTCACTCTACTACAAAGTGTGCAGGGCTCGCAAATGTAAGCCGCGTACTAGCGTTTTTACAGGTGTAAGCCATGTGGTGCGGATGTAAACCGCGTGATTGTGTTGCTACTGCCAAAGGCAGTTCCAATTGCATTATGCAAACAGAGGTTATGTTCAGAGTATCCAATAAGTTTTGTGGCCCCAAATGGGAAGGTGGGCCAAATAAGTCTATGCAGTACAGTCAACAAACCAATGATCGGTTTCTTTTGTATTTGTTTTTGCATTTGAATGTTTTGAAGTTGCGTATGTAGCAAGGAGGACCCGAGTTAATGAAACGTCTTGTGTAAAGGGAGCTGGTGCTTGGGGTGGGGGAGTAGCTCCCCCCCTCCCAGGACACAGGCTGTCCTCTCAGTGCACAATTTATGTACCAAGAAGTGTACGTCATTTGCATTCGTGTTCATGCAATGTTAGTTTTTCTCTCATTTCGTATCTGCTTTGTTAATAGCAAGGATAGATGTCGTCCTGCAATGTAACGGACGGACCGAGTATGTAAACGTGGAAAAGCGTAACCACGAGTGTTTTGTACTTCCTTTTGTTACAAGAGAAAAATTAAAATTCCTTTGTTTTCCACGTTCTGTTTGCCACGCACGTGGAGTAGGGAAACGCGGTTCTATAAACGTTGAAGTAGGGCGCCTCCATTCATTCGCGTCTTCGCCGAACGGCAGCGTTGGCATCGAGACACTTGGCCTGGAGCAGTGGAACACGGTAAATTTAAAATGGTTTAAGGAAACCTTTGGCGTCTTTACCTTGGGAGGAGCGCAACACAAAGGAACATGAGAAGTGAGCGGGAAAGCGAAGGGAGGTATTTACTTCGCAAAAAATTACTCCAACCTCCCCTCGTGGGAACCCCTGTGTAGATGCGACGCATAGGGGGTTCCGTTGTTGTTTCCTTTAGGTTGATTCTCCCATCGCGTGAAACGTGCCGTGAACCCCCTGCCGCGGCTATGACGCAACGTGGCGCGGCTATGACGCAACACAATCCAACACAATCCACTTTAATCCAATCCAATCCAAATCCAATCCACTTTAAGCTAAGCCAAGCCAATCCAATCCAATCCAACGCCCCTCGCGAGAGAGTGTTCGCTATCGGAGAGGAGAGGGGGTGAGCGGCGGAGAGCGCAGCTCGCGCGAAGAGGAGAATGGGGGAGGGGTGCGAACGGACAACAACAACGCCGTATGGAGGGACAAGGCTAGTGAATGAGATGCAGTCGCGTCTAAAAGTCGATAAAGAATATTGTCTTTTGTCGACATTTGCAACGACGGGAGCATATACGCGGCCAATTTTTTTTATTTTACCTCCCTCAGTCGCCGCGACCAACCGCGCATTGGCTGAGGGCGGGAGAGTAAAAATAAAGAAGACAAAGGGCAAGGACCCCGTCACCCGCTCCTGTTGCTCCCCCTGTCTCTTTTTTGTGCTAACACGACCAAACCGACCTACCCTTGATTCTTTGGAATGAGCCTCCGTTTTTGCTTGTTTTCACAATCCAAGGGAGAGTTCATATTAGAGTGGAGGGGACGCGCTGCTCGGCTTGCAACGGTAGCTGACGGAGCTTGATGGGGCGACCGTTAGATCCGCGCCACTCGCGCGTTTTGGCAAAAGGGAGGAGAGAGAGAGAGAGAAAAATTTTATTTCTTCAGCAGAGGCTGATGTGTGGGCGTCGCCCCGTGGAAGGCGTCCCTAGTCCGGGAAGCCTTGACTTCGGCTGGCCGTCCGTGCTCGGGACACCAACTTAAGCTGGATATCCGGGTTCGGGCTGGCCAGGGAAGCCCTCCACTGCTCGAAGGTTGGGTTGTAAAGGGGGGGGGCAAGTCTGGAGTTCGTTGGCACTCCCATATGATGTGGTAGAGGGTGCCAGGCTGGGGACAGTAAGCGCAGAGGGAAGGCTATTGGGTAGGGAAGATGAGGTGGAGGCGGGTGGGATGCTGTCCGCTTATCAGCCGCATTGCCGCTTATATATCATTGTTAGAGTTACCATGTTTCATCAGCGTGTGCGTTTTGCTGTCAGTTACAACGAGCAGTTGGGTGCAAACATTGTTCTTGCAAACACGTTATCTCATATCCCGTTCGTCCAACTGAAACCACTTTTAGAAGACGATTATTTCATTGCGAAAGAAAATTTCCCCTTTAGCAAGTGAAGTGTTCGGATGCAGTGGTCTGTGGGTGGAGCAGGTTGCTGTGCAAATAGCCTGCCCGTGACAGCTAATGCTGGACGCTTCCATGTTTGGAATATTTGGATATTTACGGGAACATTCAGGTTGGTGGAGGGTAACGCGGCAGCATTTGTGTGTTTTTCAAGCGTTTGCAATGTTGCTTACCCATATGGGGCCGTAAATATATAGTTATATATTAATAGTAACTTATGACGGCAGCGGTCGCCTCTAATCTTTGTTTATGTGCGGGTGGTGTAACGATTAATTTATACGGTATAGACTTTGCTGCACTTTTCTTTTTTCTATAGCATTGTGTGTACGTAGCCTCAAGTAGTGTGCACGCAAATTTTAGTGGCATTCCCGTGTGCAACAAATTTGCAACATGCGCGAGGAAAAAATTCTTCGCGTTTGACGTAGAATTTATTTTGATGTGTGAGTTTTATGCTTCGAAATTATCACCCGGTATGCTGTAACGACGTTCGATTGTTATCGTCGGCATTCCTAATCACCCCAAAAAAGCAATAAAGAGATTTCGTACCATCAAACAGTGTCGAGTGCATTGTTTCGCAGTGAGATTGTCTGGACTCTTAGCTAAACCACTACGAGTTTTCGCCCGGTTCAAGTTAAGAAAGCACTGCGTTGATTGTCTGTATTTTTATTGGCGTATGGGTTGTGGGGCCGTTCCGCCGCGCAGACGACACATTCTTTTGAATTCACCGGTCGGTTGAAAGCTGCATTTATGCCGGTACCTTCTTCAACGGGACTTTGCGCGCAATACCTCATTTAGTAGGTTGGATTGCGTGCACACGTCAAAAATTGAGTACCGATGCGGACAACGCTGGTTGCGCCGGGGGTGCAGCGTGCTCCGTCGTTCGCAGCAGCTAGCGCTTCGGCTTGGAGACGTACTCTCGTAGCCGCGGTTTCTCATCCCGGAAACGCCGGCCGTTTCTTATTCGAGCTTCTTTGAGACAGTCACTGGGCGTGTCGGGCGCGTTGCGGTGCAGATATTCGTTTAAAAATCGGCCAAGCTAGTTAACCCTGTAGTACTTACGTTCAGCCAGCCATACGTAGTCACTCCCAAAACAAGTCTCGAGCCCGACTAATATTTTCGCTACTATAGCCTAGTCGCTACCTCAGAATACGAGCAACGCTAGTTACGACTAGTAAAGGTGATCACGTGTCATACTTAATCAATGACGTAGGTTAGTCGGCCGCTAGTTAGGCAATAGTTAGGGGACGCGAATAAGGGCCTGTGTGTTTGGGCAGCAGAAGAAATACTATCGTCTTTGAAAGAAAGGTGGGTGGCGTTTTCTCAGTCCAAAAAGCCGCGAGCTTTTGTGCTGGAGGGATTCGTACGATGAATTATTTTAAGGCTGAAGCCCCTTTAGTGGCCGGGGCTGTTGCCGTCTCCTGTAGTCGTCCTAATCGTCGTCGCATGTAGTCCCGGCATTAAAAAAAAAAAAAAAAAAAAACACTGGGACACTCGTTGACGCCTCGCAACAAAGAGCTTTGTGCTCCATAGACAAGAGACTTTTACCCCAAATCTCTATACCTCTACCCCCAACGGTTTCATCCCCGTTGGCAAAATCGCCAAAGCGCGAAGAATACACTTATACACTGCATGATTCGCCCCTTCCCGGGATTGAGGTTGGTGGAAATAGCCCGGGATTTTTTTTACGTTCAGGCCGCGAGCTGGGGTGGTATTCTCGTTTTGTGTCCTTTTTTTGTCCCTTTCAAAAGTGTCTCTTTTGAGTGAGCCCTGATTGGCTGAAAGCAAACAACCGGATGTGACGTAACGCAAGCGCGGCGGACCAACTGCGCTTGGCTGCGACTTCTTCGAACAGGCGATTTTAATTTCAAACAGACGGTTTTTGAAAGCTGTCGTGTTTGCTCCGATTATCGCCTTGTTGGTTCGCCGGCGGAACAAGCGGTCGAGAACCAATGTAGACGTGTTCAATATGTCCAGAGAAGCAATCCACGAGCATGTAGCCCAAGAAAGACTATGGTCTTTAAAAATCCTCTCCTCTTACATATTTTTTCACTCGTAGAGCACCACAAAAATGTCAACCACGTAAAGCACCATTCCAGGTCCTTGGAAAAGCCCGCGACGACATGCCACAAGTGGGTCGATGCCGCAATACGTAGCTGGACGGTTACCTTGATGCACGGGCGTTGTCACCGACCCCAAACGGAGTCCAACAGCGAAAAACTGAGTAGCCGCAGCATTGTTTACACTTCACTGTCACAAGGAAACAGCTGCACTGCAGCTACAATCTTTGGACATTCCTCCCCTTGCGGTGGAAACTTTGACGTGGTAAAAAAATATCATTGCGTTTAGTTTTTCAAAATACGTTCAAATAAACACATAAAAGATACTCTGGTACGGCTTTATTTCTTTAAAATGTGTTTTCAAGAACAGTTACGGTATTTGAATCGAAGGCTCACTGCTTAACCGGAAGTACGTCACGATGAAAGGGACGCAAAAGGGACGTTTTTAAAAGGGACAGTTAGAACACCGCCCCTAGTCAGCTCGCACTCCCACTGCTCCGGGGTTCGGTAAGAGGGGGGCTTTGGGTGGTAGGGTCATTCCCTCGCGAGTTGTTATGTGGTGCAGGGAGTTTCACAAGCCGTGCAGTTCTAGGGTATTTATTGCCTGATAGAGACGTGTTATAAAGGGGGGGTAGTACAAGGTTTGCAGTGTGCCCAAATCACGTGTCGTGAGCGTTCAGACACGGGTCAGGTGGAAGATAGTCAAAGCGACTGCATCAGTAGTGGTGTAAAATATTCCTTTAGTTCAAAAATGAAGAAATGATCTCCCTTGCGAACCATGTGGTTGTATGTCCCAGGAGCTTGGGAAACGAATGAGAGGGCGGTGCGAACAAGACCCGATAAGGCTATCGTCTTTCCCACTTAAAGGCGACGCTGCGGCGTCCTCCAAATTTTGCTATCACAATCCTAACGACCCGTTCCCACTTGCGATACGGCCGGCATCTGCGAGGGATTTCGGCTGCTTTCGCCGGCACGTACGGCTCGAGACGGGACATGGGAAGCAAATACAGCGATTGGCCCCCGTCGTCTTTTGTGCCTACCATCACTCTTGCAGCTGAAGAGATGCTGCTGCACGCTTTCCAGGCTTCCCATCCCGTAATAAGAGCCCGCATGTTCGCCTTCGGTGCACGCCAATCATAAAAATTGGACCGGTGGGTGGCGGTTAGTGCAGTTTTGTCTAGTAAAAGCTCGGTTTTCGCGCCGACACCACCCAGGGACAGCGCACACAAGTGCATTGCCACACAAAACATGGACGCTGTCGGTCGCAGTCGACGCTGCGGGCTTGCGCGCACAGTTAACTTAGATGCAGCCAGCACCTCCTAGTGTATGTCTGGGGGCACACGCACTCGAAGGAAAAAATTGTTAATAACGGCGGCACTCGAGGAGCGTGACGCGTAGTCATAAAAAGTACAGTCCAATTCACGTCCTGGCGTCGCTGTGCCACGTGACCCGGCCCGTGAGACCTCACCGGTTCCAAGCAAGCACCGGCATGAAGGCACAGAAAAAAAAGTGCTGTGTGTCACGTGCTACGGCTAACTATGGCTGCTCGGGAAAGGGTAACATGGAGGGAGCAGCGTCAACGGAGGTGGGCTAGCTTGCGAAGTATGCTTGCGTGGCGTCAGGCCGCCTTCCAACATTGTTTTTACTCCATGGCACATGCGTTTATAATTTCCCCATATCCCACTCTACGCAACCCTCCCGTTGGAACGAACGAACGATTTGACGATTGCAGTTCTCAACTGCACGATGCGCTGGTGTCGATGCCGGTAGAACTCGAAGCAACGGCGTTCCTGGCCACCGTATCCAACTGCGGACACATCGAGTGAACAGTGTCCCTCGTCTCAGGGCAGCAGTAGCCTCCCCTAACCATGTGCAGCGTTCTACCTCCCCTGCGTTAACACACCCCGTCCTACCTCCATCAATCCGCGGCCTCCTCAACCCCTCCCAGCTCGGAACTCGCCCACCTTCGCGCTTACCGTGAGAGTGTGGTCACCCCTCGACGTCATCTTCAACCCGACGCAAAACAACGGCAAGTAACCATTCCGTACTCATACGCCCTCCCAGGGCTCCTGTAAACACGCTGCTCCCCGTGTAAGGAGCGCATCCAAGACCACCCCCCCCCCTATTTGTTGATCTCGCGACGCCCCCCTCTTACTCCCCCAGTAAAACCCACTCAAAGGTGGCCGATCCTCGGGGTCTTAAGATTATATTTAATAATAATTCGTTATTTTTATCGTCTGCAAGGATGAATTCAAGGAAAAATAGATGTACGAGCAGCCTTAGAAGCTCCTCCCTCTTCCCCAAAGTGACGTACAATATGTCATGTTGTAATTTTAAGCAGCATACAGGGCAAACATAAAACAGACCAACGGTGCCAGTTTTAAGGAGTTTGTTTACTGCTTTTGGCAATCAATTCGCCTAAATTAAAGCATCCGTTGCCACACCCAAAATGCTATTGCCACCATGAACCCGCAGTTAGCCAAATTCCTTCCAAAAGTTCTACTTGCCGCAACAGAACCAGAGCCGCAGGCCTTGCGTGTCACCTTCGTACACTCGCATTCCCGCCACCTCTTTAGTCAATCTTTCTGCTAATAATGGCGAATCCCCTTATGCCGTCTCGTCCTGCTGGTCGGGTCCGGCAGTGACATTAACGCGGTTTCTTATCGAATCGTGCTAACCGCCAACAGCATCAATCACCTGGGCTACTGATCGCACACTACCCCTGTGTGATTGCTCAGCAAGAGACGGAGTGGCCTACAAAAAAACAGGCTATTGAGTTGTTCACTCTAAAATAGTGGAGACCGATGCCCCTGCGTGGAGAGGCGTGACTACCTTAGTTCGAGGAAATATCCCAGCATGCCAAGAATACCTTATCGCTTTGGCCTGCGAATGTGTATTCATCTAACTACTACCTGCCCGTAACAAGAAAAAACAACAACGCCTGCACATACCCAGCATTTATCGTGCCATCAACCGGTCGCAGATACTCGCGTTACTTCTGCAGAAGGCCTGGTCTTATGCCCAGGGCCACCCGCTGCCTACTGTCGGCGATTTCAACGCCCGCACACTGAATGCGAGTATCCGCATGTGTTGCGCAAAGGCCGTGGGCGGCTCTCTACGATCTTCTCACGTCAGATGAGCCTCCTTAAGAACCCTGCATGCCCTGGGTGGCAAAAGAACAATGTCCAGATTGCCGTCCCTCGTGATCTGGCAATCACATATAACTTCACTTGCGGCGTCTGGCGCAACACTGGTCATAATATTGCAAGGGATTACTATGTGGTGGAAACCGCCATTGACGAGAGACCCCCACTGCCTAGCATCCGTTCGCAGAATCTGTTTGACTGGGACGTTTTCTTATCCCTCTGGGATCGGAAGCTACCCGACCATTTTCGAGATTTAGATGACTAGACTGCCAAGCTCCTCGAGTAACGTGATGGTGCTACACAAACCGTCTTCGAACAAGCACACCTCGATGTCGTTCGTTCTGCTCACCTCCACTTATGAGAAGCCAAGGAGGCCCTTGCGCTCCGACTCCAAAATAAAATCCACTACCGCCCTCTCCGTTGTCGCTTGGTTAAACTCAAAATTTGTAGCCATGCGACATACCAGAATACCCAGCATTGGAATGCCCTTTGGGAATACATGGATGTCAACATGAAAGGTCCTGAATGAAACCAGGCGCAAACGTAACAGGACGCAGAAAGGAGTACACAGGACGTTTTGTTACGTTTGCGCCTGGTTTCATTCAAGATGCATTTCCAACTCGCCCAGCTTGGAACTCTTCTGCTATGAAAGGTCCGCAGATCTGGAATATTTTCCCTGCCCTCCTTAATGCAGGGAAGAATAAAAGAATATTCAAGGAATGAAACGACCACCCTTCTTCACAAGTTACCGGGTTCTGAGCAGGAGCATCATTGACTCCTTCAGAACCTCCGTATTCCGTCTGCTTCCCCCCCTTTCTCGCCGGTATTGTACCTGCGATGCCAACGAGATCTTGGCTCGCCCCATTTCGGTAGCCGAATTAAGGGCTACTTTGAGTTCGACCAGCCCCCGGTCGTGCGGCACCACCTACTAGCTTCTATGGGACGGAGCAGCCTCTGAGAGCTTTCATAAACACAGTGTGGACCTCGGGTGGTCTTCCTCCTGGAAAAGAGCAAAGATCTCGCTCATCCCCAAATCAGGCAAAGAGTTGGCTCTAGCCCATCTCAGACCCATTTCCCGAACCTCTTGTCTGCTCAAGGTACTTTAACACGTCATCCTGGCCCGTAGACAAGCCTATTTGGACGATCAGGCTCTGCTCCCTTACACCATGCTGGGCTTTATTCCCAGTCTCTGTAAGCAGAAGGTGTCCCCTAATTTAGGTAAAAAAAGAGAGCTATACCACTTTGAAGCCTCAACTGGAGTATCATGTCGATGTAATCGAGGACGACACGAAAGCACTCGAACTTTATCGCCAGCGTCGCCCGTGCCGTGTACAAGATCAAGAGAGCCGTTCGGTTGCTGTCGCTCCAGTTCCACGGCCTCTTTGGCATCTCGCATCACCAGGCAAAGGGAGCGGAAGCACTGAGAGGTTCCAACAGAGTTTTTTACGAATTCCAGCTTGTCTCGCTTGCCCTTGTACATATTTCAGTTTATTAGCTGATAATGGTGACACACCGATGTAAAAATGTCGAATTCAAAATTTTGCCCTCACCGAAACGTTGTCTCATCAGTAATTAAATTTTTAACTGTAATATTTACTTATTCTTGAAAATTGCAGATCTGTATTCAGCCTGCATAAGCCGCATGGCTTAGGAGCGTCGCTGGGAAGTTTCAGGAGGACACAAATTCGGACATCAAATAATGAAACCATAAGTCCACATACATCGCCAAACATAACACAGCAAGTGGCGTGCAGAAATATTCAAGTAAAAGAAACAATGCAAATTGCGAAAGGGCTTAATGCCAACATAAACAACACAGACATTGGTACCGTTCATACGTGCGCAAAGAAGATTTTTAATAGTTCCAGCTACATGCATAACTGCGTAGTGCACTCTTTGAATGTCTGGAATAAATGACCTCAATAATGTTCCTACCTCTTTGTGTTACGTAGTCGCCACTGGATCCGTTGTAATTCCGTTACAGAACTATGGGACATAAAGACACGGGTTAAAGGCACGGGTTCTTTTGCGGTAAAAAGTGTATATGTGCAAACACAAACTTTTCAATGTTTTAGGGGCTACCTTTAAGCTACACAACTTTAAATTGATTCTGATAGGAGTGTTTACACAAGGCATCCAATGTAAATTGCCTTTGAGTGGGCAGAACGTGCACGTGTTTCATACGATTATTAATATGTTCACCAGTAAATGAAGATTCGAAAGTACAGTTTTTATGGATGCTTCACAATTTAAAACGCTTGTTGAGATATCGAATTGATTTATTTGCAAATATTACCCATGCAAATGCCGAAAAAAAAATGGCGCAGTTTCCCCAGTGAACCACTAAAGCGGAGTATCTGTGTTTTTGTACTTAAAAAATATTCCCCGTGGCCCCAAAAGTCACTGAAATGGCTCTTTACATTTCTAGCGGGCGCCGAATAAACAAACGCTTGCAGTGCGAGTTGTGCTTTAGAGGAAAGGCGCCGTGTTACCTCCACTGACCAGTCTATTACGTCGGTGGAAACAGCGCAACGCCCTTCCGCGGCGCATAACTCCCGGAGTGCAACGTCCACGCGAAAGGATAAGGAAACTAGATATGCGTCCCGCCAGACTTTCGCAACGAGGCAACAAGATGTGATGAAAGCAACGGAAGGGCAAGGCGTACTGCACACGACGGCAGTTGTTACACAAGTTATTACCTGTTGGTATGAAGCGCATTCTTGCGATACTTCAACATACTTTTCATTATCATTATCGTCATCATAAATATAACCATCAGCCTGTTTAGGTCCTTCCCCACTGACCTTCAACTGCTCCTAACCTGAGCTGCCGGAGTTCAATCTTTGCCTCGAAATTTTCTTATTTCACCCATTCATATAGTTGATGTCATTCCCTTTTTTCTATTCCCACCTCTTGGTATACACGCTGTAATCTTAATTGTCCACTGGCTGGTGGTTCGTCAAACCACATGCCCTGCCCAAGAACATTTCTTTTTCTTTATTTGAACTATGATATCATTACCTCGAGCTTGTTCCCCAATCCGGAAAGCTAGTTTCTTGTCCCTGAGTGCCATTCCTAACATTATTCGTTTCATGGCCCGTTGAGCCGACCAAAGATTTTTTTTTTCCGGTTATTTGTGAGGCGCGAAGCTTCTGCCCCATATTTCATCCCCGGCCGCACGCATTGTTTTTAGATGCGGAGCACCTTAGGACCACACAATGCCCGTCCGCGTCCATCCGTCCGCACACTAACATCAAGCAAAAGTTAAGCGAAATTGGATTTGAGCCGTGAGTTGCAGTTTCATTTAGGGAACAATCACTCACGGCTCAAATCGAATGACGGTCGGGGAGCAAATCGGTTATCACTCGGGGCGCAACTTGGACGTCATTTGGAGTCCCCGTACTCCGCACCCTCGCCATCATCCACGGAGTGGAGATGCTGCCATTTTATATTCTTTTCAGTGTTAAAGGTAAGTTACTTTTCAATATTTGCTTGTTCTGCCCGAGTGCACCCCAGCCCGTGACTATTCTGCACCGGATTTCTTTCTGGTGGTTTGGATTGACGACCCGCACATGGTAGCCATAGTCTTGTACTTGTTCTTCGCTGAGTTACCTAAGCTGTAGAGAGCGCTTTGAGTATACGTATAGATCATTGCTTTGGATTTGTTCGTTTTATTTCTAGTCCCACGACCAAGGTTTATGAATGAAGTTCCTCGAGCATTTTTTGCAGGCTTTCTGCGGGCTCGCTTTGCCAGAGTATGTTCGTCCGCAAACCTCAAGTGGCTTAAGTATTCTCCGTTTATCCCTATTCTTGAGTTGTCCCAGAAAAGCGTTCTGAATACCCCCTCCAGACATGCTGTGAACAACATAGGCGAGATGGTATCTTCCTGTCGCGAATTTTCGCTTTTCTTGTGAAAGATTACCTTGCCCCTAGGTCAATTATAAAAGCCGTCTAAGAGCCTTATGCAGGTCTCGTCTGTGCTTCCAGTACTTTCAATGCTTCCTGTGCTTTCAATGCTTCCAGCACTGCTGCCATGTTTCTACAACAAAACCCTTTTGCATAGTCCATAAATGCTACGTAAAGAAGACTAATATTCTGTGGGGATCTTTCTATTACCAATTTTTTATCATGGATGTGACCAGAGTAGGATTATCCAGGGTTCAAAGCATTAAAATTAACCAGCAACTCCAGGTTTAGCCCCCACCCCTACCCCCCTTTCCTTCGAGGTCTGAAAAAAACGACAGACTTCGTGCTTTGGTTCAAAAAAGGTTAAGCTTCCTGGTGATCTCCCCCTCCCCTGATTAAGACGGCCATTATTTGTTTCAATAATGAAGGCTTAGAAAAGGGTCTTCGTTGCCTTAAGTGCATAACCTCGGATTCAGCACGCAGCTGCTTCAATCTCAGGTGACAACTTTGCACTCGCCCAAAACCATGCATCGGGTAGGGCAACGCAGCGGATCCAGCTGATGAACACAGAGAGGAGCGGGACTGGCATTGCCTGAAGGATCAATGCTTAATATTTAATCAACAAAGTGTCCCCGCAAAAGGCAAGAAAACGCTTGAAGAAACCTACAGGCCTATCTTCCTTGTCTTAAGGAATAAATAGCAAAAGAAAACGTGGTAACAGGTAAAAGCACTCTTTTTAAAGGCTGAATATCACGCTACCCTCCTTGCTCTGAACAACAGGTCCGCACCCCTCCCCCTACACTATATAAAAATAATACTTACCGGCGCCAGGTTTCGATCCCACGACTCCGCGGGCGGAACGTAAGGTACATGGTGCTCTACCCACTGCGCCACAAAGCCGACACAGAGAGGAAGGTTACGAACGCGCCTTATATCCTTGACTCATTCAAACTACGTCAAGAAGCTGCTGATACAACGCATTCACTACCTGTGGGCGGAACGCGAGCTACAGAGAGAGAGAGAGAGAGAGAAAGACTTTATTCAATGCCAGCAGAGGGGAGGTCCGGGCTACGCAGAGCCGCTCCCTCCCCCCGACGCGTTTACGTCGCCCTCGGGACTAGGCCCCGCCGGCGTCGGCGAGAACGGCGTGCGGAAGGTACTCGGGAACTCGGCGGCTCGGTGGTTGCCGGCCGGACTCGCCGTCGCCGCCGCCGCGCGGTTGGTTAGTACTCGCGCGGCGGCGTCCGGCGTCTCGTTGCGGTTGGGGAGACCGCCGCCCACGTCTCTGATCTCCGTGTGCGCCGGAAACCACCGGAGGTTGGTGGCCGGCACCGCTTCACTGATCGCTGCACGACACCTCACAACGCGCACTGCACATTCATACACGTTGTTCTTAGCGTAGTTCGCGATGGCCGAGCGCGAGTCACTGATCACTGTGGTGCATCGCGGGTCCGTCAGCGCCACTGCGATCGCCGTCTCCTCATGCTGCTCTTCCCACTGCGCCACAAAACCGACACAGAACCAACACCAACACCACGGAACCGCACTATGCTCTGCATTTACACGTGTCCCTCGCGCGGGGGCATGCGACGAAGGATTTTTTTCAGACCTCGAAGGGAAGGGGGGTGGGTCTAAGCCTGGAGTTGCTGGTTAATTTTGATGCTTTGAACCCTGGCTAATCCTCCTCTGGTCACATCCATGATGAAAAATTGGTAATAGAAAGATCCCCACAGAATATTAGGCTTCTTTACGTAGCATTTATTGACTATGAAAAAGGGTTTTATTGTGGAAACATGGCAGCAGTGCTGGAAGCATTGAAAGCAATTATTCGAGTGCCGTTGCGAGATGCCTTGTTGTCCTCCGAATGGCGTCTGCCTCGAATTGCTTCCTTCCGAATGCGTGGACGGGTCAGTGCAACGGCTATCTGTAGATGTTTTGGGAAACTGTCCGGATCCCTCTCGTTAGTTTCCTGGATCTAAAAAAAATTGACAAAGAGAGAAGGAAGGTAGGGAGAGGGTGAGGAAAGTGAAATAAGTTTTGTCAACGCAAACCTTTTAAAATATCGGATGTGTGCTCATCGCACCACATGCAGTCAGGAGGAAGGGGTTTTGCCCAACATTCAATTCGTTTTCGCAGTATGTGATTATCAGCATCAGAATCATAAGCCGGCCAAGATATACATACAAATAGATGTCGGGAATGCAGCGACAACGCAGGATGAATCGTGTAGGTCAAGGGAACTTATAGATATAAACCAAGAAATGGGGATTCTTAAAATGCCGCCACTGTAACGGTATTTGTATTCTTAAATTTATTTTGGCCTGTTCCGAAATGAATAATGCCTACGCTTCAAAAAGCTGTCTTAATCAGAGAGTTTTAGCATAGCGGTTAGCGTACGCTACGCTACTGGTTGCGGGTACCCGGACCCAATTGGGCATGTGCGCATTCGTTCTGTCGTCCGCATTCATTTCCGAGAGGGGTGGCCCGCATCGCCGTGCCCAAGCGCGCATGTACATTCGGGTCCCGGTACCGCCGTTGGTGTACCGTAGCGTACGGTGGCCGCTCTTTATTGTGGCGCTTGCATTCTGACATTTGAATTGGGTTACCAGTTTTTCACTGCTTTACAAAGCTATTTTTATATTAACGCACGCTGTGCCGTTTCCCCCCGTCGGCTTCTGCCTTACCTCAAATCCGTGGAGAGAGGGGTGGGGAAGGCGTTCGTGCGAAGGGAAATGTAGGGGCGATTGGGGAAGAAAATCGACGTGTGTTGATGGCTGGGAGGGCGGGTGGACGAGAGGGTGTTTGGACAAATGAAGTCAGGTGAGAAGCAGAAACGTTTGACAAAATCAGAAGAGTACTCGCAGCATCACAATCATACCATGTAGTTTCTGTTTGAATTTATAACAACTGTACCGATTTTGAGAAAGAGTTTGCGCCCATTTTATAACTCGCTGTCTATAGATACCAAATGATGTTTTCTTGCAACGCTGGTTATCATTGATCCTGGTAGCTCTGGCTGTATTGAACTCGCCATCTATCCTGCTTTAAATTCCTGGCTATCGAACGCTAATTCTACTTGTTTAAAACAACTGAATATCGAACTGTCAATGAGTTACAATATATTTATTTAACAAAATATATTGTAATATATAGCAGCGGACAAAGTCGGGCGATAGCTCTGGAGGAAAGGAATTGGAGCGGCACGGGTACGGATGAAGGCAGAAAAAAGAAAGCTGTGCGAAGGGTGAAATCACCCGAGAGCCACGAGCCACGCTTATCAAAAAAAAAATTCCCCCGCATTTCCCCGAGGGGGAGAATGTGAAAGTGCGAATGCACGGTTGTCGGCCCGCTTGCGGCGCTTGCGCTCGGCCCCCGCAGCCCACCGCCTCGCCGCCTTCTCTTCCATCTCTTCCATCGGGTTTGTAGTATCACGTGTACACCACGCAGTTATCAAGCCGCTATAACGCCGCTGAGTCGCCAACGCACGCCGCTGACGACGTAGTTTGAATGCGTTAAAGATATAAGGCGCGTCACTAACACTGATATTAGCGTCGCGTCCGTGGCTTGGTCGGTAGAGCGTCGCGCTGCGGCCGCAAAGTCCTCGGATGGAAACCTGGCGCCGGATGCTGTTTCTTTTTTAAATATAGAGGAGCACTGCGGACGCAGCCGCCGCCGGCGGCGGTGGATGGTTTGGGGTCGCTTATAAAGTGCATTCGCACTTAAAAACGGTCACTGGTGTAATTTCGAGGAGTTTTACGTTGCCGCCACGCCTAATATTATTGGCGCTGCAGTCGTACATGGCTCCCACGGTGGCACCGGGCTGCCTGGCTTCGCTTATGCTTCAGCCGTGGCACCAAACGCGGGACGCTTTTCTCAAACTGCGTTCTTTTTCCACGTTCCTCACATCGAAATAAAGGGCAGCGTTTTGCATTTCAGCATTAATCACGCCGATGTGTGACGTTACCAGTTGAACGGATGGCTACCGAAGAATAGTGCAGAAGACATCCTTGAGCTCCAAGTGATCCGGGTCTTCATGCACCCTAGAACAACGCGGTTTCCGTCTCAACCAGAGCATTTATACAAATCGCGCGAAACCTTCTTTCACCGAAGCTATTTAGGTTTTAGATGCGACGCTCAGAGCATCTCTTGTCGGCGGCCCTGTCCTTCCTGCGTGCGTCTGTTGTTGTCCGCGTGCGTCCGTTGTTGTTGTTCGCAGCCACTCTCCCCCTCTCCTCTCCGATAGCGAACACTCTCCCGGGAGGGGCATTGGATTGCATTGGATTCGATTAGATTGGCTTGGCTTGGATTGGCTTGACTTGGATTGTATTGGATTTGGATTGGATTGCATTAAAGTGGATTGTGTTGGATTGTGTTTCGTCATAGCCGCGGCACTCTCTCTCTCTCCGCGGTCTCCTATCCTTCGGGCGCGCTGCGCATATAACACGCGTGCCGCTCTCCGGCGGCCTCTCGGTCGACGGTTGCTCTCCGCTTGCGCTTGAACTTCCCTTAGCGTCGCATCACACGAGGGTTCCCGGGACGGGAGGTGGGCGTAATTTTTTGAAAATGTTCGCGCCCGCGCACAGAGTCGCTTCGACAAAAAATTTTCCACCTTGCGGCAAAGCCACGCTCAGGTATATTTCCGGTACCTCTCAATCTAATGTAGCCATCTTGCAGAAAATCATGAAACAGCCGCTAGTACGACTGTATGAATACGCAGACGTTCATTAACTTGTAATATGTAGTTTACACTGCAGTTGCAGATGTTCCATAATTCCAGTCCGCTATTAATACATGGTCGTCTACGTAGGTTAGAGAAAACTGCAGTTACTCCTGTGTATCGCACCTGTCCCGAAGCCTAATAAATGGCAATTAGCCGATAAAAGTACTCCACCATTACACTGAATCTGATTTACTTCACCCAATTAGTGCACAGTTAAGATAAAAATTTTGTAAAACACCAGTCTCCTGTCCAGCCTTCCTTTTGGCAGGACACGTATGGCGCGTAGATTTAAAATTACGATTTCAAAATTTCCAGGGCCCTATCTGTAAATCAGTTTCGGGTGAAGGTCCTTTACGTGATGCATTTTTATTTGTAATAAAAATATATATCGGTTGTCATCCCTTTAAACTCGCTTGTTTAAAACTGCCATCACGTAATGGTTACAGGTGTGTTATTTGAGCGGTTTGTTTACCGGGCATCTCACATTCTGTGAACGTTTCACACGAAGCACAAGATGCCGCAGAACTCTTGGACTGCTCCAGTGCGTCTCCGTTGCAGGGGTGGATGACTGTTACACGTATCACTAGAGCAAGCGAGTAGTCTCGAGTCGATACCTCCAGTCCAAACACATGCGTATAGTCGAAAATAACAAATTGAAAACGAACGTGATGTATAAATTCAAACGTTACACTCAAAATGAATAACACACCCACAAAGCCTCGCACTGTAAAGAACTATAGGTAAGTTCTAACTATATGTACAGTCATCGTCTCCTCTTGCGCGTCGGTAACGGTTAAAGTTCTACAGTACTGGTACTCGAACCTCTGCGATGTGGACTGCGCTGTACAGTCAGATGGCGGCTGGATGAAGCGCTTATCATGGCTCGCAGCGAGTCCCAACGACTCGTGCTCGTTGCTAGCCCCCGGTGTCACTAGGCGCCAGAGATTTCACTGCTCGTTCGAATGGCGTGCCGTCTTCACGCTGCCGGAGCCACTGGTGCGTTGGGTGGCACAAAACCAGTCTAAGGAGCGAAGCCTCTAGCATTCGGGGAGGGCACGGCGCAGCAGGACCAACCGTCCGGCTTTGGATCCCATTCCGCTTTGATCGTTTGATCCTAGTCGTCCTTCTCCACAGCTGGCTTTTTGCCGTGTCCGGCTCTAATCCATCGACACTTTCATTTCCGTGTATTTTCTGTTTTGGGGGCGAAGCTCCTCTTGCTAGGGCCCTGTCCCGTTCCTCGTTGCTGCCGTGTACATACCGCTGATGATGATTATGGCAGGATGCCCCTAGGGATTGGCCAACCAAAGATTGAACGAAGAGGTCAAAACGTTCAACGTGTTCGTTGCTACCCAACAAGGAGGAGAAGAAGAAGAAGAGGTTGTCGTTCGTCGTCTGCGAACTCAAGACACGTACCGGGGGTACGCGACACAAGACGCTCTGCAGAAGGCGACGGCCAAGGTGGCTAAAATGTCACACAGCGAATTTCCCAAGTTACCCAGGGAGATTCTCATCGTCCCAAACAAGCCCTACATAATCAGCACAAACATCGACGTCGTCGACCGGCTTGTCAACGGAGCGGTGGGAAGTCTCAAGCTTTGCGAGCGAGGAGTGGTGGCCTTGACGAGGCGGCGCCCGGGTTCGATCCCACGACTCTCTGGCCGAGACGGGAGGTACGTGGCGCTCTTCCCACTGCGCTACAAACCGAGACGCGAGCATGGCTACGAACGCGCCTTATGTCCTTCACTCATTAAGATGGTGCGCGCCGTCAAGAAGACCTATAACAATGTGTCGAGTGCCACTGACGCGGCGGCGCCCGGTTTCGATACCACCACTCTTTGGCCGCGACGGGAGGTACGTGGCGCTCTTCCCAGTGCCCTACAAACCGAGACGCGAGCATGGCTACCAACGCACCTTATGTCCTTCACTCATTCAGATGGTGCGCGCAGCCACGAAGACCTCTACCACGGCGTCGAGTCTTTATATGATGTGTGGGCGAATGTTTTACGGTTTTACCAATAAGCATTTTAGCTTCGCCCCTCTCATCATCATTCACTTCGTGGAGATGGCGGGATTTTTTGATGGCCATCTTCATTGGTATAACTTCAAAATTCATCTAGCTATTTTTCCATTGTTATTGTCTTTGTTGTGGTTCCTCAAGGTATTTCTATTAGCTAGTTCCTATTCTTTCTTCTTCTCTTTTCATCATTTACTTCTTTTGGGTGTGGGCAATATCTTTTAGGCTATGGGTGAGCTCTTCTTTCTCTTTGCTTCTCTTCGTTCCCCTCTATTCACCACATAAAAATTATGTAAATGACGTAAATGAAATCGTAAATACTAATACGGTTATTTCAGGCTTAGAGCCTGCTGAAGCCTTTAACACGTACTTTATAAATCTTATAAATAGCTCACACAACAAGTCTGTTTCTGATTATTTAACTGTGGCGAATAAAAATACTGCTTTTGAGAGTCCAACAACGCCCCACCAAATACACACTCTTCTCCCATCCATAAAACACAGCAATGCGCGATATTGATGGTCATATTATCAAGCCAATAAAATTTGTTCTAGATCGTCTTTGACCTGTCTTGAACCATATCTTTAACTTCTCTTTGAGCTCCGCTGTGTTCCCAGAAAAGATGAAACTAACCAAAGTAGTAGTTACACAAAAATCTGGAGACAAAAATATTTTTTTCGAATTACAGACCGGTTTCAATACTTTGAATATTTTCAACAGCGTTAGAAAAGCTCATCTGCAAGAATAATATCTTTCTACGAAAAGCATTTAATATTATCCCCACGTCAGTTTGGCTTCCGTAAGGAAATGTCTACAGAGTGTGACCTATTAACCCGAAGTGATATCATTAATAAATCCTTTCAAAGCAAAAACTATAATTATGGGAATTTTTGTCGACTTCTCAAAATCATTCCACTCGATAAACCACCGCCCCCTATCAGAAGAATTGGAGTATATTGGATTTCATTGTGTTGCACTGAAACTTTTGAATTTTTATTTAACTGACATGAAACAGTGTGTCGAATCTGCTACTTTCTTCTCTAGTTTCAAAAATTTGACTGCTGGAGTCCCTCAAGGGAGCATGCTTGGACCAATGTTATTTAATTTAAATATTAACGATCTTGCAAGCATAACAAATCAAACTTCCTTTATAATTTACGCCGATGACACAAGCCATTTTTTACAATCTGATAACCCCAAAGAACTGTGTTTTAGTGCAAATACCACGCTTAAGTAACTAAACCGCTGCAGTAGGGTTAAATCCTTGCAAATAAATAGTATGAAAAATAGCTGTTGTAACTACGCCGTATCATACACATGTTGAATGCAATTTTTACCTTTATATTTGTAATAACAGGATTGAAGTAATTCCGGAAGTCAAAAGTTGGGTGTTATTTTTAGCCAGCATTCACTATGGAATACGCAAGTAAAGCGGGTACTCAGGAGTCTGGCAAAGATTCATTGTATTCTGTGCAAATTTCGTCATATTTCGCCCATAAAAATAAAACTTATGGTTTATAAAGCCTTTTTCCCTTCCAAAATCCGTTATTGTGGTTTGGTTGGGGCACAGCATCGAAGAATAATATAGACAACATCTTCTCTATTCAAAAGAAAGCGCTTAAAATGTTGCAAACATTTCATATGGTATGTCATTACACGATTACTCTAATTCCCTTAATATCGTACCCGTCCACGATTTGTACAATTTTATCTTTCTGGCTAGTTTTAAAAGGAACTTAAAAAGTAATATTACCGCATTCCTATCACTATGCAACCTGAGAAAGGTTCCTGATACAGGATACACGTTTCAAAATGAAGCCACTTGGTCGGTTCCTTTCTCTAGAAGCAATCATGGGCTAGGTAACATTGATAACCGTATATCTCGAATACTAAATTACATGATTTTAGAAGGTGTTAACATAGAAAGTATATCTATATCCAAATTAAAGCATTATTTTATAAATTGCCATTCTTGAATTGTACATAAACATTGTGGTTAAAAGCGTTGTGGCACGTGAATAAATGGATGTGCTCAAGTTTTGTTGTGTTTTTGCCTGATTTTCATTTTCAATTCATAGCTCTAATTCACTGAGTCGTAGAATGCTGTCACATAATTTCTCTTTGAACATGATACGGTTCGCATTTTGTACATTATTGTGTTGTTTTATGTTTCCATATTTTGGGATACTTGATTTTCCTTCTTTATTTTTTTTGATACTTCATTTCTTTCATTCTCTCATAAATTTGGTCACTGCAGTTTTTTGTTAGAAATATGTAAGTTAGCACTGTTTTTACCGCGTTTTTTTTTGCATTCCTGTAGCTGGTGTTTCCTATTATTGCTGTTTTCAGTAACATTACATAATTTCTTACTCTACTGTACAATGTGTATTTCATTTTATTAACAGCGGCACTCTGCCCAAGCACACTGGCTTGTAAAGGCGGATGGGACCCAGTCAAGCTGATATAGCATAAGCTTTCTGTCCCTCTCCCTGAATTTTTTGCTATTGATAAATGCAAAATAAACTGAATTTGAATTTGAAACGAAAATAACCTGCAGCGGTAGCTCACTGGCTGGGGCGTTGTGCACGAGGACGCGGGTTGGATTCCCGGCCGCGGCGGCCGCTTTTCTGATGTAGCGAAAAGCAAAAACCCCGGTGAGTATGAGATTTTGGGCACGTTAAAGACCACCAGGTGTGCAAAATTAATGAGAAGACCTCTACTACGGCGCGCCTCATCGCCTGCTTTGCGTCGGTGCGTTAAACTGTACAACCAATGAATGTAACCTAAAATATTTCTTTTCCATAAAAAAATACGCGCCCAGACATCACGCTGAAAGCAAGCACACCTAAGAAATCAAAATGAAACCAAAGAAATCAAAATGAAAACGGTGCAAACGCAGATTGCAATGAGTATAACTTCCCTAATAATTTTCCCCCTTTTGTTTAACACTTTTAAATTAAAAAAAAATGAAACCAAAGAACATGAAATGCTTCGGTCCAAGCGTTGAAAGTACATGAAAAAATTGAATAGAGAGGAAGATAATAGAGTGCTGGCTATTTGCATTTATGTGCTAGTGTTACTTATCCCCATCTTTTATTCTTTGTTCTATCTTTCTCATCTCGTTAGCACTCCGTTCTACCGTTTTATTCCCCCTCTATACTCCACCGACACAAACTGGCTTGTTTGCTAGTGAGCTCCCTGCCGAGCTCAAAAATATTTCCAAAGCAATTCCTTCTTTTTTTCTTTCCCTCGAACCACAACTGCCAGGCAGACGCAACCTTGTCACGGGACATAATTGGACAATTTATCAAGGCGTCATGACCCACCACCCATAACAACGAGAACAACAAATGGGTGGCGGGGTGCAGCCTGCGTGAGCTGAATCATAGCTGCCTTGTACATATTGTAGATAGATCGATCATCACCCTGAACCATCGCTCGTCTCATTGCTCCACCGCCACTTAACCCACTAGGGACCGGTTTCATTTGTATGAAATTTGTCAAACCTGAGGTCATTTTTTTATCTTGTACGCGTCTAAATACGTCACTCTGAAACTGTTATTGTCAACGCGATCTTTGTTTTCAAAATATGGCCCGTGACCTTACGGTCACGCTCGTCTCTTGGGGTTCACCAAAAATCACGACTCATGGGGTACACGAAAAATCACGAAGCAGCCAACTTTATTTCTGGCCTTGACACATCGCAAAAAAACATGATCAGGAATATCTCGGGCACCTATTTAGTTTTATGTGGTATGAAGCACGGAATGCACATCCCGACGTCACATTTAGTGCACTGTGTACACACCGAACTGATACAGTTGTCTCCAGCGCACCTTCGCCTTTCTCTGTTAGGCACAGTTACAAGGATGAGGGCTGTTTGGTCATACCGTGTACCACAAAGCGCACTGTCAGCAATCGTCGACGTTCTTCTGCGGCCAGGCCCTTTGTTTGTTATCCCAGCTTTTGAGATTTCATTGAGCGATCTGCCTCCGGAATTCAAGTTAAGTAATTTTGGATCCGGGGCTGCGGATCAGCCCCCAACCGTCGCTTATGGCTACGTCGCACAGCCAAGTGAATAGCGACTAACACCACGTCTTGCCGCGAATTGCAATTCGGCAGGCGCCTACACTTTCATCCATCTGACCAGTGCCTCCCATAAAGCAGTTATATTGGGTAACGGCATTAGGGCGAGACACTTTGATCCTCTCTTTCTGTGCATGTGACCTCTCTGCAGAGGATATGGGCTCTACGCCGTGCACGCTGCTTGCGATTGTTACAACAGTGTTGTCCCCGCCATCCGGGGACCCGCAGTGTTACCCCGCCATCCGAAAGCGCCTGCTCTTCGTAGCTACGGGCCTTGCGTTTGATGATATCAGGCCGAGTGATAAGGCAATCCTTCGGCACACGGCTTTTCCTCACTGTTTTCGTGGCTTCAAGTTATTTCTGTTCAGGTGCCTCAGAAGGTGAAGCCTGGTGAAGAGATTGACAGAATAAAAGTGATACGGCAGATAACGAAATTCGATTGGAAGTTCTTCCACCATTTCAAGAAGTGGTGCTGCTGCTTTCCGGAAGTCCTTTTCATTCTGCGTGCTTGTTCCCGTGTCTTTCGGATTTCCTTAGTAGACTGGAAAGTTTTCAAGGTAACGATTTTTCGCATTCAAGCACCACACCTTGTACATAAGCGAAATGGTTTGCCCCGTATGAATTCCTTGCAGCGATGGTGCGCATAATATTCTATCATGCTGTCGTCATATCTCAATTAACGCACCGGCTGAAAGTGCTTCACAAACTTTGCATTGAGCAGTTTCATCAGGGGGCGAAACTTTGTGAGAGTAAGGCTCGTATTGTCGGCACAGTGAAGAAATATCATAATTGGTGCGAAACGGTTTCATCGCATTGCTTTGTTTACCATTTCGTCCTGCATGCCGGCTCCACTGTCCCAGGTCCCAGCAGCGCATCTTTCCTGCCAAGTGGTTGTCAGCGGAGAGAAACAGGACGCCTAAAAAAAACACTTCATCTTTTTCTTTGTGGCCACAGGGTCAGGCATAGTCAGAAATAAAACATAGCTTCTTGTTTTTTCTACCAAGAGATCTATGACGCTTTCATCAAAAAGCAGCTCAAAGAATTCCACAGGCGCAAGGTCCTTATAAGCGCCGAAGTTTGTGCCTGGAAATATTGCGGCACTTTTCACATGGTCAGTGTCGGGCGTTTCGACGCACTAACTGACGCGGTCCCTGGGAAGAGCAGCGCGGAAATGGAAAGAACGTACTGCGCGGCGCTTTCAAACGCCCCGCATTCCGAGAAAGGCAGGGCATGCTCTCACCGGGTGTCCTAACGGCCACTACATGGGGATGGACCCCGACGAAGACGACTCGCTTTCCCCCCTTCCTCCGGTATTCAGCGGCAAGAGGAGGGGAAGATGAAGACAGGCAGACGCGGTCCGGGTGCCGGAGATCTCGGCCCGTTGTCTTCGGGCCCCGCCCGAGCACTGTTTTATAGCCGCCCGCTGGGCTGTAAATAAATCTACAGTTTTTGTACCCGAAGCTGAGTTTGTCGGTTGAGGATACCCGGAGTGAGATCCTCAGCGCTGCTGCGGCTTGGAGGAGAAGCCCCGGGGAAAAGAACATCCCGAAGATAACTGTCAGTATTCTTCCACTTGGTACTTGAAGATAAATTCGCGTCAGCGCTTTTCTCTTCTACACATGAGGGGCCATTTGCTGATTCATCACTTTGTTCATCATGCACTGCATCATATTCATCAGAATCGCATCCACCAATACGACCGCCGTCGGCAAGAACAGTTTCAGCACCTGCTCTAAGCTGCCCACTACTGAGTTTGTCTATAGCAGCACAATCCTCATCTGCAGAATCTTCGTGCGGAATCTTCGTTCTGCATATTTCTTCTAAAGTCAACCTAAAAAGACAACAGATTAACGCATGAGTGCCGCGGAATTACCTTACGAGGAGCGTAAATTGAAGTCACGCAATCAGGCAAAATGCGAAGCCTAATGGCCCAGCGTTACCCTGTGGCAACACGTACAAAAAACACGCTTTTACGGGCGAAGCACGTTAGGACCTCGCTTTGTCCAGGGCTTGGCGTCCGTTATACAGTGTTGCGCATGCGCGAGGAGCATCGTATTGGATTGGATTAGATTGGATTGAAATGAATTGGATAGGAATAAATTAAAGTATATCGGATCGGATTAGATTGGAATTGTATATACTGTACACACGCGTTGTCATTCATTTACATGCTCGAGTGGGCAATGCAACGGGTGATTCACGGTTATAACGATCCCCAGGGATTGGCCTCATCGTCACGATTCGCTTCGTGGAGATGCATGAATTTTTTCACTAGGAACACCTCGATCAATCTCTCTGTAAATGCCATCCGAGATTGCATACTGCAAGTGTTTCACGTGGGCATGTATATCACGCTATTGCTAAAAAGAATATTACCAAGACATCCGCTTACCCGCGGGAGTGACGCATGTCGACGCGTCAAAACGAAGCACCACTCTTTCGCGCCTTTTTAGCAGCTCCCATATAAGCGTAGAAAACTTCCACCTGGTGTCTGTAAGGAGTACCCTAACCTATCAAAAATCACGCCATATCCACGTAATGAATGATGATAAGTGGGGCGAAGCTCGAGAGGGGGAGATAATCGGTAACTGTAACTCTCCCGTGAAAGTTCGCCCATTACATCATTAAGAAAGACGTAAGACTGTATGCGTACATTGTACAAATCAACTTTTATTTTCGGAGTCAATGCTCCCACGCCCAGACCTGGTGAAAGACCCCGCGCCATCGGGGACTACCCCGCACCTCCACCACAATTTGTCACGTAGGATGGGACACAATGGTAAAGAAAGAACTTTTATTTAGGGCGAAATTGTGCCCGAACAAGACGAGAGGAAACGAGCAAACGTCCTTGCGTCTCGTTCGATCTCCGAGAACGACTGCCTGCGTTCGTGGCGTGATCTCTTGCGTGATCTCCCCCTCGCAGGGCACGTGCGCCTCCGTTGGCGAACACAGACAAGCTCGCGCTCCCGGTGCCGAGTTTGCGCTGCCGGTTGCAGCCGGTTCTTGCGCGTGCAACGCGGCCCACTTTGCGACATCTCCGAAATCATGCGGCGGTCACGTACCATGAGACACAAGGGATGGACAGACCCATGGCTTTAGGCCCTTATGAAAATTTCTATGTCCAGTCAAAAGACAGTCTGCGTCCCGAAGGAAACAGACTGCGTGCGTCCTGTGTGTTTCCTCTGTGTTGGAATTTCGCCACCGACTTTCTGCGTCCTCCAAGTGTCCCGTGTGTTTCCCTCCTCCATGCGTCCAGTCTATCTCCCAAAGGCAACACAGACACCATACGGCCTTTGTGTGTCCCCTATATGTCTTGAAGGCAACAGACCGCATTCGTCCCTTGTGTGTCCCCCGTGTTGAAATTTCGCCACCGACTTTCTGTGTCCTCCAAGAATCCTTTATGTCTCCGTCCTCTACGTATCCCACAAGCTTCCACCTTTTGAGTGCCCTTTGCATGCTGTCAAATAACAGCGCCCAACAGCCAGCTGCATGTGGAAAATGTCAGCCAGCTCCACAGTCACCGTTTCATGCTGCAGTTGTTTCTGTAAGAGCAAGCTGACGAAAATCACATGAATCACATGACTCTTGCAAACCTGACTATTTTATTAAGGTTGGATCCATGCGTGCTGCTGCCGCCTGCCACACCAGGTGTCTCCTCATCTTTATCCCTCACAGGACGGGATAGCCACTGCCACACTTGAACCTGAAATGACAAATGCATTGATCACATATGAAGGGGTTTAAACAAACATGACTCAAACATTTGCTGGTTATGCTTATAAATATAAAGGAGTGTTCCCATACAAAACTAAACCATGTATCCTGAAAGAGAAGGTACAACTTCTAAGTTGCAAAATTAGCCACAAATTTTAGACCACATAAATTAACTAATGAGCTTACGAACATCAAATATGACATCCTGTTACATAGGCAACACAACCCAGAACTAAGTACTGTTTAGATTCATGGCCTCCTCATGACGGGCATTTATACAGCCTCGCAAGAACATTTGAGAGATGAGATTATTGCAGCAGCACTGTGGGAACAAAGCAAGGGGGGGGGGGGAGCAGGGAAGGCAACATAAAATTGCATGAACATGGCAAGACAGGCATTGATCAGTCGTCGTCATGAGTAGTTGCTTGTGTCTACGCGTTCTTTGGAACCTATAAAGGCAGCAGTTTTATTGTGTATTTCGTTTACGAGACAGCACTTGCATTGTCTAGTTTCTTTGTCTGTGCTTGCTTACAAAAAGCAAAATGTACATCACCATGAACTGACCAACCTCTAGGTTGGCTCCTCATTTTTATATTTCCTTGTGTCGATGGGTAGCAGACACAGGAACAGAAATATAAAACAACCCTAGAAAACCGTGGTGGATAGCCCACTTGCACCCATTATTGCACGCGTGCCACGTGGTCACTATTCCAACAGATGTACAGTGCACGGAGTGACCCCCAGCAGCGAAAGCTGGGCGTGGTCGCTCTGTACTTTGTGAAAATACAAGCTACTAGAAAGATTTAACAGATAGCACAAACAGTGCAGGTGCGCCAACTTTGCACCATGGCACGAATTTTTCAACGCACAACAGAAAACGCACCGGTATGTCAGTGACACCGTGGAGGAGAAATTCGAAGACAAACCAGGATATCAGTGACAGTGAAAGGGTTAAAGCGGTCGAATACAGCAAATTCAATTTCAGGTTTTATGCTCACCAGGAATGAGGAAAGCTACCGCAGTAACTTGAGCTGACTACTCTGTAACGTGCACTCAAATGCTAAAAACACACAAGCGTTTTTGCATATGTTTGCACACAGAGCATTCATACTGTTCGGAAATAATGCAGATTTTTCCTACGATAAACATCATAAGATTGTCCCCAACCACGCCATTTGATTTGTTTACAGAATGTTTTGTTACAAGCACCTGGCCACACCCTGCAATCTTATCCTTTTTTAAGGGAACCGTCTTTTTCCCCTTTTTCCTTTGTATGCTGCACCAGCAGTCTTGTTTGATATGGAAACGGTGTTGCTTTGCGATCCCTATCCTAGCTTTTCCTGTTTTTTATTGAAAATGTTCTCGATCTAAATGAATGAGTGCAAAAGAAACCCTGCGGCATTCCATTCGCCAACGCTCATCCGTGCACGTCCCTTTGCTGACTCCTTCGAGGTTTGTGTTTTTTTATGTTCACTGCGGAGCACAAGTTTGCTCCGATAATCTACATTTTTACAAAAACCCTGCATTATCCGTGGCTACATAACAATATTCCAAACAACGTCTGATACACAAACCAGAACCCCCCACAGCTCTTTCTTCAATTGCTGAGTACCCTTCTACAATTTGGACCGTCATTATATTTGCTAGAGTAAATAGCTGTTCGGGGGGGGGGGGGGGCTACGATGGCCAGTGAGACTCATTACACTACAAGAAACAAAGTGGCAAAAAGGCATGCAATACACCCTTTTCACTGCTAGGCACAAGTTGCATCTAGGGCATTGAAGTGAATTCACCTAAATTCTATTTCTGGGTGCATGGAATTGTTTCACTCATGTGATGTAATCCATATGACTTTTGAGTAGAAGTCTAAAGATCTAGTTCATCTGTAATAGGCGCCAGAAGAAAAATCCCCACACACTGTCTGTGGCCACCACGCAACTACCACAGTGAACAAGGGTGACAAAGTCGTTATTCATTAATTCATGGAGCAAGGACGCAGCCCTTATGCGACAAAAAAAATAAGAAGGGTACCAGGAAGTTTCTCACCCTCATCGGTTCCTTATTTTTTGTCCCATCTCTGCAATGTTCTTCTGTCTGAATATCACTAAGGTACCACAAGGATGCCACAATGGTTTTCTATGTTTTCATGTTCTCTCAGACTTCAAAATCGAGATTTTAATGCATTTCACAGCCGTAATGAACTCCACTTACAGGTCGTGCAGGATAGATAGAAACAGGAGACAGCCCATTCTTCTGGTAGCTCACAACGTACATCATCCATGTCAAACACCTGGCCCTGTAAAAAATGGAAGTTCAAGTAGTAAACAAGCCGAAATATGAGGTATAATGCCGTGAAATACTCGCTCTGACAGGACATGACAGAATTTCTTTTTTGTAGGTACAAAAAAGGCACCTTCAGTGCTTTCAAGCTAAAAAATAAGTAGAGTGCTCACTGATTGAAACGCGACACTGCGAGCGCGTGGCCGCCAATACATGCAGCGCCGTCCACGGACGCCCGTGGAAGCTAGGTGTTACATTGTATACTGCGAGGATGAGAGCGTGTTGACCGCAGGCTTACTGCTTCCGGTTGCCAATGCGCGGGACTGTGGTTCCCCGCAGCGACAGCAGGGCGCTGCGAGCCTGGAGCGCTTGTAGCCAGGAGCGAGCCTCCAACCGTTAGGCCTGGAGCGAGCCCGACGGTTGTAGCCCGGCTGTGCGCGCAGCCGATTTCGCGACATAGTAAGCGCACGCTCTTGTTACGCGTGCCCTTCCGATGTGGCACAGCAGTGTTCATGTAATGCACAGTCACACTCATCAGAATAAAAGAAACTTCTGTACGCAGGAACACCAAACTTTATTCCAGGATGTAAACTAAAACAGGAAAGACGCCTTTGCAGGCACGTTTGCGTGTGGTGCGGTGCATTAGTACTTCGTCGGCTCTCCTCTTTTTTTTTAGTTTATATTATGGAATAAAGTTGGCTACTCCTTCGTGCAAATGCTCGTTTTATTCAGACAAGCGTGACTGTGCCTTACATGCAAATTATCTGTATCGCATCGGAACGGCACGCGTAACAACAGCGCGCGAGCACACGATGTCGCGACATTGGCTGCGCAGAACGCCAGGCCGCTACCACCGCCGCACAAACACACTCCTGCGCTCCAGGCTCGCAGCGCACCGCTACCGCTGCGGGGAACCACCGCCCCGCTTATTGGCAACCGGAAGCAGCAAGCTTATGGACAAAACACTCTCATCCTCGTGGTATACCACAATGCAAAACCTAGCTTTCACGGGCGTCCACTGGCGGCGCTGCATGTAGCGCAGGCCACGGATTTCCACTGTGCATGCATATTCTCTGGTCGAGAGGGTGCAAAACGTGGTTACGGCTTTTAAAGGAGCCATGAAGAGAAAACACAAGTTTGATTCATTCAAAGGATTGCGTTGCTAGAATCATGCTGACACCATTTTTAATGTAAGCTCCACTCAAATAAGCTACAAATTAGGAACAAAGGGAATGGCCATGCGACCCACTATCTCATTTCCCGCAACAGAACCTATGTCATACCAGCCAGCTCTGCAGTTGGCGGAGGGTGGCAACAGCAAACGCGAATTAGGCAGAGCCTATAAGCTTGCCGAACGAACTATTTGCGCTTAAATTTAGGGCACATTCTTTTTACAGTAGTAAGAATGGTACAGTAGTAAGAACAGCAAAGGTTAGGAAAGCACACGTAAGCAGTACCGATGCGTACTGCTGTTGGTACTGCGCGCACTATGCTTGGTTTAGCTGCACAGGACTGCGGGGCTTTGGGGTTGTCTCGGACAACACTGGCCGACTGACACAAGCAACGGTGTCTTACGTGACCATATTTGTGGAGCGAGCACTATGTTTCTCGAAACGATTTTCTCGCTGAACAAAAACAAGCCAGGTTTAAATACGGTAAAAACAAACCAAAAGCAGAAAGCGGCTTGCCATGGTTATGGTGGCACCATCTAGGTTGACTAACGGTAAAGAAGGCTTCCCAATCGGCTGCAGAGCAGTCGGTTCCTGTGATATCATTGCAGACCCTGAAAATGCACGATTTAGCGGGAAAACCAAAATTTTAACTTCAATTAATTAAATAACACAAACTTGTATTTTGTCTTCATTGCGCCATTAAAATTCTCTGAGGCACATGGTGAACGTCTCAGCGTGCCAATACCACCAAGGGGTAGGCAAGTTGAAATGCTGACAAAACGAAAAAACGGGATGGCGAAGGAGCACAGTGGCAAGCCCACGCCCTGTTTAATCTTTTTTGCACCGTGATTGTATCCCCATCACATGCATATTTGTAAGAATCAACACGTTCAACCCATGCTCAACATGCTACGGTCAACACAATTTATGCAAGCCAGCTACAAATAACGTCACACCACACAAGAATTTCTGTCTGATCATGACGATGCTGGATGAGCTTAGGAAGGTGGAAAAATTTCTCGCATTTAAACAGTGAAAGCTTCCCTGTGACTGCACCAGCAATGCAGGCTGGAACATCATGTTTTCAAGCTGCGACGTCTAAACAATTATCTGGTCAAATGTTCACTACCTAAAGACCTTGTGCATGCGGTACTACTTTATAAATGCTTAAATGCTTAGCAATGCTTAAATGTTAAAAATACAACGTATATGCAACTCTTACGTATTATAACTACAAATGTAATGCAGCCTCCTTGCATTTCTTTACCCGTAAACGAAAACTACCCGTTAGAACAATGCTAAGCTGCCTACGTCCTGTAAAAAATATACTGTGGGTCAACTGCCTCCTAAAAAAATCAGGGAGTGGGCGTTTTGTTTTACAACCATTAACGCAGTTTTCTTTTCTTTTTTTCATGCAACAAGCTTTAGCGGTCGAATCCACCCAAGCCAAGCGGCGGCCGCTGGGCCGTCAGCATATTTTCGTTGCCGGCAATGGCAAGTGGGTCGATCACTCACACAGCATACTGGCCGCCGCTCCTGGAAGCCCATTCATGTGACCGCGCCGACGCAGCCGCTAATTTACAATAAAAGAAGCGCGGCGAGCCGAACACTAAGAAAATACTCAACACGTTTAACAAAACGGAGCTGCGGCAACTCGTAAGAAAATTTTAACATGCACCACGATAAACAATCACTTACGGCAGAACACGGAGCATTTTTCACACGTCGCGTCGACAGACTGCAAGTTGCAGTAGACACTCTTGATTCACGTAGGCACGCACAACTTGTCAGGTCAAATGTCACATGCCGACTTGTCAAATGGCGACCTCGATGTGCGTTTGCTACAGCAGCGCAGTACGGCGACGACACAGGCGCTTTGCCAGCACTCACGATGTTTCAGGTGGCACAAGAGCCCTAACACGTAATATTACGGCAGGAGGAGCACGTACTAATTCACGTAACACCAGCAAATCGAAAACAAACCACCAAAACCACGCACAACGAACCAGCCACGACTTTTCTTGCGCACCTATAACAATGACTGCATATATGCTAGCCTAGACTAGACTTATTACTACAGTTAGCTATGTAGTAGTCATAGAGTTTTAGCAATTACTTGGTTACTTCATGATCACCCCTGAAGCAAACTAGGCAGACGCCATTATAGTATTTTGTTAAAGTTGATAATTGCAACCATATATATAATGGCAGTATATTTTCTTGATGCGGGCAACGTCTTTTGTTGTCGTAAGTACTCAAAAGCAAATAAAAATGGATTAACAAACAAAGTTATTATCATCGTCATCTACATCTGATTGACTGTTTTGTGTTTTGTTCAGCGTCCAAGCATTCACTGTTTGTGGGCTTTTCACAAACAGAACGGCCGGATAAAAAATTATTCCCCCAGCAGACATACGCAAACACACGCGCACACGCATACGCATACACACGCGCGCACACACACACACACACACAAACACACACACACACACACACACACACGCACGCACGCACGCACGCACGTACGCACGCACGCACGCACCCACGCACACGCATGCACCCACACGCACGCACGCACGCACGCAAGCACGCAAGCACACAAAAGCACCGTGCGTCAAATCCACGCAGGCAAACAATTCACTCAAATGGAGCCTTAGCAAGACTATATAAGCTCAAATATTTACACCTACGTTTAACTGCCCCGCCGCATTCTGTTTCGGTGGCTTGGAGGTTGAGTACTCGCCTACTGACCGAAAAGGGCGGTGGTTCGTACCCACCTGAATGATCTTTTATTTTTTTAACCGTGTTTTAATTGAAGTTTTTCAGCCTTAGGATGTATTTTGACATTGTTGTTGCTCTTGTTGCTCTCGTCTGGCCGTGTCCCTTTTTTCTGTTCCAATATATTTCTACCGCAAGCTCTACCCCAATAAACAGTACAACGCTTCAGCATTTAGTTGCAAGGATAAGCCATTTTAGAACGACCCTGAAGGACAACACAGACTTGGGCAATCGGAAGCCACTTTTTAGGTTGTTTTTGTTTTCATTGCTTTGTTTTCTATTCGGCTTTTTGTTTTCTTTTTGTTTTGTTTTTACTTTTTCTGGTCTGTATATTCTTCTCCCTCTCACTTTTTTTTCGTAAGGGGAGGGACGAGGCACTTCGAACAGCCTCGTTCAATATGTATCCTTCTTACACCACTGTTTCATACAAACGTACCAGTTCGTAATATTATTTCTGCGAATTTATCAGACCTCACTAGCACGAAATAACGTATACAGTGCTGCAGAATTTCCACAAACCATCGGCATTGTTTCTTACCATCTCTAGCCAAGCCAAAAAACTTAACCTTTCGAGTGTAATTAAGGCTTACATGCTGGACTTTATGTTTACTTGAGGAAGCACAGCACGATTGTTTAGTTTACGGCTCTTCAGAAAAAGAATGTAAGGCAACAAATAGTTATACTTCCACCCAATGTCCTAGAGGCACCACAAAAGACACAAGTCAGTCTTTTGACTTCATTTTGCCTTCAGTACATACATAAGCAACAGCATTACGGCACACAGAAAAAGAATTAAGACAGCAAATTCAAGTTCTATCTTCCACCCTTTGTCCTAGAGGCAACACAGGGGAAACAGGCCAAAGTCTTGTGACTTCATTTTGCCTTGAGTACACACATGGGCAATAGCACTGCGGAACTAAGAAAGAGAAGAAAGCAAGTGAGTTTTAAAGTTTCATACTTGTCATCCGAAATAAAATCTTCGTAGAAAAATTTAAACTCCGTCTTTACCATAGCACATATAAAGGTAAAACATCATGGCTGTTTATCCGGCAGTCTATAAAAAGTACACAGCCTGCTTTTGTCCTAGAGGTAACACAAAGGAAAAGTCAAAAGAAAGGCCACACAGTCAACATGCAGGCAACACAAAGTAAGCAGAAAGGAAAAGTTCATTTTCATAAGGGGGAGCTTCGCCCTTAAAAGCATTGTGCCGTAATGTTGGCGCGGGTTTCGAAGGCTGCAGGAATAAGATAGATAGATAGAAACTTTATTGTACAAGTGATGGTGGGGCGAATCAGCTGCCTCGGTCCAAGCAGCCGCTGAGTGCCCTGATGATGTGGGCCGCCAGTTCCCGTTGCTCTGGGAGACTCGCCGCAACAGCCAGCGACTCTCCGGTGTAATTGTGTGGTTGGGTAGAGTGTTAGTTGAAATGCGTCGTGGAGATATGCGTGACGATATGGTCACGCTGGTACCTGATGGGTTAAAATGTTTCGTGGACTGTGTGGGTTCATCCCCACCCTGTTCCCCGCTTCGGAGCATCTCGACGAGGGCGCAGTCATCGCTGGTACGTGGGCCGTACAGGGCCGCCCAAGGCCCGCTGGGATCAGAACTGGACCATGCCCTCCGCCCCGTGTACCCAGCCCGTGAGTAGACCATCGAGAGCAGCAGTGGTCAGACTAGACAATACGTGACCAACATATGATGCCGTGTCCCCAACCCTATCATAGGGACAACGAACGGCCGGACCCCCAGTCCGAACAAGGGAAACTGGGGCCGCGTCTCCTCGGGTGTGGGGCCGTCGCCTCTCAAATAGCTCAACGTCCTCCACGTACCCGACAAACCGACTTAATACCCGCCTTGACCTCAACGACTCGGTCCGACGACTTGACCGGACCGGGGTAATCGTCCAATTAGTGTCGCATAATGGCGGCGATGGGAGCAGTCATACTTGATTTTATCCAATTGGCGTTACCGCTTCTGCTCACTGACTAGCCAGAGTCACTGCAATTACAATTAATGACTCTGGCTAGTCAGTGAGCGGAAGCGGTTTGTCCGGTTGGGTAAAATCAAGACAGATTGATCTGTTAACAGTTGCGAAAGACACCAGCGAGGATTGCTGTAATGTGTGGGAGCAGTCTGTCTTGATTTTTACCCACCGGCCAAACCGCTTCCGCTCAGTGACAAGCCAGAGTCATTATTAAAAAATTACAGTGATTCCGGCTAGTCAGTGAGCGGAAGCGGTTCGGCCGGTTCGGTAAAATCAAGTATGACTGCTCCAATCGCCGCCTTTATGCGACACTAATTAAACCGTTGCCGACCGGACCACCTCCGCCGAAACGCAATCCACACAGTAAGACTGTTTCGGCCTCAACTCCGATAGCTGTCTATAACCATCCCTTGACAGCTCTGGTGAATACCGGCGCTGATATTTCTGTGACGAATGGCCTGCTAGCCAGCAAGTTGTAGAATGTTACCACACTATGGCATGAAGCACAGGTACGCACGGCTGGTGGTCATTCGGTGGCGCCCATCGGTGCATGCACGGCCAGGATCTAGATAAGCAGCGTGGATTTCCCTAGATGCCTCCTAGTCCTACGGGAATGTTCCTAGCAACTAATCTTCAGATTAGACTTTCTTGACGAGTACGCCGCAATCACTGACCTTCAATAGTTACTCGTGTCGTTTTCGACGGAGGAAGCTGCTCTAAACAAGGAAGCGCCCACGGCAGCGCTCGGCATTTGTGTCCCGTGCGTAACAGTACCGCCCGAGCCAGCATGTTTGTCCCGGTAGTAGAAAAGGGGACGCCACCTACGGGATCGCCGAAGGTAACCTATTACTAGGCTGCCCAGTGGGGGCAGCCCGAGGGTGGTTGAGCTTTGCAACCCACGGACATAAATACTGATAACCAATTTCACTAATACACAACAACACCTAGTGAAGAAGACTGCCGTAGTCCACCTAGTCGATGTGTACGAGTGTGCCTAGCAACTTTCCTTGTTTGAGACGCAGACCAATGGTAAGCAGTACGCCTCGACTGCAGCAGCTTCTCAAGACGCTTCCAACAAAGGTATGATTGTTTAGGTTAACCCTGAAATAACGGCCCAGCAATGAGACGAACGATGGTGCAGGATGACAGGCTATCTATTTTGTATATGTACAAGGCAGCCATGGTCGAGCTCACGCAGGCTGCGCCCCGCCACCCCTTCGTTGTCCTCGTTGCCGATGGTGAGCCATGGCACCTTCGGGGATTGTCCAATTACTTTTTGCGACAAGATTACGTAGTCATAAGCACTGACGGCCGGACTAAAAAGTGTCCACACTGTTTAACAAAAAGTGAACTTAAATTTGTAAATTTATAGACAAAGAAAGTACATACGCAAAGTTAACAGTGTTTTTTTAATTAAAATTACGCATTGTTTTAAATTTTGCTATAAAGCGTTTTTAAAATTTTACTCACTAAATTTTAAATGATAAAGGAAATTATTTATAAATTCCTAAATAATTATTTTTTGAATTTTGACAATATATTTATTTACTTTCCTTCAACGTCAGAGGTACTCCCATGTTTACCAAAACCGGCATCACCAACGCCTGTACTTGCTGTTATCACTAGTCGCTGCGCCCTGATATGTGGGTTATAATAAATTCTCTTTACCACCACTTGGTGTCGTTAACTCCCCATTTGTGTTTTCATCGGTAGTGCTTCGTTGTTTTCTCAATATCTTCATTTTGACGATACCAACCAGCGCATCCGGATTAGAAATGTGTTAAGGAGGGGTGATTTATTTGCGCAAAATACTAAACGTTGCGGCGCCACGCGGAATCTGAACAGTAACGCTTCCAGAATAACCGCTTAGCCTCCGCGTACGCGGTCCAGGTTACTGGCGTCAAAATTTTTTTAAATGTTTCTCCAGCGCCTCTTGCAAGAGCCGTGCACCTGGATTACTATTCGAGTGCTTAGCCCAAGGCACAGCGGCCGATAACTGCGGTTTCGGTCCGCATAGCTTCCCTAGAGTTTGCCCGGTTGATTGTCCGTGCGCACAAATTCGCTTGAAACGAGGATTGCTGTTCGCGGATATACGTTTGCACAAGCCATGCCGGTGGAATTCACTTTTAAAAGCAGAGCTGTTTTATGTTGAGCGTTGTTCATTGGCGTTTGTCAAAAAATTACAAGAACAAAAAGTGCGTAAACGCGTGCTCCAAGGTTGGGTGGAACAAAAGGTTAACATTTCCGTGCTGCTAAATGTGTCGGTCGCCTCTTTCGTGGGCTCCGAACAGGCGTAGTGCCTTAACCAAAAAAAAAAAAACAGAAAAAACCTCCTGCGCAAGGTGCTCCCTGCGACGCCGCGGAGATGTCACTGCACGGTAACTCCGCTGATTACGCCGACGCAGTGCACTTTGCTGCGCCGACTGCGCCGACATCAATGCGCCGGCGACTCACAGTGACTCGTGACTCTGCGACGAGCTCATCGTCTACACTTCCACAAAATATTGGTCGGCCGAATAAGTATTGAACCCCCGAGAAAGAATCGCAGCGCGAACGCGATCGTGTCGCTGCAACACATCAGACAGCTACAATCCAAATCCAAATATCGCGACGAAGCCGCCGCGACTACCCGGCAGCGAAAATCACAGCTCCTTATCATAAAGCCACGAAGAAAGAAAGTAGAGCAAGGGAATGTGCGTATCACCATAGACGGGACGAACATAACGCCGACCACGCAAGCCCGAATCCTGGGAGTGGTCTTCCAGAAAAACGGCAAGGCGGCAGCGGCGCTAAGCAAGATCAAGACCACCACAGTACAGATCACGAACACGATCCGAAGGGTCCCAAGCAGGCGAAAAGGACAGAAGGAAGACGACGCGCTCACGCTGGTCCAGGCCTTTGGGACGCCGCGCATCGTATAGGTGGCGCCGTACTTACAGCTACTCAAGAAAAACAGAGATCAACTGAACGCGATGCTACGCAAAGCTACAAAGGTGGCGCTAGGTATCCCGCACTACTCGTCCTCCGAGAAGCGTTAGGCATGGCCAAACACAATTGTCCTCGAGGACATACCGTGGCACCACCTACGAGTGACGTCACCTGTAGGATGCCGAATCGTGTTGTCGTCTGCTACAACACATTTCCCGTGCGCAAGGCTGCCAACTCTAGGGAAATTTCCCTAGATCCAGGGGATTTGGGTTGTCTTAAGGAAAAAGGGAAATTTGTCAAAATCTAGAGAATTTTTTGCGCCACGTGGACTTATGCCTTCAGTCGTGTAGTGGTGTACTTTGTTAAGTTTAACATTTAATATTTTTTAGGGACCTATGCATTTCAGTTTCTCGATGAAGAGCAGATATCTATTTCCCTTAAATGCGCATCGAGTGAAGCTATGGCTACTACGTTTGACACTGCAGGTTTAAATTGCAAAAGAACATGATTGAGGAAGTTCATGAACTTGCTCGCTTGAATATCTCATGCACTGCGCATCGTCTGTACTCGTTCCTATTATCCTTCTTCATGTATGCTTGGATGATATTACAAGTGCTCTGTGTCGTAGTACAATATTTTTGTGTTTTGCATTCAACTCCGGTGTTCTTGATTATGTTATTTTTATAATTCCACACGTCTTCGGCTTTTATAAAAGGCGCTGTAACACGTAGTGCTTCTTGGAGTTTTGTATCGTCGCGTGTGCGTGTATCGTTGCGTGTACTTTCTAGGTGATTTTATATGTATTATTCACTATTACATACCCCCCTCCCCACCTAATGACGCTCTGTTGCTTTTGTGGTTTGATGAAATAAAGTATTTAAAGCATTACAAATTGTGCTCCACCATTTTTTTTTCGGTTTCATCTCCACTACTACAAAAATGGTTTCAAATGAATTCATAGTTTTATGTCAAAAGTAAATTCGGTGGTCATATCGCCTAACACGATCTAAACATCTGATAACCGCAGTCAGCAAAAATCTAGGGAAAACTAGGGATTTTTTTTATCTGAGCTAGGGGGAAAGTGGCTTCGCAGGTTGGCAGCACTGCCCGTGCGTATGCGGAAGCGTGTTTTTTTTGTTGAGGCCACAGTCTCGCCCGCTCCTTGTGGATTTGAGGCAAATTACCAAAACACTGGTCTGTAAAACGAAAAATTCGGGCAAGCCATCAGCGACTCGCTTGTTCCCGGCGACACCGTCGCGTCTAGGTAGTTGCTACCATCGCGACCCACAGCTCGTACATACGCAGCCTGCTACCGCCAAGGACGATGCAACTGATGCCGAGAAAAGTACGCTGTAAATTCATTATGAAATTCTTGTGACGGGACATGTGTGTGCAAGCAAACACCTTGTAACAGCGAAGGAAAGGCGTGGCTCACTTATGATCTCACCGCGCGAACTGCTCGTATTGCTTGGTAAATGAATGACGCGAGAACGGTGATCAGATTGCTTCGCCGCACATGCTTAAAAGTATTGTTCTGGCCTGCAGTTTGGTTTAATCAGTGCCTATTTCCCCTACGATGCTTTTATAGTCATGCCCGGATTTAAGTAACGATCACTGCCGTAGCCTGTACTCTGCACGGCTGATGTTTACTTTTCCCGACTTTGTCCGCATGTATGAACGGTATGAACGCGAGTTTTTAACGCCTTCGAGCGGGTTCGGACAAGGTTATACTTAGTTTTCATCAGGTGCTCGGCATGGTAATTTATAATTACAGCGTGTTTTGTATGCTTACAGTAAGCCGGCATTTCTCAAGCATCAATTTCGAAACTCACGACTGCTCACAGAAGGCGAGGCTGCGTACGAGGCGAAACACGTCGTTAATGATTTCGGGTAATCGGGATATTTAGAATAGGAGAACCGAGCGTTGGGGGCCCCCAAGAAGTTAGAGGAACCCAAACGCAACACGCGCGTGCGCGACAGGAGGGCCTTCGCCAACAGCTCGCAGCCGGCTTCGGATGTACGTAATCGGATGTTGGCAACTTTAGGCTTGCGTCGCGCAGATATTTCATTGCCGTTAGAGTTGCGAGTGACGATCCCTGACAGAACGTTTCACCGCGCTGGGAACTCTGTAAGCGTGGTGATTTCCGTTGAAGCTATCGACAATAAAGATACCTGCACGGCCTCGACCGATTTTTGCGCGCAAGCATAGCCATCCTTCGGCCGCTCGCCGCACCGTGCGTGAATGGGCCGGCGCTGCCGTTACCGACCTTCGTGGCCAGTCGGCGTAAATCGCGGCAGATATTTGAGCATCGCTTTGAAAACCACAGCTGATGACACTACCTATCAGAATTTTTCATCACACTAACATCCACTTTCACCAATCTGCAACTTTTTTTCCACGACTTGCCTGGTTTTAAAAAGCGGCGACAAATTGTTGCTGCCGCGACTTGCGTCGGTTCGAGCCGCACCGTCGTCTGTGCGGTGCAGGCACGGCGGGTGCTTCAGCTTCTGCCAGCAGTTAACGCTTCACGATTTCCTGCTTTATACATTTCTTGCAAACAAGGGAAATCTAGAAACTTCACTCGCCGATCTTCGTAGTCCACATTGTTGATCGTGGAAACAAGCCGCTGCTTACGCTTCGGTCGCATGCGTAATAAACCACCACGCTCATGGTGTTTGCGGATAATCTACCACAGTTGATAAGGTTATACAGTCACCATTAGGTCGAACTGTGCTTGACGCACTGAGAATTAAATTCAAAAGAAAGAAATCAACACGAAAATACCTTTAGAACGTGCTTCCTAAGCGAGGTGTCACGCGCTGCAAGCCAACTACGCAGCAAAATAGGAACTTTGATCCTACAAGTGACGTAAAAACTATCGTAGCGCCGGCTTCTCCAGTGGAGGGCATCGCGGCCAATACGGCGGAAGAGTTTGTAGAAGCCCACCTGTCTACCCAGAGAGTGAGACTCAGCCAAACTTCGGAGGACCAAAAAGTACTGACCAAGCTGGGCTGGCAAGATGCCGACCACAAAGAAACGGGACGTTTACCCAGCTTTGAGCGCATAAAATCCAATGAAAACTTCCACCCCGAAACATGAGACCGGGTTGCAATGACGGGCGCAGAGCGGCCAGGGTCAGTGCCCTGATCGAAAGGCTAAGACAAGCGGAAGAACAAGAAGACGCAACGGGGGTCACTCTCTAAACGGACGCCTCTCTACCCAAGGTTTTGACGATAGCCGCACTATCAGTCACGACGCAACACGCACTGGACACGTGCGCCTCTGTCAAAACGGCGTTCCCGGAAAAAGTGGAAGAGGCGGCAATAGCGCTGGCGCTCACGCTGCCAAACGTGAGCAAAATTATCACGGACTCGCAGAAAGCCTATGGTAACTATAGAAAAGGGCAGGTGTCTCTGACCGCACTCAGGATGGTAGAGGGAGGAAAATGCCGCATACCCGAGTCGAACTGGTATGGACACCGGCTCCCTCAGGGCTGTAGGGCAACGAACTCGCCCACCAGCTCGCCCGATAACATGAACACCGGGCAGACGAGCACGAGCCGCAGACCATTACGACTTAAGAGGACATCACCAGGCACTGCAGGAAAGGCAGACGGTGGTTCCCTGAACCACACGAATCGCTCAGCAGAGCGCAGCAAACCATCTGTAGGCAAATACAAGCTGGATTCTTCCCACACACTTATCTGCAAAGCAGAATCTACCCCGGGAGATGCGAGAAAGAGCGTAGCTTTTATGGGCAATTGGGCACGCTCCAGCACGTCATAGGAGAATACGATTTCTCCAAGACCATCCCCGCACCCCTCACTCAACCCTCCCCTACCCTTTCCACACTCCTTAAGGAGTGATGGGAGACCTTGCTAACCAGCTCCGGCTTGGAAGACCAGCTCGTCGTGATTTCCAGGGGCCAGGCCGCCTCGGAAGCATATGGGTCCGTGAAGAGGAACTACCCCATCAGGCACGTAGTCGCCACAATTTTGTTTGACTCAATACAGTTGTTCTCGCGAAGACTGGCAGACCCCGAGTACCACGCTCGTGGTGTGGATCCGCTCGCCTGGGATCATCTTTCGATGTGGGCATAAGCTGAGTCGATCCCCAGCTTTCCCGTTTTTCCCGGCTTGCACAACTAGTGCAAGCTGCGCCATTTTTTTCTAAGAGAATACAAATGATCGCCCAGTTAAAGCATCTGTGAGGCATAGAATCAATATACCGCCTCGCATTTTCTGAGCAAGGCTCAGACATACTTCTAACATTGTTTCTTAAAGTTTAAGATCAGTATGATTTCAAAGGACATTGCAGATGTGTAGTACAATAAAAATTACGACCACTTCCCCTCGCGGGAACCCTGGTGTGATGCGACGCTGAGGGGGTTCAAGCGCAAGCGGAGAGCAACCGTCGACCGAAAGGCCGCCGGAGAGCGGCACACCGCTTATCGGCGCAGCGCGCCCGAAGGAGAGGAGACCGCGGACAGGGAGAGTACTGCACATACGCAGCAGCGCGCGCAGCGCCGCCCACCGGCGGAATGAGAGCGCGCTGGGCCGCACACCCGCAGATGTTGAGAGAGTGTGTTCGCTCTCACCTGGGCACGCGCCAGCGCCAGTGCGTCTGCCGCGGCTATGACGCAACACAATCCAACACAATCCACTTTAATCCAATCCAATCCAAATCCAATGCAATCCAAGCCAAGCCAATCCAACCCAATCCAATGCCCCGCGTGAGAGAGTGTTCGCTATCGGAGAGGAGACGGGGAGAGTGGAAAGGCTGCGGACAACAACGGACGCACGCAGGAAGGACAGGGCCGCCGACAAGAGATGCTCTCAGCGTCGCATCTAAAAGCGGTAGTGTTGCGCGGAGGTCAGAGATTGGTATTTTCGCCGGCGGCAGTGTATCTTGCTTGCGTATACGCTTACTATATATAACCGCAGCCGGCCCTGGCAGCAGGCACCCCTGTCGAGTCGTAGGTGAAACTGATGGTGTGTGTGTCGGGCGGAGGAAGCTTCATTTGTGGGGGTGTTAAAAAATCACGGTGAGGTACCCGGATACATTCTCGGGTAATGACCGTAACAGTGGCTCCTCACCATGGATATTGGTAGTATGGTAGAGATGCCGCAGACACCATACGTCCATCTAAGCGTCAAAGCCGCTTTACAATACAAGGAATTGCACAGTCGAACCTCGTAAAAACGAAGTAGCATCGGGACAGCAAATCGGTTTGTTTTATACAATATTCGTTATAACAGTACAGGTAAAAATCCGGTGTAAAAAATCGACAATCAGGCTAGGCTTTACGTCCACTATAAACGAGGTAACCCTTACCTTCTTCCTTGCTGCATTTCAAGTTGAATGAGGCGGAATATGAGTACGTGAACGTACAACAAAACAAGGTTCACTTGAGAAAACAGGCCTGCGTCTTTAATTAATAAAGGATGTGATCTTCATCTGCTAGCTAGTCATAGAAATGAGCAGGGTGGAGTTTCCCACAGTATCCACGAACAAAAGGGCCTTTATACCTCTGCAGTTTCTGATGCCGAAGTATTTTTCAAGTAGCTTCTCAGCCTCCTGATCAAATATTTCTTCGTTATGTCCGATATTGAGCGCGGCTCGCGGTTTCAGTTTCGTTATAAAAAAAGCCGCCCGCATCTTCCCACGGGGGGAACTCGAGTAAATGCGTCGCATCTACTCGAGTCAAGCAAAGCGTCACGTCAAGCGTAAGCCATGCAAAGACGCCCTTGACTGAATTCCGAACGCGCGCTCCGCCGCTTATATACGTTGAGGGGACTGCGTAAGCCGGTCCCAGTCGACGACGTTGGCGTACTTGTAAAGCGGCGTGGACTCTAGGTGTTTGAGCCAACCGCGGATGTTGCTTGGCCGGAGAACGGCACACCGGTTATATGCGCAGCGCGCCCGAAGGAGAGGAAACCGCGGAAGAGAGAGTACTGCACATGCGCCGGCCCAAGCGCGTCTGCCGCGGCTATGACGCAACGTGCCGCGGCTATGACGCAACACAATCCAACACAATCCACTTCAATCCAATCCAATCCAATCCAAGCCAAGCCAATCCAATCCAAGCCAATCCAATCCAATGCCCCTCGCGAGAGATGTGTTCGCTTTCGCCTCGACTCGACGCGCATGCGCAGTGAGCGTGCGGACTACGGACGCCAACGCGGGTGACATCGTGAGTTACTGAAATGCTCTGCATTTAAAAAATAACTGCCAATAAAATAAAGCGTGACCAACCAAAGATAGTATATAGTTCGTTATAGCAGATAATTCGCTACATCAGTGTTCGTTATAACGAGTTTCAACTGTATCTGTTTGGCATTTAAGTACCCTATTTCGGTGTGCACCATACGAAATTGCATTTTTTGTGGAAAATCTGCACAGAGAGAATCTGTACGAGTTTTGGTTTATTTTAAATCTCCCGGAGCGGAATAATAATCTGCCTGACCCATGTTTGAGGAAATCTCTCTGTCTTAAACACTACGGAAGAAAGTATGTTTTAAACCGGAAGAAAAAATTAAGCAATGTCCTTTACAACACCAATAATTGACGTGTGCAGCGCATTTCCGTGTTCAGCAAGATAGGGAAATCAAGACAGCCTACATGTGTCTCCCAAAGATTGTCGCAGATGCGCAGGCGTCCAGATTGAGAAATAGCGAAGGCTCACAGTCACTACAAGAACCTCTCGCCCGGCGAGACGCACGTGCTATTAAATGGAACGCCTTCCTCAAGTCGGCCACAGCCCGTCCTTCGCAACAAGACCGCCCGCGAGTGCTGCGTGATAGCAGAGCCACTTGCGTAACGAACGGCAAGGGGACCATCCAGTCAACACAACGGTGACCAAAATACACGCCGCCTTCTAAAACTAGCCAAGCCTCCGCACGCGACTCTGCGAGGGCGACAGACAGGACCCTCTCACGTGCGCCTATCTTATCGGTGGACAGCGCGGAGAAGTCACGGGCCAACGGCGACAGCGCCGAAGCGCCAGTGGACTTCCACCGAGCGCACGGCGCGATGTTCCTCGTGTGGGTGCTCGTGGCCTGCCTGAACGACAGCTGCTCGGATCCTCCAAGAACGGGGGAAGTGGCATGGCACCAGGCTGTCGCGGCGGTGCAGCGGCCAGTCGGAGAGTGTCTGCCGGGAAGCGGCCTGCAAGCTTTGTGCCAGAGGTGCGCCAAGGTGATGAAGAGCGCCAAGGCGCACCGCATGTGCTGCACTGATGACCCTGGAAACAGCACCGAGTCCGGACGCGCCTACTGCAAACGCCTCCTGGAGCACACCGTGGACAGCGTAGGTGAAGATTTCCTGGACCGTGAGCGAGAAGTGACCGTGATGCCTGCTGTCTAAAATACGTACAACGGAGGATGCCGAGGAGCTACTACCATTCGAACCGTGCCCCGCGTACTCTCCCAGAGAGTTGAATTCTTTGCACATCAACGTAGGGCGAGTGCTGTTGGGGTTCACCACCCATGGTGTGCTCTCGGCCTTCACTGTTGTTCTCTCCTGATCAAGAAAAGATGTTTCGTGCTGCAATTGTGGCCCCCGCCTTTTTGATGATATGATTTTAAAGTTTTTTTGGCTGTAGGACTCCTGCCTCCATGATTAAACGCAGTGTTCACTTTTATTTTGATTTTTGCGGACAAAATATCTGTAGCACGGAATTTATCTCTATGTGGTCTGTCACTGTGGTTTGAGAATGTTCTCCTACTTACTTGGCGTAATGCGTTACGTTTTATTTTCCTTCGGCTACGCGTCACCTCATTTAGCGCACATTACGATGATGAGCAAATATGAGCAAATCGGAAAATTCTCTAAGGTGTCACTGTAGTTAGTTTTCCCTCTTCACATCGGGCCCGTTAACAGGATTTCATCGACTGGGTGGTTGGGGTACACACAACTTGAGCAAGACGCTATCCTCGCATTAGCTTCTGCTTGAGAAGAGAGACTGTTCGTTCCTCTGCAACTAGTTGTCTTGGTTGGAGGCCGTACAAACATTTCGGTTTAAATTTATTGTGACAGTGGAATTAAAAAGACAGTGTCTAAAAAACATGGACAGGAAGAGATCCACAGTTCTAAACTGTAATGGGACCCCTTATTATTTATTGTATACAGCTAAGCAATTAGTAGCAGTCATGAACACAAGCAATAACAAATACATCACAAACACAGGAATTCAAGGTTAACATAGCATTGAATTACGACATCAAGAAAAGTCGCGTTTGAAACAGTTACAAAATAAACACCACTAATAAAGAAGTACACGTCTCTAAAAACAAGAAAAGGGAAGAAATACAATACCCCTATAAGCAGAAATGGTTAGAAAAGCTGGTTTCTATTTTAGTATTACCCTAAACGCTAATCCGGATGATGTAGTTTTTATATTGAAAGGTAATTTATTGCACGCCTTTACACTAGCAAAGCCGAAGGGATTTTTTGTCGTAGTTAGATGCCCTGCAGGCAGTAAAAATTATATAACAAGGAAAATCTAGTTTTATTTGGATTTACAGGTTGTGGTGGCCAATTATGTAAAGAATGCCTCGATAATAGAGAAGGCGAAGGTTATAAGGCACAAATTGTGTCTGATAAGCTATGTAATTGAGTACACATTAGGTTCACACAAAAGACGTGCGACGAGCGTGTTTTAGAGGCTGCGCATGAGTATTCGAATAGCTCGTTTTTTTATTGTGTAAGCTGTGAAATTGATGCCCATTGTGTTCACGCAAAAGACGTGTGAAGTGCGCGCTGTAACTGTTCGCATGAGTGTTCAACTAGCTGGTTTTTGAATGTGTTGCTTTGCAGCGATATCGTTGTTGTATGTATGTCCCCAGCGGGGTCTAGGGTAAATATTATCATAGTATCATAGTATGTTGCTAAAGGTGCTGATAAGGGGTGATATTAACGCGCTTTAATTATCACTCTCAATCCAAATGCGGTTCTTTCTTCGGGAAATTACTACGAACATAGCATTTCAGAAATGGGAAAAGTAAATACCAAACCATGAGGGCCATCTGTCGAAAATATTCCTTGACAATTCGCGTACAATGGTTGAATATTACTCCAGTCCTTGTTTTTGTGTGTGTGTGTAAACTGAAAACCATCACTTTAGTCAAGCTTGGATTCATAGGCAGTTGATTTTTGCTGCACCATCTATTAATGTAGCTAATGTCACAGTTCAAACAACGTGTTGGTGATCAATGCATTTATGCGATGAATGCAGACCACTGTCATGAGAATATAGACTACAATCCAATGCTCATGTAAGATACTTATGCAGGTCATTATTTTAAGGTAGTGTATATTATCACGGCAACCGTCAGAATTACCGTCAGACATTTCTCACTCCAGTCCCTTCTCATTGGCTAAGCCCGCTACACGGAGATTCTATGGGGAAAATATTTCCTAAAAACCCATGTTTGGAGGTGCCTCTGCAGCGCTCTGTTAAAGTTCTCTTTTTAAACGAGCAGGTGAGGTTCGAGACCGACATTGCGATGTTTTTTTAGTTTTATAGGAATTTCTTGGTGATCGTGATTTTGTTAGTTTTTTTTTTACTCTGGTTTTTATTATATCAGAAGATCAACGCACAGGACTTCTAGAATGGGTTGAATTACGTTTAATATAGAGTGTGATCGGTGTAGTTGGGCTGGGTAAGATTAGGTTTGTTGCAGTTTGGCTAAATTTGGGTAGGTTATAACGCGTTCGGTTAGGTTACGTTAGGTTCGGTGAGGTGATGTTATGTTACGTTGGAACGTACTATTATTCAGAAAATTATAGGCCAGCCAGCTGTTATGAAAACTGCCATGAGAATTCCCCGGTGGATATTCTCACAGTTGCCGTGAGATTAGACGCAGGATTATTACAGAAGAGTAATAAAAGCGGTCCAAAAATGACACCCTCAGGAATACCTACGATATTTTTATTGTTACAAAATACACCAGATATGGTGACAGTTACATAACTGAGTATTAATAAAGGAGTATTAATACATAACTGAGTATTAACTCTAAATGAAGGCCATATTTCTATAATATTTTGGCCTTCAAACAGAATGTGATGTATAACAGATTAAAAACTTGTGTGAAATCAATAAAAAACAAAGCAACAAAATTACACTTATCGAATTCGTCATATCTCGTCAGAGCAACTAAAAACAAGATTGTTTTGATAACATCTCCGAAGACCAAACTCCTGCGTAATTAATAAGTTAAATTTGCAAAGGTGGTTTGAAAGGCATTGTTGCATTCAATTTTAGGTACTTTACTAAAACATTAAAGAACGGAACTGCGATGGTAATTTCCTGATAATGCTTTACCACGCTCTCTTAACACAGGGTTCATTCTACTTTTTTTTTTCATCTCGAGAAGAAAAGACAACTGTTTTGATAACCCAGTTAGCAATCTGAGCAAAAGCAAAATATATAATATCAGAAAGCGCTTTGATGTCATCAAGCCCGGGACCACAGAATCTAACATTCGGCATGGTAGATGGAACTTCCGGCACAGTGGTAGGAAACAGATAAAATGATTGCAGAGTGCGGGACTGGTTATCGTTTAGCCAAATTATGTTCGCAGCTGCGGGGACAAAAATGCGTCAGTATGACCTTGAATGTAAACATCTTCAACAGAATTCATCCTGAAGGCATTAGCAATGTCTTTGGGGTTCCTTAGTATATATAGTTGCATCTCGACATATTCTCGCAATAAATTGTTGGTGGTGGCCCTCTTCAAAAACGACCTCGTTATACGCCAGTGTTTGCGGTATCACTATCTCCTTCAGTTTTGCCTTTTAAATCGAATGCACGTGTTGCGTGTTTTTGTACTGTATTGAATCAGTTGCAGTATTTTTTTCCAGCGTAGAATGAGCGAGCTGCTAAAAGGCCTGTTTTTATTTTTTGGGTAAACTTTTTCTTCCTTCCGCTAGCTAATAGTCCTTTTCTGAGCCACAGCCTTCGCGCGTAGGGCAATTAGGTCAGTAATATGCACCCGAAATTAAAGAAGAAATGCATTCAGTAAAAATATTTCTTAACACTCACTGTAAGACGCCTGCAAAACTGAGGAAAAGGTCATTCTTGTGGAATCCCACCCGCACTTGCGTTTGTTTATTTCAGTTCGTATTAGACAAGAATGCTTGCAGTGTGACATTAGAGAAGGAGGCCATAGAGTCAGAGACTGGACGGGGACCTATTGCTCTTAAGCAAACAAAAACTCAGGTGTAAGCAGACATCCGTATGTCACTTGTATCGATATCGAATACCGTATGTGCAACGTCTCTGTCAACAGAATATGGAATAACAAAAATGAAATGCAAAATATTTCTAGCACGCCCGATCACGCTGTACATGCAAGAAACACATTACTCAAAAATACATGCATAAACAATTAGATCCCGTTCTACGCCTGTAAAATCAGCTGACGCAGCGGAGCTGACGCCGGCAGGCTAGGGGTAACATCAATCAAAGGCTCACAACGCCAGTCGCCGCGGTCTGCATGCACTCGATGCTGACCCACGGAGGTCCGGTAGTTTATCGGTGCTTATATGTGAGGTGATATCGCGCCACGTGCCCCAGTGCACTACCCAAGATCGCGCACCCGACGCCGGTCGCATCGGCTCGGGAGCAGTTAAGGTAGCGCTAAGGTGGCCCAAAGGTGGCGGGCCGGCGGTGGGTGCGTACGGCCGAAGGAGCACAGCCCCTTACCATCCTGTACGGCTACCTTCCCTTTGATTACGGCAGTGAATTTATTTATTTATTTATTTATTTATTTATTTATTTATTTATTTATTTATTCGCATACTGCAGCCCAATTAGGTTATCGCAGAAGTGGGTATGTGAATCGAACTATTCTGCACAGATCATCACAGACATAATTAACAGCACACAAAACTCACGTATGCTTTGTGAAGTTTAGACACAGCAGGTAACGATAAATACAACACATACTGTATAAAAGTATACAAAAATTCACACAACACAATCAATATTAAATTATACATTTTTTTTTTCTAATGACAATGACTTAATTTTGCTTGGTAGTTAATTCTATTTCTCAATTGTTCGAGAGTGGAAGCTGTACTTAAATCGATTGGTATGTGATTGGAAATGTGCAAGGTTTAGCTCGTGGCTTCTTCTAGTATATTTCAGTTTATTAGGAGTCAAATAGTTTTTCCCTAATAAGTAGCGCGGATATTGGAAGGAATATGCAAAGGTTTGACACATTCGCTATCGCCGCGTTCTGACAGGGGTTGCAATTCTAGTGTAGCAAGGTGGGATTACAGTTACAAGTTCCAATCGAATAAGCGGAAACTGAAACATATTGATTTCTTTTGAACTGATTCAAGCCTGTTAATTTCATGTACTGTATAAGGGTTCCAGATGGTGCGGGCGTACTCTAGGATGGGGCGGATCATTTATATATTAGTAATTTTGCTTCAAGTGCAGCTTCGCACCATATACGATTTGGGTAGACTGCTTTTTTGCAGGTATATTAAATGTACTTTGGCCACGACATGGTAGGTGTGAAGGTGACAACGAGCTACTTTTATCCAAAATTCCGTTGTAGGGAAGCACCATAACCGAATAATGCAAGAAGGAAACAGAACTGCGCGCAATGAAAAATAAAGTGACTGTTTCTGCGAAGTTTATATTCATTTGCCATTTGTTGCACTTTCTACAAAAGTATGAACATGAACCATTCCGTGAAATATGATACTCATTCGTTTCAATTATGCTGTGTAATGCAGAGTCGTCATCATAGGCACATTTTTGCAGATGATGGAGTTGTACCGTGTTCCCCGCTTCGATAGCCCGCTCACGGCTCAGCGGAAAGCGCATGCGCGTTCGCTCCTGCTCTGCTTAGCTGCTGAGCGGAACGTACAAACACCAAACTAAAACTCTCTAATAGAGGAGTCGTCGGCGCGTGAACTCATTAAATGTAAGGTAACAATACGATTGGTGCGAACCGGAACGGCTATGGAAACAGAAACGGCCCTGTGATCTGAAATACCCTCGGTAACCTCACATTCATAGCCGTTTTAACCGATGGAGGCTAACAAAAACAAAATACGAAACAGCGGCACCGCTTGCGTTTCCGTCGGCGATTTGTTTTAAACCAAAAGCAAATGAAAAACAGCACCAGGCTTATTTCCACATCATAACCGGCCACTAAAAAAGAAGACCACAGAATAAACGGACGGGTGATTCCAAATGCTTCGCTACACAGAGCACCCACGTGACATGTGTGATGTCACGGCACGCGCTATTCTTGTGCGGGCCTGCTAGAACGAGCCTTCCGTTCGGGCTGTGTGGCCTTGGTGTAGAGTACTGAGTTCTGGTACTGGGCGCTTGTGTTCGAGCCCCAGCAGTTCTATCTCTCAGTTTTTTTTTCCATTGTTTACTGTTCTTTTCTAAATTATTTTTTTTTTCTAAACTCAAATGTATGGGTTCTTTTTGTTAATAATAGTGATTTGATATGTTTAGGTCGCTTTTGGATTGGGGAGCAGCCAATGAGGATGTTTAATTACCGTTTTCCACCGCACAAACAGACATGTCACGCAGGTGCTCTGTGCAGTGAAGCATTTGGCAATACGCTACCAGGACCGTTGAAATCGCCGAGGCAGATCAAGCTTGAAAACGACAAGATACGCTCGTGCATAAATTTAGTTAAAGCAAGAAGCTGAAATGACGCCAATATTGTGGAAATGTTTTTTTAAAAATACCTCGCACCAAACGGATTCTGTGTCAGGCGAGCAAGAAAGTACTGAAAATTGCAGGCCAGACCGCAAAACTAATGCAACGTCTCCGTCTCTTCCACGTTGTCGATCAGTTCTATAAACAGTAAAAACTGGGGGAGTTACTTCGCCGGGGTAAACGTTTACAAAAAACCCTAATTCAGTTTAGCCACTAATAAGCGAAGAATGGGTGAAAAATTTAATCAAGTTTCGGGCAGGCTGAAGGCCAACCGCCGTAATAATTTCAATCTCTTGAAAGTGTTTTTTTTTTCGTATTGTCTGTCTAAAAATAATGTGGGATACAGGATATGACAGGGAAATACGTGTATCCGCGGCGCAAACGACCATCAAAAATTGGATATTTTTAAACTGAAATTGAAGAGAGCGCAGGGAATTGAGCAAAACCAGAAAAATTAGCAGTGGCTTAGCTCGGCTATACCAGGGTATACCTAGCGTGAGCTAATGTTAACTAGTTATTCTTAGGTTTCCTGGTTGTCAAGGATTAGCTGATTATGCTTACTGCTGCTAAAACGATTTCCAATCCATTCCAGTCCAGTCCAATCCAATCCAGTCCGGTCCAGTCCTGTCCAGTCCTGTCCAGTCCTGTCATTGCTCCTCGCACATGCGCAGCACGGCTCTCCAAAAGCGACGCGAGACGGCCATCAAGCGGATCCTGCGCAGCGTCAGACTTTGCTACTGCGCAACGGAGGCGCACAGCTAGGCACGTGCCGGCGCCAGTGCATCTGCCGCGGATATGACGTCACTCCTCTGGAATGCGTAGACCGGCGAATTTGCAGACCCAATTCGCCGCACCCATACTCCATTGGATTAGATTTCAATCCAACACAATCCAATTATTCCAATCCAATCCATGCCAAGCCGATCCGATCTAAACCAATCCAATGCTACTCGCGCTTGCGCAGAACGGCCCTTCACGGCCCAGGCGTAACTTCTCAACCTCGACCAGTGTAGCTTACGCTGCAAAACAGCCGGCCCTGCCGCCGAGCGAGCGGCCGCACGCGCCAGTAACTGGAGCGAACCTGTGTGCAACGCTTCACCCTCGCTGTAGTCCAAGGAAAGGCGCGCCGAGCAGACAGATTTCCACCGGTTCTCTTGGGTGGCCGTAGGAAAAAGCGGAGGGCCTGCCGCACTATCGTTTCAAGGCTGTTTGCGCGATCCGCCGACGGGTGTAGCGTCGCCTGCGACGTAGGTATTTTAAACGCTTCTAATTAATTACCCAGCCTTTCACGGGGTTACCAGTCGTGCCCAAAATGATTTGGTGGAACTGTAAAAAGCTGCATGACAGTAAACACGGGAGCGCGTGTTACTCAGTGCATACAGAGGTGCATAGTGATTGGTTGGAGAACTGTCTTAGTTCGTACATTTGGCGGATCCATTCCCTTCGAACGGTTAATTGTGCTTTTGTCTGCTGCGGTAGCTAAGTTAGATATCTGGAAACGATTACAAACAGTACATGTGCCGATGAGCGGATTTTTATCAAGAGCGAAACGGAGCGAACGCCTTAAAACGCTTGCTTTACGTTGCCCGATTGGGTGAGAAAAAATGCGTTATCCTCCGTGACGTAACTAATGCAGCAGGCAGCCGCGCGATAAAGTGCTTTCAGGAAGTGCGCCCGGCCACATCACAAATTGAGAGGGCACGTCAGACTCTCACCAGCGCGGTCTGCATGCGTTGAGCGGCACGTGCTCCCCTGCTTAATGCCCTATAGCTTTCAACTGTACGTACTATACGTTCAAAGTGAATTTCGCAAGGGTAAAATTTCAGCGCAGCGGATGCGCAAAGGCTCGTGTGTTACTAGGGCGTACAGGGCCCAAGCAGCATTGATTTATTGATTGTAGGGTTTAACGCGCCGACGCAACGCAGGCGATGAGGCACGCCGTAGTGGAGGGCTCCGAATTAATTTTGACCACCTGGGGATCTTTAACGTGCGCCGAAATCTCGTACACACGGGCGTTTTTGCTTTTCGCCTCCATCCGAAAAGCGGCCGCCGCGGCCGGGAATCGAACCCGCGACCTCGTGCTCAGCAGCGCAACGCCTTAGCCACTGAGCCACCGCGGCGGGTACAGGGCCCAAGCAGCAGCGTCCGATGACCAATAATTGGGAACTCCACGGGAAGCCATTGGCTTCCGAGCGAACGGCCACCCATCGGCACATTAGGCGAAATATTCAATGGGCGCCAAGGAAACGCTGAGCCGGAGCCGCATTACATAGAAAACACATCGCAGACCAAGCTTCATACAAGCTATAAAAGCGTGTAGTGCTTTTCGCGTTTCACTCACGTCGGTAGGGAGTAAACAGGCAACCGCTCAGCAGAAAGTAGCTCAAACATTGTAGCTCAAACGGGCTCAAACATTGCATCACAAAACAAGGCCCATTTAAACTAGGCCGCAGAGTATTTTGAAACGCGTGCGAGATTTATTACGCGTTCATTAGGCGTGGGTCATTTGTGCGTCCTAACGCAGAACTGTACGGCGGACTGTTTGCTTTGTGCCCTTCCGCTGTTGTTTTTCTCCGTGGCGTGGATGGCGAATGTGTCGTTGTGTACGCTGTGTAGCTTTTGTAGAATTGCAACCGCTGTTCTACTGGCGGTACCTACGACGTGTGTTTCGGTGACGCGTGTTTGAAGTATATGTGCGTGGTGGAATAACTCCGTTTGTCTACAGCGGCTGGCCGCTGAAAACGTGAGAACATGCGGCCGTTTTCACCTAAACTTGCGCTGTCGCTTGTAACGGTAGGAGAGTTCGAATGCTACGTGATGTCGCTAGTTCTTAGTAATAAGCGATCGCATTCTATGCCCTTCCCCACTTTCTGTTTTTGAAACAAGCTGCGGCACGCGCATGTCAAGTTCATTAGACGCCCTGCATGCGTTGAACGAAAACGCGTGTGCTTCTGAAAATTGAGCTGGCTGCAAATAAAAGTGTCGTTTTTTTATTTTTGTGGCATCCAGGTTTCGCAATGCTTTTCTTTTTACCTTTTTGTTCTACTCGTGATGTTTGGTATTCGCTATATGTATTTGTGCTGATGGATCCCGTCTCCCCGGCCAAAATGCGCATACATATTACATATATATATATATATATATATATATATATATATATATATATATATATATATATATATATATATATATATATATATATATATATATATATGTATATAGTTTAAGGCCGATGGTAGGAGAGGCAGACCAGTACGCACAAACCGCTTTATTCGCAGGCCGAGCTGCAAGGCGGCAAGATGGCGACCGAACCAGGTTACCGATGATGATAGTTCGAGCAGGTAGAAGAATCGGTGATGATGAGTATATACAGAGATAAAGAAGCCGTGGCCGCAACCGAGCGCCAGTGAAGATGGCATTCCACTGGGACATTGCAATCAGCGTTCCGACCTTCCACAAACGAGGCTACCAATGGTCTCACAATATTTTCCCCCCCGGGGCCAGAGCGGCCGACTGGTCGCGTTTTACTGCGAATTACGCCAGTGGAACGCCTTGAGGCGGGAAACGTGGACAATCTCCGTGCCACGATGACGGCGGTCCGAACTTCCGCAAACGGGGGTGACGCGATAGTTCACCGGTGAGGTAGCCTCAAGAACCTTGTAAGGACCAAGGAACCGGTGTAGGAATTTTTCGCAGAGGCCTGGAGAGCGAACCGGTGTCCAGACCAAGACTTCGTCACCAGGTCGGAAAGAAACGGACCGGCGAACAGCGTCGTAGCGTTCTTTGCGGTCTTGTTGGCTTGCTTCTGTGCGCATGCGGGCCAGGCGCCGACAGTGGTCGATGCGAGACACGAATTGTTCCGGAAACGATGCAGAAGCGGACACAGGAGCGGTAAAGAAACAGGTATCAAGCACGTGCGATGGATGACGGCCGTAGACAAGGTAGAAAGGCGCGTACCCTGTAGTGCTTTGAACTGCCGTGTTATAGGCAAAGGTGACTGAAGGTAATATAGCGTCCCAATTTCTGTGGTCAGATCGTATGTACATTGATATCATGTCAGAAAGCGTGCGGTGAAAGCGTTCGGTGAGCCCGTTCGTTTGTGGATGGTAGCTTGATGTCATTTTGTGGGAGGTATTAGAGGCACGAAGGACTTCGGCAAGGATCTCGGATAGAAACACCTTGCCGCGGTCACTTAACAGTACGCGAGGGGCTCCATGTCGTAGCAGGATGTGTCGCAAAAAGAAGGCAGCGACGTCGCCAGCGCTAGCCGAGGGAAGTGGCGCTGTCTCCGCGTAGCGAGTCAAGTGATCAACGGCCGTGACGATCCAGCGGTGACCAGTGGACGTCGTCGGTAAGGGCCCATACAAATCAATACCGACCACCTCAAACGGCGTAGTTGGACACGGAACAGGCTGGAGGAGACCGACAGGGGGTGCCGTAGAGCGCTTGCGGTGCTGACAGGGTGAACAGGATGCGACGTATTTCACCACACTGGTCGAGAGTCCTGGCCAAAAGAAGCGACCTCGAATGCGGTCGTACGTCTTTTGAAAGCCAAGGTGGCCGGCGGTGGCGTCGTCATAAAAAGCTTGCAAGACGCGACTCTGGAGAGAACGAGGCACAACTGGCACCCATGTGGCGCCATTTGGGTGGTGGTTTCTGCGATACAGTGCACTGTCTATGAGCTGGAACTGCCGCAGTTGGTGACGTAGGCGGCTATTCGGTGAACGTGTCGAACCAGCGAGCCGATCCATTATTTTCTGGCAGTAACTGTCTGCTCGTTGATGATCGACCAAGTCGCGGCGGTCGTCAGCCGGTGCATAGTCGACAGGTGCAACTGATAATGGCGGTGTATGAGGAAGCGACGCCATGTCGTTTGAAGATGGCATCAGTGGGCACCGCGAGAGTGCGTCTGCGTCTACATGCTTGAGTCCGTACTTGTAGGTAACTGTAAAGTCGTACTCTTGCAATGGCAGAATCCAGCGTCCCAGGCGTCCCGACAAGTTTTTCAATGAAGACAGCCAGCACAGAGCGTGATGGTCTGTGACGACGGTGAAATGTCAGCCGTAGAGATATGGCCGAAACTTTTGCACAGACCACACAACGGCCAGACACTCCTGTTCCGTTATTGTATAATTCGTCTCCGCTCGTGTTAGAGAGCGGCTGGCATAAGCAACAACCCTCTCGCGGTAGTGAGCATCGCGCTGCAACAGAACGGCGCCAATGCCATGCCCACTAGCGTCGGTGTGGAGGATCGCCGGTCTCGATTCATCAAAGTGGCATAATACAGGTGCGGAAGTAAGCGCATGCTTGAGGTCTTGGAAGGCCTTTTCGCAGCCATCACTCCAGTCGAAGGGGGTATCCGAATTTAATAGCTGGTTCAGAGGTGCAGCGAGAGTAGCAAAATTGCGGACAAAACGGCGAAAATAGGACGCCAGGCCGAGAAAACTACGCAGCGCTTTTTGTTGCTGAGGTCGAGGAAAATTGGCTACAGCAGAAATTTTGTCTGGGTCGGGGCGTATGCCATCTTTACTGACGACGTGACCAAGAACCTTTATCGATTTGCTAGCAAAACGACATTTCTTGGTGTTCAGAGTCTGACCAGCCTTTGCCAGGCAAGTCAACACCTCGTCCAGACGCTGCAGATGTTCCGCAAAACTTGACGAAAAGATGACGATGTCGTCAAGGTAACACAGGCATGTTTTCCATTTAAGCCCGCGAAGGACCGTATCTATCATGCGCTCAAATGTGGCTGGGGCGTTGCATAAGCCAAAAGGCATTACGTTAAATTCGTACAAGCCGTCTGGAGTCGCAAACGCCGTTTTCTCTTTGTCAGACTCGCGCATGGGGATCTGCCAGTAGCCAGATCGCAGGTCCAGACTAGAGAAATATTCAGCCCCTTGTAGACGGTCCAGCGCGTCATCTATGCGCGGCATCGGATACACATCCTTCCGGGTAATCCTATTCAAAGCCCGATAGTCCACGCAAAAGCGTACGGAACCATCTTTTTTCCTCACCAGAACAACAGGAGAAGACCACGGGCTCGAGGAAGGTCGAATAACGTTTCGTTGAAGCATGTCCGCGACGTTTTCTTCTATGACTTTCCGTTCCGACGACGACACACGGTACGGGCGGCGGCGAACAATGTGAGTCCCATCTGTCTCAATACGATGTTCTGCAACAGACGTCTGTCCAAGGTTGGTAGAGATGCAGTCAAATGAGTTTTTGTGTTTTTCGAGCAGCTCAAGTAGGAGTCTCGTTTCGAACACCGTGAGGTCTTCGCTAATCGTGGTTGCCAGGGTGGGACGTGAGGACCCGGAATCTGAAGACAGGGGAACGGAAGACACAGAGCAGAGGGGAACCAGAGACAGACTGTCATCAGCCACAACGGAAGCGAGCGTGGTGCCGTCAGGGAGGAGTATCGTCTCAGAAGTGGTATTTGTAACAATGAGCGGCGCATACCCACGTGCAAAACGGACAAAGCAGGTCGCGATAATGATTCCTTGGGGAATAAAACGCGCAGAAGGAACGATTAACGCATCACCGTCACAAATTTGGGTTGAGTGAACTGAAAGGACTGTATCGTGGCCCGGGTATAAAACGTAATCGGCACTTGCTGTCAAATTCAGTTGTAGCTTTTCTTCCAGAATGTTGGTGTCCTCCGTATCTGCGAGTTCAATTTGCGGTTGCTGGCACGAAATGACGGCGGATGCGGATGACAAGAAGTCCCAGCCCAAGATGAGGTGATGCGCACACGGTGACAACACTGCACACTGAACGTGATGACGAAGTTGACCGACTGAAATTCGTACCGTGCACTGTCCGGATGGACTTATCGTGCTGCTATTGGCGCCATGCAAAGAAGGTCCACGGTAGGGTGTTCGAACCTTGCGTAGTCGGGCACACAATTCCATACTTATCACCGAAATACTGGCACCAGTGTCAATAAGGGCATCTACACAAACATCATCAACCAAAACTGACAACATGTTCAATGGACGCTCCGGAGGCATTGTAAGTTTCCCACGTGATGCAGTTTCCCCTCCCAAGATGCATTAACTAGTTTTCCGAGTGCTGGTTGGTGACGTAGGTCGCAGGCCGAAGGGGTGACAGCGCCCGACGGCCTGGCGATGGTGAGCGGCGTCGCGTATCGCGCGGCCTACGAGAAAAGTCGGTTGGTGGCTCAGGTGGCGACGGTGAACGGCGTGAGAAAGACGGGTGCGTACGATGCACGTAGTCGAAGTAATTCGGACGTACATAATCGCGTTCGTAGGCTGCGTAGCCGCGTCGTTCGTCACGTTGGCGCCTTCGACAAAATCGGGAGATGTGGCCCCGGATGCCACAATAATAGCAGACTGGCCGGCCAACGTTGGGGTCTTGGTGTGGCGGGAAATAAGTCGGCGTGGTATGCAATCGAGGCATGGCGGCCACATAGCCGGGCGGGGCCCGTGTCGTAATGGGACTGAGCGGTAGAGGATGCCGACCAGCCACATCCGAGTAGGATGGCGTTGCCACACAAACAGGTTGGGTGGGAGGCGGAAGTACGGGCATAGCCGCGAGCTCCTCCTTAACAATATCCCGTAGGCCAGGCACAGAAGGAGCTTCGCGGACACAGTGTGCGCACTGGGAAATATTGGCGTGCATCTCCTCGCGAATTATAAAGCGTATCAACGCACGCAGGTCTTCATTTCCCAGATGGTGGGCAGGAGCCGTGTCTTGACGAAGGCGGATGGACTGTAGTTCGTCGAGACGCTTACAAGTGGAGATCACGTCCGACATGGTTGTGGGGTTCTGCGTTGCCAGTGTGGTGAACGCGAACTCACCGATTCCTTTTAGAACGTGGCGTACACGGTCAGCTTCCGGCATGTTATTGTGGGCGTGACGACACAGCGCCAGAACGTCCTCGATATATGAGGTGTACGTTTCATGCGCCTGTTGCACACGGGTCTCGAGTTTCTTTTTCGCCCTGTCGCTCCGAGCTTTAGAAGAGCCAAAAATCCGGCGGAACTGAGCAACGAAATCGGCCCAGTCGGTGATGGTATGCCGGTTATTTAGATACCACGTCTCGGCAACCTTGGTCAGGGAGAACGAAACGTTTTGCCGCTAGAGGTTATCGTCCCAGCGGTTGAATGCGCTCACCCTTTCGTAGTTGTCCAGCCACTCGTCGGCATCATCGTCACGAAGGCCAGCGAAGAAAGGAGGTTCACGCTGGGAGCTGGTTATGATGCACTGGGGGGTTGGTGGGGCCGTGGAGTTCGCCGATTCCAGCGTCATCGCTGTAGTTTCCGGCATTAGGCGGCGACCCCAACGGAGCTCCAGTGGGGCAGCTTGAGAGGTGGATTACGGGACCGAAATGCACCTTCCACCACTTGTAAGGCCGATGGTAGGAGAGGCAGACCAGTACGCACAAACCGCTTTATTCGCAGGCCGAGCTGCAAGGCGGCAAGATGGCGACCGAACCAGGTTACCGATGATGATAGTTCGAGAAGGTAGAAGGATCGGTGATGATGAGTATATACAGAGATGAAGAAGCCGTGGCCGCAACCGAGCGCCAGTGAAGATGGCATTCCACTGGGACATTGCATTCAGCGTTCCGACCTTCCACAAATGAGGCTACCACTGGTCTCACAATATATATATATGGAAACAAAGGGGTAACAACATGAAGAGCTATTGCCGGGCGACTCGACATTTGTAGGGCACTGGGTTGTTAAACTGGTAGCTTGGGCGGCAACCTCAAGATAATACACTCGCGCTGGGCCCTCCGTCGGTTCCGCTCACAGCAACAGCTGCGTAGCTACGGGGGGTCCCGTGGACTCTTGTCGCTTTCGCTTCCGCGTACATAACCAGACTATCGTACCCATGAAGTTACATTTGTTGCTTAGCTTGGCAATATCGCTTTAAGTGGTTACTTAGTAACTCACAAATCCACGCACGACAATCAATTATCTAACTCGAACTGGCAAATATGTATTAAAAAAAACAGTGAAAGTATGTATGTTTCTAACTCAAAATTCAGTGCGCTGTCTTTTTATTTCTGATACCGCGTTGTCAGAAAAAAACATCTCGGCTAATAAAAGGGGGAAGGAAGGGCATTTATATCGGTTGGCACGCATTTTTTGGGTGACTATGGTAGGACCAACACAGAATCACCCTGCACTTGGGCTTATATTCGCAAAACTTGTTTTATATATTCAGTTCCGCTACTGTCAGAGTGTGAAGCAGCTTTTCAGTGAAATGCCTGTCTGTTTCAGGAGAACTAACCAAATGCTGGTGTAGCAATACAATATATTATAATGTAAATTCCGATATGAGCGCTAAGTTTCATTTGAGAGCGGTGTTAACAAGGTTGCAGTTTAGTGTCAATATTTTCGCAGGTGCATATTGTAGGGGGGCTATGTACTGTTAGTAATCAGCTTGCGTTCAACACTGTAGTGAAGGCTATATGTATTACAGGTGCTACAACATAAGGGTGTTTCCAGTGGCGATGTAGCGGATGCAGCAGAAAGTCATGCCTTCGATGTAGATGTTCCCACAATACGGCTGTTGAACTACCCATCTTAATCACAGAAGACCGATGCATTACTGAGGAAAATGCTGAGGAAAATGACCTGACTGATTCAGTTTTGTAAGCATATTTTCAAGCATTGATTGGTGCTGTACGACCTACAGCCTGGGAGGTGGACGTGCGCCCCCTGCCGAGATCTTGCACTGGACGGCTGTCGAGGCGGTTGCGGCATCTGTCGGCCCAGCGTGGTAACTTCGCCTGCAGTGATGGGTGTCGCCTTCGCCTGGCGTGACAAGCATCAACCCCTTACATCGCGAGCCCCTTAACACCTCCGCTCTCAAAAACAAAACTCAGTTTAATGCCAGCAAGTCAAATTATTTCGTTTGGAATAACAACGCCGCCAATTATTTTTAAGTGTATATGCTGTGGGGCATGTTTCAACAGCAAGGGGCAACGTAATATGAGTGCATATGCCCCAAAGCTTAGTAAAAACGGTTTCCGCTGTTAGTTACTTTCGGCAATAATTAACTCCTGTTTACCGAAATAGAGTGGAGTTACCACAAGAAAATTGATCGCTACTAATTAGGCGAAAGCGGAAGTTTCCATTAAAGAAAGTGTAAGTAATGGGTCAATGGAATATTGAACAAGTTTTGAAATCGGCTGGATAATGAGTGCCAAGCACTCAACCAGTGTTCACTTGCACTTTAATAAAAGGCATGATTCGAATGGCTAGATTTAGAATATGTTGCAGCCGATATAAGTGAGTTTTGTGTGCATTTCCTCGGGATGATATGCCATACGCTATGTGACTTTAGGAATGCGCAGTAAATTGAGATAAGATAGCGTTCACTAAAAAAGGAACGACTTTTCTAGAACTCTATGATACCGTAAGCTGTTTCTCTTGCGAGTGATGCGATATAATCATTATACTTGAGGTTATTGTCAATTTCTACGCCAAGGAGTAACACACAGTCACACGGAAATAGTGCACTACAACCAAGGGTAATGCAACGGCGTCTTGAAATGGTCTTTTGATGTGGCCTAAAGATCGTGAAGTTTTATTTTTTAGCAATAATACTCGGCTCGACATGTTCGTCGTGCTCCATGTCCCTTAACTAGATGCGTCTGTGTTAAGTGTTTCTACTAATTAACCAAGGCAATTATCCTTTGACTTGACGTAGAGATCGTGAAGTCTGATTTGATAGTAGTAGTGGTGGACATGTTATTTTTACACCATGTCACTAAGTTAGTCATCCTTATTACATTTTCCTTCTAATTAACCAAGACAGTTATTTGAAGTAAGAATTCTTCGCCGAATCAATCAGCTCGGCACATTACTCTTCGTTGAAAACCGTCTTCGAAAACTGTTTTGGACATAGTGTTTCGTTGCGCGAAAGTAGCAACGCTACTGGATAATGATTCGTACTGCTGCTGCGTACGATGAAGGCTTTTAAGGTGCCTTGGCTTAAGTTATTGCACCGAGTACGCACGTTAGAAACTCCAATTCAAAACCTTAATAACAATTGGTGTAACCAGCGAGAACTACCTTACTCTCATCGAGTATTTAGTTCGCGTACTCCATTATCCAAACATCTTTTTTGTTCTTGTGCAACAATTTCAAGAAAAGCGGTACGAGTGGACCCGAAATCGCATATAGGAGAACTAAGCGAAAGGCCTGTACTTTTAAAAGTGATTTTCTTATTTCTATAGGCAAACGTGGAGCCATCAATTTCAACTCATACCGATTGGCGCTCACTGAAGTTAACCTGTACGTTGGGGTGGCGATTGGAGCTGGTGTCTGAGAAAGTTAATATTTCGTAGCATCCTTAGTTAGATCAAACGCGATGACACTATTCTCATGAATGCGAAGGAAAGTTGTACTGTTTTTAAACAACGGTGCAGCTTGAACTCTGCCCGTGCGAATTGTTAACAGCAAAGTCCGTTCGACGAAATGAAGAGGAGGAAAATGTTACACCGAGATGTGTGAGAGGAAGTGGCTGGGAAGCAAGGAGCCCACAAGCAAGGAGCTCACAAGCAAGTGTGGCGAGCGCGTGCCTCAAGAAAAAATAAACTGCGCCTTACGCCACCTATCCCTGGATATGCAACAGGAAAGCTTGGCTTGGTCTGGTAAGTTTTGGTTTCACTTGGCTAACAATTCATTTAGCTGTAATCCTTTTACTATTTGTCCAAAGCTCGCCTTTGTGTATTCTTGTGGCCCCGCTTGCGGTGTTTTGCGAGACGAACGGCTCGGCTCGCCTGCCGATATCCACTGGTTGCTGAGACGCCACTTCCCGACGACGGCTGAAAGCCTCAAGGTGCGCGCAACCCTCGGAGAACACAGCCCGGGCAAACTCTCATTCATGGCTAAGATCGCATGCACGCGGCGAGTCACGTGGTCAGGTGCAAAGCAGCTAAGAAGAGCGCATGCGTCAAGCCGGCAGCGGCGGCGGCAGCAGCAAACACAGCTCTCGCGGCGCTCGGCCCGGCGAGTCACGTGATGTTGTACCAAGGGTACGCGCAGCTGAGATTAAAAGAAGGTTAAATTTACCGCCACCTCGAAAATGCTCGGAAAGACAACTAAACCTTTTCTTTAAAACGCGTCCCGTGGCCGGAGTCGAACCTGCGTCCCTCGCGTTATGAACCAGCGTCTACCCGATTGCGCTGTCATCGCATTTGGGGCGCACAACACTTCCTTCGGGTTCGTAGCTCGGGCGTTAGCTTTGGAGGGTTTTGTTGCTGTTCTTTGGCTGAATTGATGTGACTTTGGCTTCGGACTTTCACAGCTTGAAGGCTGGGCTTTAGGAGGACGTATTGCGGAGTTTGGTTTGCTCAGAAAGAGGCAGACCAATGAAAAACAAAGTTAAAACTACTGAAGGTCAGAAGCTGCGCTGTTTCATCCGTCTTCGCACCTGAATTCCGAAGGCAGCCTAATTTTTTTCGTATTCATTACCCCATGTTTTCCACACGAAAAAGAAAGAAAAAGAAAACCGCATTGCGGAAAAGAGCGACAGAAATTTGTTGTGATAGTTCCGAATGCTGCAGAGCATTAAGTACACAACCGAGGAAGGACGAGAGCAAAATAACGGTGCAAATTCACAAGCGTCAGATGGCTTTAAGTTGTGCTACTAGCTTAATACGAATGGAAGAAAGCAAGGTCATGTTCGTCTCGAATACGAAAGATCGTACCATCAGATGTACGGCGGGTTTTTACGTTGCAGTCTTCCGCGTAAGGATGTGCCTGTTTTTCTCCATTTTTAGTGAAGTGCTTTGGCAAAGAGCTGCTTGTTCTATTTCGACGTAAACTGGTATATTTACATGAGTCCACATACCTCGCCTGCAGTCAGGTTTTCCTCTCCTTGGGAAGGAACACCGCTTTCGTTGAGCGGGAGCGAAACCAGGCGATCATGTTCTTTGAGTTGGAATATGACGGAACTCGATGAACAACGTCCAAATCATTTTTTTTTTCTTTTTGCTTTCATTTTTGGAATCCTTAAGGGACCGGAACAATTTCATAAAGCGGATGCAAACAATGTAAGCGAAACTCTTTATCTCAGGAAAGACAAAGCGAAATAAGATGAAAAAACGAAACTAAAAACCTTGAATCACTGCTCAGGGAGAAAAAGAGCAAGCAGCGAAATTGTCGCAATCACGCAATATAAAAGCAGGAGAGCAATATCCATAACTGACTAACAATTTATTACTAACAAGGTTGAAGTAGCCAGTGTCTTTTTAACAAAGCCTCCTTGCTGAGATAATTTGTGAGTTTCACATGAAAAGTCGTGCGTTCGGTGGGCGAGAGAATGCTGTCGGGGAGAGGGCTCCACAGGATCATTGCATTAGGAACAACCACGCACCTCTCCGCGTAACTACTTCGCCGGCTAAAGGCGAAATTTTCTCGTGAGAGATTCCCTGGTAGTAACCCGAGTTGGGACTTCGACTCGCACTTTTACTCGTTGAGCTTTGACTTTGACTCACACGCAGCTTCGACTTTGGATCGCAGAGGCTTTGACTTTGACACTGCGCCACTTGGTTTCGCAGAAACAAAACTTCGCGCTCAAACATCATCGGATTTAGGCAGAGGGGTGCATATTCTTCTGCGTAATTTTTCGCTTCCATGAACCCATCTCCAAATTTAAACCGCCTCGACCGCGCCGGAACGGCGAAGTCGGATAGACATCGGCTTTATAACGCTGGGTAGCGGGTTCGATTCCTGTCATGGGAAGCATTTCTTTTCTTCCCTTCACCCACTACTACCATCATAGTCCACGAAAGTTGGCTTTCCTACTGAGGGTTTGAGTGGACTACAGACATCACTGGGAGGCTGAAAGCTTCGCTTTAAAAAATGTGGTTCATCCAAGACGTGCGTCACTGAATGTGTGCGATTGAAGCGCTATGATTGTTGCGCGGGGCCATTCTAGGCGGGGCTGATAGTCGAGGGTATCGGGCTAATGGGTGATGGCAGAAAGAGTGAAGCATGCATGGACGCGAGATGATACTGTGCAGCTTTATTGACAGTGTAGCTGAATTTGTTGTCAATTGCAGTATTGCAATGCAATATTTCTGTGTTTATGCATCACGGGAGGCCCATCTACAGCTTACAAAACCATACAGGACCAGAATATCGACGCTTTAAGGCTGGCCTGCACTGCCGCTTCGCTAAGCCTTTAGCGAGGCACCAGTGGGTTCGCCGTTCCCGGCAAAGCGGAGCTACGGGGATCAGCAGCTGCAGCTGTGACGCAGGTGAACGACGTCTCGCCCGAGCGCACAGACATCGCTTAAACTGCAAACACGTCTCGGCAAGTCATGGAAGCAGTGACGCTGAGGGTGAACATTGTTGAAGGGGAGCCTAAAACAGCATAAGTGCACGGCCGACGAATGGAGTGCCTGCAATGCCTGCGCCAAACGTTTGGCCAATCCCTGACGCATTTACCGCGTGACACAGCGAGCCCACGACAATTCTCCACCGGTAGCAACAACACACCGACGCTAAAGAAACAGAAGACCCCCCAAGGGCAGCGAAGTCCACACTTCACTACAAGCAAGCGCCCCCAGTGTCTCAGACTACACGGAGACCACATCAAGGGGATTATCCGCCCGCGGAAGGGCACGAAGGTAGCTCGTGTAAGTGATGTTTCGTTGAGGGATGCAATACCTTTGCTGGCAACCGGATGAAGCAGCTGAAAACCTACTCAGAGCTAACCTCGAGCTGAACGTTATGCACGCATCAAGGAGCTCAAAGTCAGTGGAACCTCTTACTTCGCCGAAGCGTACGTAACAACAAAAGAAGACTAAGTAAAAGGCGTGATCCACAATATCCCTCAGTAATACTCGGCCGAGGATGAGTACAAAGCATAGTTTATTCCCGGAACCCCACTGCATTGCATTCCAGATGCACAAGTCAAACACATTCGGCGATTGTCGCCTTCTCCGGCAATAGAGGGCCGAACTCATACTACAGTGGAATCGACTGCGATGCTACATTCACAAGGAGCAGAACGATGTCTGGCCGCCCTGCAGCGAACTGGGACACTGGATGCACGTGTGTCCTTATCCGTTCCGCTTCTACTGCAGTGCCCGCGTAAACTTGGTGCCCATGGATGAACAGGAATGTCGCATCAAGTGAGCCCTGCGTCAAAGAGCATTCCATGGAAGACAACCCTGCGCACAACGCTACCGCACCCCCTTTATTCTCGAACAGCGTCAGTGGCGGAAAGAATAAGCCGCTATTCAGTCCTCGCAAGGACACCAAGATACCGCCCCACTTTTGTCCCCATGCTGCTCAGCGCCCGGCAGCCCGCAAGGACGGCTTCGATAGAAAACAACATACAAGCTCCAAATCGAAGAACCGTGGTCTGCGGCTGGGCCCCGCTGTACAGCAGTACGGGCAATGTGGCAGACGAATATTGGAGGGAACATGGTCGGTGAGCAGCGCAGCGATGGCTTCCCTGAAGGGTACCAACACGCACCCAAGCACAGCCTCCTAAAACATCAGCCGAGATGCCACACACCGAGTTAGCTTCCATACGCGCCACACTGGAGCAGGTCCTTGCCGAAAAGAGACAGCTCAAGGAGAATTAGCGCAACTCCAGCGAAGCACAACCACTACATCAACTCAGAACATGACGCCCGCAATCTAAATCATACGTTCGTCGCAGCTGCACCCCCCCTGCACGAATTGCGAGGCGACGACATCCGCCCCTTCATCAACCATAGCGTACAATAACCTGCCATTTATAAAAAGCAAGCTCGAAAATAAATTGGATCAGCGCTTTCGGAAGCTGACGAACGCGGTAACCACGCTTCCTGGTGATCACCATTCCTGCTGAGGGTAACCACCAGCAGGAAGGATCAGACACTATCGCGAAAAATCTTCGGCTCGTTTGTAAAGTTGAGTAAAATATATATAGGCGGGCTTGCCAAAAGCCACACTCGTACAATGTAGTGGATTTGACTCAAACGTGTCGACGCCTATCGAGTTATACCCATCATTTTACCCGACGAGGGATTCGAGGTACCCGCCGCGGTGGCTCAGTGGCTAAGGCGTTGCGCTGCTGAGCACAACGTCGCGGGTTCGATTCCCGGCCGCGGTGGCTGCTTTTCTGATGCAGGCAAAAAGCAAAAACGCCCGTGTGTACGAGGTTTCGGCGCACGTTAAAGATCCCCAGCTGGTCAAAATTAATCCGGAGCCCTCCACTACGGCGCGCGTCATCGCCTGCGTTGCGTCGGTGCGTTAAACCCTACAATCAATCAATCAATCAATCAATCAGGGATTCGAGGTTTTCGTTAGTCTTAAGGCGGATCGCGTCGCGCTTCACGCTCATTTTATTCAGCTCCTCTCGAGCAGAAAGACGCAAGCAAAAAGAAAACAAAATTATCAAGACTGCCTCCAAAGCCAGTTCCTTTTTCTGCGAGGAATTTGCAAGAACAGGTGCGCAGGATTCCTGAAACTTTCGGGAGCTATAAAGGCGAGTTTGCAACTCTACGCCAAATGTTATTCAAAGTCTCGGCGATAAACGCCTAAAAAATTTCAGGGCAAGGAAACTGCTGGTACAGAGCGCTGGATTCCGTCCCCTGATAGCGCCGACAATCCTCGAACTGTTCTGCCATTTAAAGAGAAATTGGGATGTGAAAATAAGTGCCAACCATTACTTCATACCCATTGAAGACGATAGCGACTTTCTGCGCAATATATCACTGCCGGGCAGAATAAAAGCGAAGAGAATTGTCGAGGCCTTATTCTCTGTGCTTTATCCAAACGGAGAAGTCGTTCACGACATGTCGTTGAAAGCAGCGTTGAAGGAGAAGACGCATCGAACGCCGCGAACTGATGCAGAGCCCGTTGTAGAATTCATCACTTTCATTACTTCATATTTTCTGCACAAATCAAGAACGCTAATCAAACTACTCGACCCCGCCATGCAGTGGGACCAAAAAAACGCACGCAATTCAGCTCAAGCAAAAAGTGCTCCTCCAAATAAACGTGATCTGCCTGATTCACTATTTCCTGATTAACGGAAAAACTAAAAAACCACTGGCACGGTTTGGTCAAATTCTACCGGACTTGCTACAGCCCAGTTTACCGGAAACGGTGGTAAACAGACTTTGAGAGTCGGAGGCAAAGCGTCAGTCCGAACGCGCTAAGCGAGAACCTACCAAATGGACGCGATCGTAGATTGCTTTGATGACCATTACATCCTGAGCCACTTTTCGCAAAAACATTTAAAGAAAGCATCGTCTCCTGCGTGACGTTATCGCGTATCCGCCTGACGGAACCCTAATTGTGTGCCATATGAACTCCGTATCGAGGCAATCTGTCCGCAGTCATGAAAGCCCACGGGAATTCGGAAGCCCGCTGTCAAAAAAGACGGCGACGAGACAAGTCTATACCAGAATATAGCATACGAACAGTCTGGGGGCAGTACGACGATTTTTTTTATTTCCAATTTCATCATGTTATAAAAAACGCAGAAAAAACATTTTTGGTACATAGCCTGGTTGGCTATTGTCGGGACCAATGGTTAGACAAACGGTCACATACCGCATGACTCATAAACGGTACCAACAGTGAAAAACGGAACAGGTACAGACACATATACTGGATTACACAATGCATTAGGTAAGTAAGCGCCCTGCCACTGTGTAACGCCAAAATGTAAAGCCGTTCCACACAGCGTGAAATCTGTCGCCAGTACAGAGCAGTGATTCGTCATAATGGTCTGTGGCGCCGTTTTCCGGTCACTTAAACCACCCGTCATGCTCTTCCCCTCCCTGTCTCACTTCTTTCTTGACGAATTGAACGGAGGTTTGTTCAATGCAATGCAAACTTCCGGCTTGCATGGGCGCCCGCGACCCGGCCTGGAAGAGAGCGGGCGGGCGTTCTGTTCTTTTAAAGACAATATTCTTTCTTGCGCTACTCAAACCCAGAAATTTTGCTCTGTCTGTATGTCTGTTTCTGTTTGTTTTTCTGTGAGTCGGTTAAGCCACCCGGCCAAAGTAAAACAAGGCTTGCGCAATGGTTTTATATAGTGAAAGCTAAATGTACCCGTCTAAGTCTGGTGTTACGTTCATACTTGTCAACATTGTTGACGAAGTTACAAGACATTACGCAAATATATAAGACAACAAATTCATACAGAAGTGATATTTGCGGTGTTCCTTTACAAAAAATCATACATGCTTGATTTTTGCGAAATGAAATACTTCATCAACTGCAGAAACAAAATTCACTCCGCCGTCGCCTGCTATCGCCCGTGCCACTATAGCTTCTGGTGCCATTTTAAGAAATCAACCTGAAAGCGTTACGGAAGGTTCCACGAGATTGGTTCCACGCTCTGCTTGCAACGCACGTGGAGTAGGGCAACGGGGTTCTATAAACGTTGAAGTAGGGCGCCTCGATTCACACACGTCTCCGCCGTAAGGCAGCGTTGGCCTCGAGACACTCGGCCTGGAGCAGTGCAACGCGGTAAATTTAAACTCACGTGAGCAAACCATTGGCGTGTTTACCTTGGGAGGAGCGCTACGCAAGAGGGACAACATGAGAGCTGAGCAGGAACGCGAAGGGAGGCCTTTACTTGGCAAACGTCGACAAAACTATGGTGTTTTGTTACATTTGAGACGAAAGGTTACATTTGATAAGCGGCCAATTTTTGTGCTTGCTTTCATCCCGCACGTTCCGGCGCCTTACTGAACAGTTTGAAACCCGTCGTTCTTGGCGGCCAGTTTTCGCTCTTACTATCGTAAAAACCAACCCAACGGGTGTTCCTAACTAAATGGATGCGGGCGCCGCCGATTAGGTACGCCTATCTTGCCTCAAATCTACCTCCAGTTTTCTTTGCGCTAAACAACGGGGAGATGTATGACAATCGCAAGCGGTTCAGGAGTTTCGAACGGTTATGACTATATAATGCACTTGTTTTTCGACGCTTCGGTGTTACGCCGTTACTAGTGCCTTTTGTGTGGCGTAATTTCCTTTATGTTATGTATGTATGCATTGACCAAAACCAGGCAATAAAAGTTGGCTGGCGATTACGATACTCCCTAATGAGATATTTGGGCACAGCAGTGCGCTAAGGCAGCACTCACTCCTGGGTTCTCTCGACGGCAGCGATGATGAGCCCCTGCTTCGGCGGCGCGAAGTGCGTCTCAGGGAGCGTCCGCGAACCGCGTCTTAGGCAGGGAAGGCACACCATCGTCACGCCCAGGCCCCCCTCACATTTTCGCCAGCGTCACGCCGATGCGCGTATCGTGCGGGCACAGAATACCGCCCTCCAACCCCGTTCCCCCACAGCACACTTTCGAGGAGCCCACTTGTCGGCACGGCGGACCGCCTTCTTCTCCCAAATTCGCGGCACTCTCTCCCTTTTCCTTTTTTCACTATTCCGTCTTACCAACCGAGTGAACACTCGGTTACGACAGCGGCGCGGCTCATCCAAGAGACGGGCGCCGAAGGGCTGCACCCTAAAATAGTTACGGTTACGCCGTGGGGCTCTACTTGGGTCCGTTATCTCGCTGCGCCACCTGATTCTAGCAGTGGCTATAAATTCGGACAGCGAACGAGCTAGGATGACAAGGTGGGCGCCTAAAGTGTTCAGCGCTTTTATTAAAAGGCAGCCGAGAAGGTTCTTCAATGGGGTGACAGCTACTCCCTTTATCGTGAGGCGCGCCGCAGATCCGATCAGGGTACTGAATTTTTGTGGAGAAAGACCCAGACATACGTTCGCTACAAGAATATAGATCCTTTCAGCACACATTTCATTTTCACGGCTGCAACGGTTGAACGCGTGTAACAAACAACAAAAACCCGCTTATATCGCTACGTGAGCGCTACCCGAACGAAAATCTATCTTTCCGCTGTTCCAGTAATTGTGAGCTCGTACAATTGTAGTCCCTATAATAGCCCACGCGATGTAAAATGCGAGAACTAATTAATGTTTTCTTATTGCGTTACCTGCCAGCTAACCGGGAGACGCAAAAGACAGCGTTTGCAGTAGGAGACTGTGCGTCTTCAGCTACAAAAGAACCCTTTCGCCTAGTCTTTTAGGCAACAGTTTACAGGCAAGATTTACAAGGTGAGCGAAACCGTCATTGAGCATATTTTCATTAACAATCGCGTGGCTGACCTGAATGATACAAAATCTTGCGAACTTTTTATGCGAATGAGTGGAACAAAATTACATTGAATCCAGCGGAACACGTGTACGCCGTTGACAAAATATTGGCAAGGAGCGTCCGAACAAGTGTAAAGCGGACTAAATTGCTACGACGTGGCTTCAGTAATTCTGTCGAAAGCTGACTGGATGAAGCGGATCTCGCTGAGTAGAGGTTTACGACTGGTGTGTCTATCGGGAAGGAGGGAATGCAGTTCACCCGATAGAGGTGTTAGATATAATGCTAGATAAGATATGACGTTATGTAAGAAGTGTTCAGGCTTACGAGATGCAAAATATAATAGACATTATGAAAAAGTGCCGCCATCTACCGGAAGAAAATCGAAACGAGCAAGCGACGCCATGTTGGGGGATGGTGGTCGCGGGATTGCTTGGGACCAATATTCTTACACCGTGCTTGGTACGGAGCGTGTGAGGGGCTTTCTGGGCTTGGCAATCGTTTTACATTCAAATTTAAGCGCAGCAAAATGAGCGACGAGTGATCTGTGGACCTTTCACGGTTGCCCACATTTGTGAGCGACTTCGTAAATGCGCATTATGCATCCAAAAAGCAGTCAGGGAGGCACCGGCAGGGAAGCTTTTGGAGGCTGTCGCATTTCTTCTTTTTTAAATGCGAGTGCATTTCTTAGTCGAGCCATGTCAGGCGCCGCGCGGCGTCCACGCGCCCGCAGGTGTTATCTCTCCGCTCTCACCCCCTCTCCCATAGCAACAGCTGCGAGCGCGCGCGCTCCTCCTCTCCCCTAGCAAGCGGAGCAGGTGGTGTGGGCGGATCAGCGGCGAGTGAGTGGAGAGGAGGAGCGCGCTCTGGTGTGTGAGGGCGCTCGCATCGCGGCAGCTCGCCGGAGCTCCCGCGTGTGTGGGAGAGTGTAGGCGAGGGTAGGCGCGGTGCTTCGGTGCTTCTCCTCTCGACGCTCGCCCCACTCTCCCGTTCGCTCGGTCGCAAGTATATATAAATGGAATGTCTGCCGGCAACGGTTCCTCGAGCAAGAAGTGTAATGCATTCGCATTTCCTCACGATTCCCTTCGGGGAGGTGGGGTGAATTTTTTTTGGCTTTGAGAACGCAAACATTGAAAGAAGTACATCCGTGTTGGTTCTCATTCTGCGGTGTTCTCAGGAGGTCATTCCTGAAACGCTTCGAGCCGATGCGGGCGGCCCTGAGGTTGAAATGGGGGAGGGGGGGCCCTCCGAGATGTAGACACATACGCTAAGGATCCTCTGGGACGCAGCGGGAACCTGCAAAACAACAACAAAAAGACACTTAATAAAATAAATTGCATACCTGGCATTCTTTAACAGCGGAGCTGTTTTAGCTGGCCGTAATGTGTAGCGCGTAATGCGTGTGGCGTGTAACGCGTTAAACATTGTCAATACATTACCAATAAATTTCCAATGAATAATTAAATTAGCAATAAACTGCCGAGCGCTCGTGAGTGCGTGCCTCGCAGTGACCGCTGAGCGTCCCGACCTGCTCGCGCCCTGGACAAATAAACTGGGTGCACACTACCGCTTCGAAAATTCTGCTCGAAAAAAATGATCTTGGGAAAATAGGCTACGGTCGAACAGCAGGCAGCGAGCGGTAAATGACCGATACACGGGTTACTCCATACGTTACAATTGCGCTACTCATGGCGCTATATGAATGTTGCAACTCTCGCGGATCCCTTATTTCCTCTAACGTTTAGCAAACAAAAGAATGCATAGTACCGAACGTCCACAATAAAAAGAAAACACGGGTGCGCAAAGCAGGAGCGGTAGACTCAAAACTCATCCAACACGATCAAGAACAAGCTGACCGCTGCAGTGCGCCTTAACTACCAGCACGCAGGAGTGCTCGTCGGCAAATACAAGGCTAGAAAATAGCTCACTTTGGACCCTTTTTAGTCCTGCACATATTATTCGTTACGTGACTATAAGTGCGATCTAGCTATAATATTACTGCGCGAAGGGAAGTCGACACCCGCAAACGACTTCATACAGGGCTCGTATGATTCTTCAGTTGAGAAATAAAAAAAAGAAAGATGTGTCCGCTATTTTCGTGGTTTTCCACGTATCATCTTTGTGCACAGCAAGTTACACGGCAGTATTTAAGCATCTTGGACAACGATAAAGGCCGACGGGCGCGTCGCTAACCCCGGGCTATCATGCGCTATCCGGAGATCCGGGAATCCCCCAACATGGCGGAAGCGCACGCGGGTCCCGAAAGAGGGCGCCAGGTTTTGCATGAGGTCTATAGAAGTAAAAGAAAGATAAGTAGGACACTTGCAAGTTGGGCGAGTTGGTACGTGTTCATACTTAATCACAGCGCGAAGGACGGGGCAGACAGAAAGATTAACCACTGGACAGCGCCTGTCCAGTGGTTAATCTTTCTGTCTGTCCCGTCCTTCGCGCTGTGATTAAGTATGAAAAGAAAGATAAGCTTACTTCTCGCATTCCCAAGGTCCGTTCCTATTCCTGATGACAGAGCGATTGGGGAGGAAATAAAAAAAACTACACAATCTTCCGACGTGGGAGCCCTGATGGGATGCAAAGCCGTGCAATCTGGATAAGCTACACGCCGCTGGCGTTTCAAAGCGGCTTTTCTTTCTCGAAGCGAGGAATCCGCTGCTCGACGCTGCCGTTTACGTTCGGCGTAGCGAGCGTAAGGCTCGCTACGCCGAAGACAAGGCTCTGCCGCCTTGTCTTCGGAGGTGCTCGTGGTTCTGACACTGTGCTGGCTGGCGCTAGTTGAAGGTGTGCCAGCCGGTTCGCTGACGGAATCGTTGCCGTCCATTTCCAGTCATCGGACGGCGCAGCACCGAAGAAGCAACTGAGCGGAGCGCGGACCGGGTGTATTTGCAGAGCATAGGGAGTGGAGAGAAGGAGCAGCGCGCATGCGCGTGATTGGACAGCTGGTGTGGAGAGGTGGGAGGAGGAGCAGCGCGCGTAGCGCACAGCTGGTGTGTAGAGGAGGAGGGGAGAGAGAGGTGTTATCACAGGTGGTGTGTACAGGGGGAGAGGTGCGGACGCCGGACGACGGAGGGTTGACTAAGAGATGCTTTGCATCTAAAAAAACGTCGCCGTGATTCCGCAACGTAAAGATTCATTGCCGTCAGCGAGCGTCGGTGCTGGCTCTTGCGCTCAGATTACGCTTTGCTATCTTTGGCTGTTATTTTCGTCTCCGTGGAGCATCCGTCCGAAGTACGGATATGGTCCACTGCTCGCGACGCTGCGCGGAAACAAGAAGCATAGCATCGGGCTTTACTCATGTCCCCGCAATGTGATGCCCGCAGTTAGAGATTTCCACGACGAGACGCCAACCCCAAAGGCGTTCATCTGAAGCTAGGAGAAAGCGAGAACCTGATTCATTGCTTAGACCCCACGTATATTTGCACACGTTGTCACCTTGTATGGTCGCTATGGCGCATTTCGGCTCTGCCCGCGTTATTCCTGACAGGGTGCACACATGTAACTTCCGAACTTCGATAACGTACATAAAGACACCTAACTAGTATTTCATAAGCTTGCTTTCGGCGATCGCCAAACAAATGCTACGAAATAGAGCAAATGAGAGAGATCAAGAGCGTTATCGTATGTGCCTCAATCTTCGGATTTGTTCCGACTCGCAGGCATTACAAGCATTCCTTAACCCGAGATCGTCCATCTCACGTTTGCCGCCGGCTCCCGCTTGAGCCAATCTCAAGGATAGGCCTCCTGCGCTGGAGTTTTGGCGACATGCAGCGCCCCTAGCGGCCTACGCCTCTGGGTAGTACAAAAGCAGACGACCCTCGCCGCCCTCCATGTGTTTTCAATTACAAGCCAGAGTGAAAGTTGGTTGTGGCGCTTTGTGGCGTGTTTAACTGACTGCATACTGTATGAAATAGCCCTTAAACAGTTGCAGAGGCTAAACAAAATAATATCCGCTAAAAGAAGCCGATTTGTCAGCTTTCTTTTGAGCGAGCTTTCGCGGTGGTCGCGGCGTGGGACAGTATCGCCAGGTCGGGTGGTTTAACTGTTTGACGACAGTGCGGTCGATAAAAGAAAGTTCATGAGTAGCATAAACACGGAACGCTACTCATCCTATATCCTGAGGTAACTGCAAAAGGTTGCTTCAGCGGGAGCATGCAAGCGAACGCAAGAATTGCGCAGCCGACTCAGCTGACACTGCTGGCCTGGCACCGCCTTTGAAACGAGTGGAATTTTTGTTTCGTATTTTCGCAAACTAAATGATTCTTGCGTAACGTTTTACGCACCAGAATTTACGAACGGCAGGGTACATGTATACAAACGAGTAGCTGGGGCAATAGCGCCAAATAAACAAATTAAGCGATATTACAGGACGCAAAGCATGCACCAAATCACACGCCCGCTGCATGCAGAAATGTGTACTTCTATAACGTCACATAACACAGCGTAACATAACACAGCCGCATACACGGCGCGGGGCCCGGAATATTTACATACGATCACCACTGACTGTGTTGGTTTTCTAGTGCAGGGGTCGTCGAATCTGAACGCCGACACGCCAGTTTTGACTTCAAATGGAGTTAGACAGCGAGGCAAGAACAGAGAATTGGCGTCCTCCAGTTGAATCCCCCCCCCCCCCATTTTCACACTTCGCCAGATTATTGTGAAATATTATTAGAAATTCGCTCAATTTTTTCTCTTCGTATTCAATGCCCCCCTCCTTCCCCCCCCCCCCCCCCCCGCCCCAATTTGCCGTCGAGCCCTCCGCCGTGTCGGCTGCATGGAACTCGGCCGTTGCTGACCCTCATTCCAGGCTATTAAGTGCGAACTGGGAATGTATGCTGCAAGAACGTAATTAATGAGAGCAAACAAGGAAAGCGAGCGGCCTCTTAGTTCGCCCGACCACTTTGTTTAACGGCCACTAATTTCGGAATCGCAATACAGATTTCACGCTTCTGACAGGCGCGGCATTTTGTCACTGAGACACGCAACAAAACGGCAAGCTAACGCTGCACCATGTATTCGTAACGGCGACACAAACGAGCACTGTTTAATGAAAGTGCACGCATAGTGTGCAAGCCTGCGGTCCGCCGGACTCGCTGGCTTTTTAAAGCGCGATCATCGCCGATTGCGTCACTCTTATTTTTTGATCGGCTGTTTTTGAGAAGTCTTTGTCACCTAGAGTATTAGTTTAAACTAGAAATTTCACTTACAATTTCACTTCGTACGACCATCCATCGGTGAACCTGCGAGTAGCAGACGCCGTCACGGTCCCGCCACTTTCGTTGGCGCTGTAAACGTGTGTAGCGCTGCAAAGCTTTTTTCCCTTAATGCCAAGTTGACCGCTGAAATAGATCGGACGCGTCCGGGATGAGCTGGTGACCACGTCGCAAAATAATCCGGAGCGTCGAGCTCATTTTGCTTCTGTCAACACGGGATCCTATGGGACCCGCGCAGCTTTGTACTACCCGGAAGTACTGCCCGGAAGCCGCTTGCGCAGCGCCCCCTGGGCAGCGCAGGAGGCCTATATCGGTTCTGTTTTTGTTGCCGAACCTGTTCGTGTAAAATACAACGAAAAGGAACTTTTGAACTTGCTGCTCATTTCTCGGCATGCCGCGTAGCCCATTTAAACGATGTGTAAACCAAAACGCCTGTCTGCAACGATGTCAAAACCCAACCTCAGCGAATTCAAATTGCCGGCTCATCTCCCGGGGTGCAGCACTGCTGCTGTAAACAGTGACAGATATCTGGAGTTTTCGAATTGGCCGCTCATTTCCGGGCATGCAATGCCGCCTAATGACGGCCGCGTCGAAGGCAACGACGCTGTGCAAAACAGTAACGGGTCTGCAACGCCGCCCCTCAAGTTTCGGTTTATCCCCTCACATCCAGCATGCAGCGCGGCCTATCAAGGGCAGCGTCCGCGGCAACGGCGCAGCGCAAAGGTCACATTCACCTCCAACTCTTTGCACCGGAGTGAGTGAGTGAAAAACATTTTATTTAGCTGCTGAAGTGGGAGTGGTTCCTTATTCCAGGAAGCCATGTGATGAGCGGGCAGCCTTCGCTCTGGAGGCCAAAAGTGTCCGGACGTCCAGGGGCCGAATTCTCTAAAACGACGGGGCGTCGCTTTGAAACGACGGGGTAGCGCCATGCAAATGCATGTGTTCTGGGGTTGGGGCCGTCGCTTTGGGGTTCCCGGCAGGGGCGTGAGCCACAGAAAAGCGCTGTGCCAAGGGCGCGAAGCGACACCCACTGCCCCCCCGTCGTTTCACTTGTCGCTTCGCGCCCTTGGCACAGCGCTTTTCTGTGGCTCACGCCCCTGCCGGGAACCCCAAAGCGACGGCCCCAACCCCAGAACACATGCATTTGCATGGCGCTACCCCGTCGTTTCAAAGCGACGCCCGTTTTTTAGAGAATTCGGCCCCAGATCGCTGCTGCTCTCCAGGTTCTCCCACAGCTCAGGGGTGGGAAGGGAGGATGGAAGAGGGAGGTGGTTGGGGTTGTGCTTGCACTGTAATACGATGTATGGAAGAGTAGCGGTTTGTAAGCAGAACTTTCATTCGGCCGGAAATTGCGTTGGGAAGATGCGATGGAGGCGGACTGGGTAATCCAAGCAGCGTAGGCCGATAGCCAATCTTTGGACGCCCCTTGGCTTCCCTTTGGCTTCCGATAGCTTGGCCAGACGCCGGCCTGTACGCAAAAGCCATTCGTGGACAACGAGCGCTATACGACCGGCCTTGAGGACACGCATTGGCCGGTGCGCAAAAAATCACACTGGACAGCGCGCTCATTCAGAAGTAATTTTTGATCATACAATTTTATGAAGAGTAGTAGCCTATATGTGACGCAGGTATTTATGAGTGCCTTTACGCGCGTCTTGGCATGTTCTTGTTAGGTGAATGACCACTCAAGTTCAGTCAAAATAATACTGAAGTTTGCGTGTTTTTGAATTCGTTTTCACGCGCAGCGCACAACAAAAAAGTAGTTTCAAATCATTTTCAAGCTTGTGTCAAGTAGCACATTTAAATAAAAAGTATTGGCAGGTGTAAATGCCGACAGCCTTGCTTGTTGTTGCATACCGCTGCATGAAGTCTCACTGTAGAGCACTCGTGTGCGTTATTTTGCGTGTGTACATGCGCACCGGCGCGCAAGCAGCACCACTCGAGGGCAGCACTGAGGTCGTTGCCCGCGGCGGTTCCCCAACGGATAACAACGGTTAGAGTGCGGTGAACAGGCCACAACGCAGCAAAAAGTAGTTACCTAAAGAGCCACAGCACCATGCCACGAAACAAAGCGTACTTAAACTAAAGTGCAGCTTATTCAAAACAGCGTGAGAGAGAGTGTTAAACGTTCAGTAGGAATTGGTCATTTGTGTGTCCTAACGCAACGGTGTCCGTCGAACTACTTGAGCGTTGTGCCTCTCCGCTTTCTTTTTCTCGGCGGTGGGGCCGTGGTAAGGTGGCTTGGTTACCTTAGCCGTGGTGGATGCACGCGTCGCCGCGGCGCTCGTCCGACGTTTCCGTCTCTTTTGTGGTATTGAAACCGCCGTAGTACTCTTGTACGTGTCTGTGAGGTGCGTTTTGGTGTCGGTGGCTGTGTGAAGTATACCTGACTGGCGTAATAACATCGTTTGCCTGCTACGCCCGCCGCTAAAAACGTAAGTCACCATTTCATTTTTCCTTTCGCGGTGCGGCAGTGCTCGCGCTAGTTCCCGCCAAACCTTCACCTGTCGTTTATAACTGGCGCTCGCGAGTGCTGCTTAGTGTTATGTTGTTGGTTCTTGCGAAGAAAAAAGTGGTCCCATACATGTGGTTCAGTTCTAGCTATCTTTTTTCCGGCTTTGTGTTTTACGAACAAGCAGACGTGCTCCCACTGAAGGTTCACGACATTCAGCATGCGTTGAAGCAAGACTCGTGTGCAGTATAAGAGGTGCGGATGTATTAAGCTGGCTTAGTTAAACTCTGGCTATAAATGAAGCTTTCGTTTGATTATTTTCTTGAGCAATGTAAAGGTATTGCCGAGCGACAAAGTAATTACACTACTGCTGGGCTTCTCCGTGGGTTCCGTTCGCGTCTTGCGCGTCTAACGGGGCAGAAGTGAGCGAAGGCACAACAAAATTTCACGGAATCGCTGGCGTGTCGCTTTGTCTATTGGACTTTTTATATTACCTTGGGCTACTGCAATAAGAGTTAAGCCCATTTTCGGTGACTTTCCGGACTGTTTTATCAAGAACGAGCCAAGTAACTGCTCCGTAAAACGCAGTATTGAAAAATGAATAGTGCAGTACGTTTTATGTTTCATAGCGAGTGTTAACAAGCTAGAACTTTAGGCTGAATATTTTCACACGGACATGTGGTAAGGCTTGTATAGGTGCTGTATTTAGTAAGCAGCGTGAACTTAGCATTATAGTGAACTATTTTTTTTTTACTTATTACAGGCGCTACGACGCACAGGTGTTTCCTGTGGACAAGTGGCGGATGCAGCAGTGACAAGCTTTCCAAGCTGGGCTATTCTACAATAGTGCTGTTCAAAAACATATTGTGGTCTTGGCAGGTCGGCGAATTACCGGGAATGAGGGTCCTGTTTTCATTTACCTGAATGCTTCTGTTTTGTAGTCATCTCAAGCAGATAAACGAATGATAATCGGTTAGCGCTTCATGAGCAGCGCTTATTAAAATTTTTTCTCGACTGTTGTTTGTGTTTGCTTTCATGTTTGTATTCGTATTCTTGCCACTGTTAAGCCAGGTTTCTCGTATATTTGATGTGCATAATAAAAAAGCTACACAGAGAGACCCGGTGTGTCGTGTTGCTCAATTGTTTTTGGCAAGTCACGTATGTATAATTGCTTCGCAAAGTTGATGCACTTTGCTTATTGTGCCTCGCGGTCCCATTTCTGTTTTATATGTGCAATTGTACAGGAAATTATTTAACGAGTGCGCATTAAATAAATAATGCGCACTCGTTTAATAATTTCCTGTATACTGGCATGTATAAAGCAGAAATCGGGCCGCGAGGCAACTCGTAAAATAAGCATTGGTCATAAGGACTGGCCACAAAGCCAAAAATGTGCAGAAAAATAGCGCGGGGTCCACCTATTGGCATTATCATGGCAAGATACTTTGCCAAGCGTTGTCCAATATTGGCCTTCCAGGGCTTGGCCATTTGTTGGCTTGTCAGCTTTCCCAAACAATAGCCAATATTGGCGGCCGAGGTATTGCCAAGCTCGGACACATTGGCCACTGATGTTTTGCCATGCTTGGGCTTGGCAATTTCTGCTGCTTGGGAAGGTGTTGCTCTGCAGTAAGCGAAGGAGGGATTCTTCTTCTTTTGAGAGTTACGATGTGGAGGAGGGAAGTGCTGTCGTTCGAACCGGTAATATTGTGTAATGTCTTCAAAAGTCAGTAGAGGGACGGACCGTGCGGTATCCTCAGTACCCTGCAGGGACAGGGCGCAGGCTTGCTGGTGAGCAAAGTTATTGCCCGTCAGGGAGGAATCGCCAGGGGTCCAAATGAGGGTGACCTTCCGGCAGGGTTGATGCTGAGACAGTAGTTTCAAGGTTGAGCGGGCCACCCTTCCGGCTAGGAATTTTCTGCAGGCTGCTTGTGCATCTGTGATGATGACAGGGTTCATCGTATGAATGAGGGCTAATGTGATGGCGAAGTCTTCGGCAATTCATGTTGACGACGTCTCGATTGTTGCAGAAGTTACGAGGGTTTCTTGGTGGTGACTACGGCAACTTGATGCTCCCGTCCGTTGGGGTAGGTGCTAGAGTCCGAGTAAGAGACATCTGCACGCTTTCCATAGGTGGTATCGTGCTCTTCGTGCTTTTCGGCGACCGGGGTGTAGGTCCGGTTGCGGTTTGCTTATATGTAGCAATGGCGTAGACACCAGACTAGCGACATAAGAGCCCCTGGTTCGATCCCGCCCCAGCGGGGAAGCAATTTTCTTTTCACGGCCTCTGGTCGTGCTGGGCCGACCATCTTCGTCATCGGTAACGTCAACAGGTAAGTAATCAATTCGTTGAGATGGTGTTAATCGAAAACTGCACCTCGGCAACACCTCGGCGGATGGCGCCAGTTGCACCCAAAGAGAGGCTCCCATCCGGAGCCTCTCCACTCGTGTATAGGATGGCGCCACCCTAAACTGATGACGATCGGCTGCGCCCTGGTTTCAAGTTTCCCGCGCACGTCCCAGCATGCAGCGAGCGCGAGCGCTGTTTAAAATTTCTCGCGCGCGTTCCGGCATGCGCCGCGCGTGAGGTCGATGATGACTGCGGTGACGTAGCGGAAGCTACGTCATAGTACGTCACAGCGTTACGTGGCTCACCGGTACTAGAATGCTCAAACTCTTATAGCTTTGCACTCACTACTCTCAGTAAAGCTGGGTGTAGTGTACAAGAAGTGTGGAGTATCACATTACCACACTACTACCAGCCTTTACGCACGCTTGCGAGCAGGCACCAATGCTGGCTTTGTTCCGCACCCCACCGGAAATTTACTACTCCACAGTGCAAACAAAAGATAAACGTGAAAGGCCTGTGATACACATGCATGGTCCCCCTCCGAAAAGAAACAAAGAAATGTTCGCAGTCTAGCATGACGCCACTGTAAATGGTCCCTGCAGGTATTTAACACGCATAGATGAAGGGGATTTCCTTTGAGAAGTCGCGTTTACATGGCTGCGCTGGAAGCGCAAATAACGTAGTTTCTATAGAGTATCCGTCACGTTAAACTACGTTCAGACTACTGACGCATAATCCATATCGTTATCTATGGACGCTAAAAAACGGCGTGTCACGCAGGTCGGTTGTCTTAGACGTGAAATGATGTGATTATTTAAAGTTATTACGACAGTTGCGGCAACAGTCTGAACCCGGCCTAAACGACGGGATTCACAAGGAATGCAGAGGGAACTTCTGAAGCCCGTAGGCTCTGACGCGATCTTTTGCCGCTGCAGTAGCTCGCTCCGATGCTCTTCTACCGCAGCCATGTACCTGCGGCTGTATATGCTGGCACGAAAGTGAATTGTATACGCTAAATATTTGTCCTGGCCACACTTCTTTTTACCTCAGTGCGTAGAACGATACCAAAGGTTTAAGAGGCAGGCAAATACATTTTTCTTGCCTTGTTAGACGGGGGAACCTTATTTCGGGGTCGCACGAACTGAATGATTTTGGCGCACGTTAAAGATGCCAAGGTGGCCAAAATCAATCGCGCCTCATAACCTGCGTTGCATCGGCGCGTTAAACCCTACGATCAATCAAATCAAGGAAAGGAATGAATCTTTCCATCCAGGCAAGGAAAAGCACCCCCCTTGCCCTCTTTGCAAGACACCGCCTTCGCATTTTCGAGAAAAAAGATGGAAGATGCGAAGACGCAAGAAGGAAACAACATCTCGGCCAAGTCATGCCAGTATTCATTCCGTACTGATATGGGTTGGAGCTAAACTCTCCAATAAATAATTATCTTTCTCCCCCCCTCTCTCTCTCTCCCTCTCCCTCTCTCTCTCTCTCTCTCTCTCTCTCTCTCTCTCTCTCTCTCTCTCTCTCTCTCTCTCTCACACACACACACATTCTTGGCCACGCTCTTCGGTCATATCAGAGAACCCTTTTGTACGCCCACGACCGAAGCATGCGGTCATGTCGGGTATATTTTCTCTGTGCGGCGGAACAAAGCGTGCTTCGGTGCCCTGGCTGTTTTAAGTGCAATGCACTTCTTAAGCGACCCTGAACCTGCGTCCACCGGCGGTGTCCGCGCACGTGGAGATGGGCGCGCGCAGCCTGGCCGCTGACATGGCACATACCCACGTGGGGGATTGGCCAGGAATCTCCTCGTCTTCCTTGGCAACGGGGGGAGATGGGCGCGCGCTGCCTGGCCGCTGACATGGCACATACCCACGTGGGGGATTGGCCAAGAATCGGGCGTGAGAAGGGCTAATGCACCCGATTAAAGGAGTACTGACACGAAATTTCAAAGCTGAGATCCGCTCTAGCAATCAAGTACAACGACAACACAAATAGGTGTCTGTGAATAAATGCATCTTTCTTTCTTTGTAGTTGTGTGTGTGTGTGTGATCTCTCTTTCGCGAACATTACCGAACCGCGCAAATTCAACTCGTGCATTCGCACTTTCACATTCTTCCCCTCGGAGAAATGCGGGGAAATTTTTTACACTGCTAGATTGCTGCTACCTGACGTAGCTTTTTGGGGGCGATATGTGATGCCATCTATGAAGCGAAAAACTGCGAATCTGAGTTGGCGCCGACCTACTGAACCCTCTTAAACACCGCCAGGTGGTCAAAATTATTTTGGAGCCCTTCACTATAGCGCGCCTCATCCTCTGTAGCGCACGCGCGTTAAACCTGATAATCAATCAATGAATCAACCAATCAATCAATAGGTCGCATGAAGCATGAAGGCCATAGAAAGCTCGAGCGGAATGCTTTGCACGGTGCGGGTGACGCCTAGTGACGGCGGCTCGATTGAGCCCGGTTGTACGTCCTAACATGCGCAGCCGGGCCTATATAGAGTTTCTTAGTAAATATACCAGAGGGGAAACTGCGCCTGGGAATTCAAGTCGTCGAGGGGGGGGGGGGGGGGCGGTTATGGGAAGATCCCAAATTTCGGCTTGGGCTTGGAACGACAATTGGATCCCTAAGCGGTTTTTGGGGATTTGCTTTCTCCACTATGCATTAGCTCGTCTTCGAGCTACGCTACGAGGAAGCCGAAATGCCCCTGTTCCGTGTAGCCGTGTTCGGTGAAACAGCAGGCAGTGCGTGATCGTACCTGACGGTGGTCATGCCATAGTCGAAGGACGTATGACTGAGCGGGTAATATTACGGCGCAAAATTGGTAGCTGACGATAAAAAGAAACAAAACGTACTTCGACGAAGACAAGATATGACAGATACGGGCGCCTATATCCGTACTATGCTGTCATCGTCCACAACTGTTTAACGCCAGATTTTCTTTTTTCTTCAAGTATAAACCAACTCGCTCAGCAGCAAGTGTTTGTAAACTGTAGCAGACAGTCGGTGCACCGGTTCACCACAAAGGCGACGTTCTCATAGGCACGCTGCAAAAACTTTCCAAACTCTTCATAACAACCTATTATTTGAAAAAAAATGGTAAAATTAATAAAATAAGAGTCTCTAATGAGTCCCCCCCCCCCACTATTAACATTGTTCGTAACTACCACCTTGGCCTGCAGAATAGCAGGCACAAGCATTCCGGCAAAAATATGCTTTACTTCATTTTTCCTAAGTTTTAAAACAGCCTGTTTTATATTCCACTTACATAATTGCACACTATGCTTCGCGTTTTTGAGGCACTTTGTTTAAATTAACGGGCACTAAAACGTTTCTGTCCAAGCCAATGATGAAACTAAGGCGAGCGCATTATGTAATTGCGGCCCATAACACACATACGGCCTTGATGTGAGCCGCATAGACGCTAGCGACATATTTCTCTCTAGTATATACTCTAAGAAACTCTATGCAGCCAGGTAAACGCAGCCGCCGTCGTTTTCTTATTCGCTTTGCCCTTACTCCCAGCTTGGTCAGCTACTTTCGCCGTGAGAACAGCTCTGTGGGGAACAAAACGAGAGATCACCCAGGTCAGAACACCTTGCTTCAATATTTCGAGAGTCATGTTTTAGATGCGACGCATCTCTTTCTCTGAGGCATGTCCCTCCTGCGTAGTCGTCGCGCCGTCCGTCCGCATCCCTCTTCCGTTCTTCTGCCCCACAGCTGTGTGCAACACGCTCACTCCGGCTCATTAGCATACCACAGCTCGCGCACTTGTTTGGGCGCGCTTCGCTGCGTAACGCTGCATTAACAACTGCTCCGGCGCGTGCAAGTGCGCGCATGCGCGGCTCTCCTCCATTGTCTCCTCTCCTTCAAGTGCTGTAAATATAAAGCGGGTATCGCACTGCGGCGGTTCAGTCAAGCGCTCGCTCTCGCACTTGACGTGACCTTGCTTGACTACTTCGTGCTTGACTTGATTCTTCCGATGAAGACGTGATGGAAGCGACGGTCTCTTCAGTGAGTGGTGTGACACAACAATTACGCCCATCGTCCCGCGTATAGGAGCACCCGCATGTGATGGAAATGCATCATACGCGTTCACAACACGTTTCACGCGATTTAGAGAATCAACCCAACGGAAACACCAATTGAACACCCCGATGGGTCGCATCACACCAGGGTTCCCTGGCAGGAAGATGGGCGTAATTTTTTTTCATAAGGCAACGTATTTGAACGCCTCTAGGAGATAACTCAAGGCATCTTTCAACGGGCAGCCAAAGGCTTGGGTCCGGTCGAATACAAAAATTAATTATTGAATACCGAAGCAAGACAAAACGTGGAAAAGTAGCATATAAGAATTACGCAGCTGCCGGAAATGATACAAAACCAATATCTACAGGGGCCATGAAGCCTAACTACTAGTTCGCCTTATTTAAAAGATTTCGGGTCTTATCGTAGCCTTAAGGCTTATTCAACAGGAAACATTAATTTATTCACTGACAAATTAAACCATTTAAGCCAAAAATGTATTTCACCCGCTGCATCGTGTGTTTCGTGATGTACATTATGACGCATCCGGAGCCGGTATTTAAAATGAATTTAGTAAAATGACCAAAGCTGCAGAAAATGGCGAAACGCTATCTGTGGCCTTGTTTACCGTCCGTCCATGGCATTACGATACCCCTCAGGGCCGCTGCGTGTCCGCACTTGCTGAGTTGTTGACTGAGATAGTACCTGTATTGCTTTTATTACGGTTGATCGGAATAGTTACGTGAATCACTGAATATGATGCACAAACCTGGAGACGTAAGAAACTTTCGCTTGGGCCACGTGGTCAGGGTTGTGTTAGACAACCCAAACGCGCCCAAAGGCTGTGCAGCGATGTTCGCCACAGTTGTCGCCGTACGTACTAGTGCTTCTGTTTACATGTTCGTTTGTAGCTTCCATTATTTGTCTCCCTTTTCATACTGCTACAAACAAAATTTGCTCTAAATGTGAGCACAACTAGCTTGTTCTGCAAGCCTATATTCCATTTTTAATTTCGTTGGATTTCGTTGGCCTCAGCCAATCGCAATAAGCCGCGCATAATACGTCATAAGTTCAGCGTGGGAAAGTAGCTAGGGTGGCGTTGGGAAATTCTCTGGTTTCCTGATTATACAGCTCATCTGAGTGCAGTTTGCGTTAAAATGAGCGCGCTTTCATGGGGAGGCTGCGTGCGTGTCTGAAGCAGCTGCTCGGCCCGTTCCTTGCGTACCAGCGTCTTGAACATTTTCGTAAGCTCAGTCTTGAATAACTCCCAGGTCGTCAGCGTACGTTCGTGGATCTCGAACCAAATCCATGCGGAGTCTTCAACGTAGAAAGACACTTATCTTAGTGCTTCGTCGTCATCCCATCGGTCAAACGTTCGGACCCCCTCGAGATCCTCCAGCCATTCCTCAGGATCTTCCGTAGGTGACCCGTGAAATGATGGTGGCTCCCGTGGTTGCTGCAGAACTACAGAACTACAGGAGTGCTCGCTGCCTTGGTCATCATGGCAGCGTCGTTAACGGTGCCAGTCGTAACGTCTTCGACTTCACTTTATCTGGCACTAGTCCAAACTCCGGCTTTAGGGCTTGCTGTCGGCGGGTGGCACGAGTTGGGCTTCGTTGACGTCTTGACGGGGGTTTATGGTTCATCTACCCAGCACCTCCAACACATGTCATGAAGCAATGGATGACGCTATTAGCTTGAAGGAAAAACAAGTTTATTGGAGCGAACTTGTGCTCCCCTAACAACTAAAAAATTACAAGGGCGGCGAAGCAGCAGTCAACAAAGTGACGTTCGCCGGCCAGTGTCGGCGAATCGAATACCACACAAAGTGAATACCGTAATCGAATCCAATACCACAAAGCCGCGGCTTCACTAATAGTGAAACCATAGACAATTGAACATACTTAACCACTTCCTTCATTAATTCAAAGAAGCATTCTTTGCTAAGGTTAAATCAATGCAAGATTCTTGAACGGTGGTTGTTTGAGTTGTATTGGTGAAGCACAGGAGTGGGAACTCATTTTTTATAAAATGAAAGGAAGCTTAAACCCGGTGTTGGACGACCTCACTTCTGCGTCTATGCCACCGCCGACGGAGGCGACAAAGTGAGATGCCATGCGTTGGTGTGAGCTTCCTTTATATTTTCTAACTCCTAGGGCACCCGCGAGGCGGGCACACGGCCGCTACACGTGCCGCGGGCGGAGCGCAGAGTGGCGTGAGAGGTCGCGTGACGCTATCTCGTGGCATTGAGCGAGAACTCAGGGGGTAAACACACAGATGCGCTCGGTGACTGCACCGTCTATCTCCCCCGTCTCCGCGTGGGCTCATAGCTCACTCGGTCAGGCAACGGGCTCTCGTTCCGTTTCTCTATTCTTTCCAGGTAGGATGCCTGAGAGTGCCAGTCACTTCTTTTATTTCTTTGCGGGAGTTTCCGTTTGCACCAATGGTCACGACAGAACCCTTGGTGGTAGAGGTAAAAAACTTCGCTTTTAAATAGCGTCAGTCGCTGATATCGTAGCCCGCCAATGAGGTTGTAGGCGATGAAGAATGCAAAAAAGGAATCGATGCATTCCTCGCGGTTGTCTTTCTTTTCTGAGCACAATCCTCTTGCACCACTGGCACGGCACGCTGCAGGCAGTGGATTATAATAGGTTGAGAAATAACCACTTCTTTGTCGATGCGCTTGTGTACGATATAGGAAACTTTAGTAGGAAACGTGCTACGCTCACAGCGGCCTCAGCCTGGAACAAGGCACCCATACTCGTGCACAGCGCTAATAGATAACAACGAGCCTTTCGGCGAAACTCGAACTGCCAACGAAGTGGTTCTGGTCAGGTGCGAAGGGTGACGCCTCTACATGCTTCTTGCTCAGCCTCCCATCGACGCTGTAATGCGTAGTAAACGAGTGCCAAACGGCCCTCCACGAAAGAGGCAGCCAACCCAATGGTACGCTGTGTTTTAAAACGCGCTGGATGTCAGCGCATGCCCACAAGTTCTGAGCTTGGAACCCATATAAATGACGTAGCGTATATCGGAGCCTGTTCGCTCAGTATCACCTATTCTTTCTGCTGCGATGTGCCACGTACAGTACCTTCGATGTCAGAGATAACGAATCGCCTTAGCGGGCCGTGAAAACTAAAAGCTAGGATTAACAGCTCAACGTTAACTGCGCCTGCGTCATGATTGTGTCACGTGTGAATGTACTGACCGCTGCGGATGTGTGGATGTGGCTCCCGTGTATTCACAAGTGCATGGAAGAGACAGCCGCAGCAGCCTGGGAAATTTCAAAGTTTTGCCTCGAAGCACTCGGTCCGGGATGGCGGTAGCGCCTTGCGCCTGCGACTACGCCCGTCTTCCACACGATATCTGGCTCCGAATCCTCTCCTACGCGGACACCGATGTGCTACTCGCCATGGAAGCCACCGCGTCTTGCTTCACCGACATTGTCAGACATGAACACCTTCTGTCGAACATAGTCTGCGCTCCAAGTTCCGACGATGGGACCTTCCAGCGGTTCTTCACAACTCGCACGACGTGCAATGTGAAGGTTCTGGACGTGTCCAACTGCATTGTTGCCTCACCGGACGTCATATTCTCCTGGGTGAGGACCTGCCACGCACTGGCGGAGCTCCGCTGCGTCAACTGTCCAGTGTCCTACAGTACCTTGCTGATGGCATTAATGGAATGGCTCCCCCAACTTAAGCGCCTAGACTGGTCTTTCTTCGGGAAGAACCTCAGCGACGGCCTCATGCGCCGCTTCACGGCCGCGTACAACGAGAGGGCGGTACCGCAGTTGTGCAGCACGTACGTGGAAGTGGCCTGTCAGGGCGCGGACAACCACGCACTCCTGAGTTTCCTGCTGAGGCGTTGCATTGTGCTTCAGGAGTTGCACCTCCACGGCCTTTACGGCGACTTCACCATAGCCACGGCCGCGTGTATCGGCGCTGCGACGTTTCCCACAGCCTCGGATGCGATCTTTGTGTACTCGGCAGAGCTGGACGTGCTACGGGGCGAGCAGCCGTATTTCGCCTCGCGATACCTCCGCTTGTGGCAGCTTCCCTCCAACTGCTCGGACAGAGCCTCTGCGTGTGCGAACCAGGTATGCCTAAGAGCGTCCACTTCGGGCGCCAGTTACTCGCGTGCTCGCGCCAAGACCGAATCCGTGGAAATACCTCGCTTCAAGCATGTGGTCGTGACACTAAGCAACGAAGTCGGTGTTCAACATAAATTGTCGGAAGTGGCGCTCGAGATGACTTGGACGCATATCGAGGTGCTCGCACTCGAAATGTTGCCTTATCCCGCGTCGTACACCGCTTCTTACGCCGGCTCCATGTTCAGGACACCCCTCATAATGTTCCTTAATTCCTTCCCAGTTCTCACGGAGCTGAACGTGAACTCGTTTCACTTCGCCGGCGGCATGGACTGCTGCCATGTCTTGGCTGCGATCCCCGTGAGGCTTCGAGCTCTGTCCCTCGCGCCATGCGGCATCAACCGGGCGTATTCTGTAAGAAACTTGGCAAAGGTGTCATCAAAGCTCGAGGAACTGGACGTGCGGGTGAACTGTGACAATGTTAGCCTACACTGCACCTTCTGTTGCCAGCCTTTCCGAGTGCGCGGAGCTGATGCGGCTCTTCTGCAGCAGCGCAGTTTACTCAGACGCTTTACTCTTTTCGGCGTTCTGAAAGTGCGGTCCCTTGAATTCATCGCCAATCTCCGCACGTCAGAGCTGCGGATTTCCTTCATGGCCGATTGGGACACAGTGTCTCTGACATATAACGATTGCAATGTGCTCAGCTGCAACGACAATTTGCGGTCACTTGTTCTCAGAGACAGCGCGGTGCACCGTGGCCTCGAGTTCTACCAGGAAAAGCTTGACGCCCTCAGTGGCCTACATCACCTCAGCCTCGACCTGAGCACGCCGTCTGAGTTCGACAAAGTCCGGTCGTTTTTTAACCACATGACTGCTCGACTTCCAGTGTTGCAGACACTCCACTTGCACTACGTCGGTGGTGATAACTGCGTACGGACCCTAACTTGGTTGCGGCAACCAGCATGGTACCGGGAACCGAGTGAAGATGATCGACAGCCTGCTGGAGCTCTTCTTGCGGATAGGCCGTGCATCGGCTGTTCGATGGCCACGTTTATTGGCCTGGCCAAGCCTCGACATCACAGGAAGAATTGCTTGTAGGTCTTTTTTGTCGATTATTCTTCAAATCTTAATTTTACATCAGATAGCGCGTACGTACCGTTTTTAGCATCGCATTGACAACTGTGACATATTCGGGCGCTGTAGTTATTAGTAACTCGATTTCGGTGCAATAATCCTTTGTTTAGAAGTGCGCCATTATTTGTTTCGTACATCTGAGGGCCGTCCTTCAGTTCGTTCACGCATTTTTTGAAGGCGTGGCCAATATGTTCTTGCTACTATCGCAATCATTTTGCCACTTTGTTAGCGGGACGTGTTTTAGTACACATATCTGTGGACAGCGTTTTTACCTTTGAGACTATAGCTTTTATGCTGTAGTGACAATGAGAGCGTTTAATTAGTATGTTTATCTTGTATTGGTGTAGCGCCAAGTGCGTATTATACGGGATGTTCCTGGTAAACGGATAGGCATCGTTTTCCAATCGTTAGCATGTAGTGTAGGTTATCGCTATAACAAAAATGTATTTTGATGTGTCACGTTGCTCTTACATGTGTTTTGTTGGAATAAACAGACTTAAAGGGTTGTTAGTTTACCGTAGTTCTGGAGCGCTAGAGGTGAATAGTGTAAGTATTCCTCACAACTACACAAGAACTCGATTAAGTCCTGCTTTTTTTTTTTCGTGTTCTGGGAGCGCAAACCTGGTCTTCCGCTTTGCTGTTGGGTGTGAACTCCGAGATAACGCTTAGAAAAGTGCGCGAAAGTTTTGTTTCGTGCACGTTTTCAACACGTGTATACGTGTACTATGGATAGTTTAGTGCACGCAATGGAACAAAGCGATTTATTGATTGACACAAGCGATGAGATGCGCCGTAGTTGAAGGATACGGATTAATTTTTACCACCCGGGAATCTTCAACGTGCGTCTAAACCTCCAACACACGGGCGTTTTCGCTTTTCGCCTCCATCAGAAAAGCTGACGCCGTGGCCGGGAAGCGAACCCGCGTCCTTGGCGTCAGCAGCACAGCACCTTAATGGGAGAAAACGAAAACATGGTCTGCGCCGACTGGCCGGCTAGCTTCGCTTGTCGGACTTGCAATGCTCATTGATCAAACCAATGGCAGTTGTATGTCGTTCAATGTGTGGCGGATGTCATTAGTCGGCTGCGCTAATCGCTGCTGTAGCTGTCTGTTTATCCTAAATGCCACTAGCAACGCAGGTATGCGCAATCTTCACTTTAGGTTTGATCTTGTCAGATTGTTTTTAGGAAAGTTACGTTTTTTCTTTTTTTCCGTTGTCTAGTTTTCCGCAATTCTCTTCGAGCAATTATCTCAATTTACGCTTTCTTATCGATTACTGTTGTTTTTTTCGCCAAACGCGTTTTTGTGGAAATGCAGGTCGTTAAATTGTTTTTCGCTGTTTTCGCCATTCTATATTCGTATTTGGAGCGTTTTTGGCGGACATTTTTTTTTGCTTAATTTTGCGTTTGGGTGGAGACGTACAGCCGCGGACAATTCAAATACGAGCTGCGGAGCGCCTGACCGAAGATACCGGTGCCGTCAACTGGCATTTCCGCGGAAAACGCACGGACATGCGCAGTTGAGATAACGGGAGCGAGGCTGCGTGTCCGATATGTTTCGCTCTGTCCTCTTGCATGCTTGCCTTGTCGCCATGCCGCAAGTGAAAGCAATTGTTAGCGATGCGGCGCGAGATAGTATCTTCGGCCACTGTGTGCTCAGCTCACACGAGCGCCTGCTCCCCTTGTGCGCCATCGTCACATTGCCGACACAGCTTTGCAAGTGGAATGCAGTAACGTAAGCAAATAAGAATGGACATCTTGGTCAAGTCTAAAGCATGCTCAGTAATTCCCGATCCACAAATTTCTACAAGCACTTAGGTGCCTGCCAAAAAAAACGAAATAAATTGGGCCGCCAAAATTGTCGTGCAAGGGCAACGTACCTCTAGAATGGTTAGACGTGCATGTCTACTGAATTTTTGTGAATATTTATATTCTGCCAGTAATTTCCCGAGACGACACAGTGCGTACAGTTAATGTCGCATGTGATTGAAGACGAGTTCTGGCGGTATATCTTTGTTTGCTACAAGCACCGAATAAGCCAAGTGGCTCAGTCATGACTCCGCCGAACAAAGGCGTATTCTTGTTGACGGTCAACTCATTGTTCAATTCCCGAGCCACTGCACCACGAACGCAAAACGATGCAGTGTCATCAGAAGTTAGGTGGCATGCATTTATTTTTGCGTCCATTTCTGTGCGCTGGTTTTCTTCAAGAAAGCATGATGAGCTCAACAGTATGACTTACGAGAGTGTGCATTCGTTTCCCACGCATGTACTGGCCGCAGCTGCAAGCAATTACGCGCCGCATTGCTCTCAACGCGACCAACACCTTCAGCTGCAGCGGCGGTAGAACTTGCAGTGCTTGCAGCGCTCTTGCGGCATGGCGACAAGGCAAGCATGCGAGCGAGAAGAGGACAACATATTGCAGTGGGACACGCCATAGAGTTTCTTAGTAAGTATACTAGAGAGGAAACTGCGCCTCGTAAGCCATGTTGTCATGGGGGTTCATGGGAAGACATCCTTTTTGGCTTGGGCTTGGCATGATAACTGGATTCTTAAGCGGTTTTTAGGATTTGCTTTCTTCACTATGCATTCACACGTTTACGAGCTACAAGGAAGCCGAAATCCTCCCGTTTCTGTGGTAGCCGTGTTCAGTGAAACAGCAGGCAATGCGTGATCGAACCTGACGTTGCTCATGCCGCAGTCGAAAGACGTATGACTGAGCGGGTAATATGCTGCCGCAAAATTTGTAGCCGAGGAAAAGAAGAAACAAAACGTACTTCGACGAAGACAAGATACGGCAGATACGGGCGCTTGTATGCGTCCTATCTTGTCATCGTCCACGACGGTTTAACGCCACGTTTTCATTTTCCTTGTTAAACTAGCTGGTGGTCGCGGTGCACCGGTTCACCACGAAGGCAACGGTTTCATAGACACGCTCAAAAAGCTTTCCAAACTCTTCAAGCAACGTATTATTTGGAATGGTAAAATAAATAAAATCAGAGTCTCTAATGAGTTTCCCCCCAAATATTAATCTCGTTCCTGACTTGTTCGTGTAATCTTGTTCGGCCTGCTGAATAGCAGGCACAACCGTTCCGGCAAAAATACGCTTTACTTCCTTTTTCTTTAGTTTTAAAACAGCCTGTTTTTATTTTCCACTTACATAATTGAACACTATTCTTCGCGTTTTCGTGGCACTTTGTTTAAATTTGTGGTCACTAAGACGTTTCAATCCTAGCCAATGAATAAAACTAAGGCGAGCGCGATGTATAATGGTGGCCCATGACGACACAGACGACCTTGATGTGAGCCGCATAGACGCTAGCGCCAGATTCCTCTCTAGTGTATACTGTAAGAAACTCTATGGGACACGCAGTCTCGCTCCCGTCATCTCAACTGCGCATGCTCGTGAGTTTTCCGCGGCCACTGCCAGGTGATGGCACCGGTATCTTCTACCGGGCGCTCCGCAGTTTTTATTTGAATTGTCCATGACTGTACAAGATGGATATTCTTGAGTTTGTCGGCTCGTTTTTGGGATCATATAATTTTATGATTCTGTGAGCTTTGTTGTTTTGCAAAATTCTCTCAGACCAAGTGTTTCCATTTACGTTATATAACGGTAACTGGCGTTTTAACGCCAAACCGGAATTTAGGGGGGAACTGCAGAGCTTTGCACAGTTTTTCTCCGTTTTTTTTTTCCTTTTTGCATTCACATATTGAACTTCTTGTGCAATTGTTTTTGCGCATTCTTGGGTTTTCGCGGAGATGTATAAGGTTCATATTTTTTACTTTCTCAGATAATTTTTGTTAAAATATTATTTTTGCAATGTTTATAATTTTAGTTATTCAAATTTTGTTAGGCCAATTATCTGCATTTACGCTATTATAACGATTACTGGTATTTTTTGCCAAATCTGTCGTTTTGTAGAAGTGCAGGGTGGTGCGCGGTATTTCGCCATGTTTTTTGTTTGTACTTTCAACGTCGTTTTATTGCGTACTGCTTTTGTTCAGTCTCCTTTTGGGTGGAGACCATTCCAACGAGGGCGCCGCCATCTTGCGTGCGGAGCGCCCTCACGCAGCTGGCCGATTCGCTGGCTGGGGCGTTTGCTCGGCGGCGCATGGGCGCTAACGGCGGCTCGGTGAAAGTATATACATACTTTACGTGCTACAGAGGTCTGTTCGCCGGGGGTTTATCCATAACATCCGTTATGGATGACTGCCGCGGCAGCAGTGAACGCAGCTATTTTTTTTTCTTTGTCCGTGATCTAACAAGAAGTTAAGGAGTACACACAGCACAAGCAGCGCACACGCCAGTACGGACGAACGGCTTCAGTCGCGGCAGCGGCGACACGATACTCCAAGTTTGACTAGAGAAAGAAGGACATCCCCGGCGGGGAGGCGAGTCGGGGGAGTGGGTCGTCACGCGGTCGTCGCCGTCGTGTGACAAGCGCGTCGGCCAACATCGCGCAGACAACGACACCCCGCCGATTTCTCACTTACGCAGACGGTTGGCCAACGGTCGGCGTCGGCACGGTGTGACATGGCCGCCGATCGACAGCTCGCCGACACCGAGTCGGCCGACCAAATCGGCCTATGGTTGGGCTAGTGTGACCGCGACTTAGAGTGAGGAAGAGCGACCATGAACCAAACTTTTGTCGCTAGGACACGCGGTAGAATACAGTGGAACCCAGATAATACGTTTTTCACCGGACCGGGAAAGAAATACGAAACAGCCGGGTCAATGTACGAGTAAGGAAAGCCACGACAACGGGCCAGCGTCTAGCTGGCGTCGTTAAATCACCCCCTAGATAGAGCTCCATGGTTGCCATCACGTTTGTATTAACGTATTAACTCTGTGCTGTCAGCGTGCGTACATATTTTAGTGGACCCTCTGAAGTGTCGGTGCGGTTTGTTTACGTGCTGCGCGCCGCGCTGTCGTTGGGGGTTGCTTCGGCAGCGGCGAAGTCCTTGCGGCGTCATTTCTTCAAGGTGCCGTAGGATCCTGACGGATTGAAGGCGTCGGAAAGCGCGATTCCGCGGGAACACTTCAAGGTTACGTCGCAGATATACGGCTGTGACATTCATTGATAGCCTTCAGACATCGTCAACTGTTACGAACAGACCCTGAACGGTCAAACAAAGGATACCGCGAGGCAGGTCAACCCTGACCGAGAGTGCGGTGCCCCGTATTTCCCCTAACATACCTGAGCACCTGTCGAAGCGAAGGCGCCGAAGTCACGCAGAAAACCACCCAAAGGGAGCGTTGCGTCCTGCCAAAGGATGGGCCTTTGTTCGACAAATGACCGTATGGATGGTGTAGAAATCCCCGAGGGTACCATGGAAGGAGCAAAAGACGACGCGCCGAGACCAATCTCAACGCAACCCCAGCCCCACCACCTGGTCGGCGGCAGCAACGACCCGCGCCGCGATACTGCAGTATATTATCTCTATGTCACTATATTATCTCTCTGCTGCGAGGTCGCTCTCTTTTCCAACTGACCTTATCTCAAAATGCTGCACGGCACCATTACAAAAGTGCGGTAGCGCTAACATCACGCACTTCCGTCGTTCTGAAGTGAACATGATGCCCTTTCCAACTGGCTTGCGGCCACAGAATTTCTCACTAGCTTAAGAAACTTTATGCTTGCGGCTTCTTGTAGCCAGTTCAGTAACACAACCTGCCAAGACACATCAAAAGCCAAAATGACGGTTCCCAAGCGGCTTTGGAGTGTCAGGTTGAGACGCATCATACGGGAACGGGCCCACAGTTGCGATGTTACAACGGGGTTCCCAATCCATTATGCCTATGGAAGCTATGCCGGGATCGATGACCAACAACGTAACAGCCAGGAAAACGCAACAGTGAGGAACGTTATAGCGGGGTACTACTGTATATAAACCAAGGAGTGTCCCCCCGCTACAAAGGGGCAGCCGCCAAGCCACCGTCATCACGATACACCCTGACCAGCCGGTGGCATTCGCGCTTCATGTTGCATGGAGGTTGGGGTCGACGTAAAATTCGGGGTGCGTCAATCTTCGGCGTTCACCAGAAATAATCGCCGTGAGATTGCGCTGCATGGAGGTTGGCCTTCAATAAACTGTTAGGGGCCGGCAAGCCCATATTTTAACTCAAATCGGTACTGCAGAGCAGAGACTCCCGTCATCCTTCGTTCGTCATCGGCGCAGCAACAGCTGGTGAGTTCACAAGTAGGCACACGGTTGCATTCGCCGCCAATCGTCGTGAACGTGGTGTATACGCTCCGTGCTCAGGATTGCTGACCATGGCGCCATCCTCAAGCCCTGAAGAGAACTCTGTAACTGACGGTGTTTTTTCTTCGAAACGCACCTAAATATCATCAAGGCTTCCTATACCTGCATAAATCACAATTTCAGCCAGCGCCGAGATAAGGTGGGACCCATAATAGAAAGTTTGATCTTTTCAGCGGAGGGACACGTCAACAGCAAGTTGTGTCTAGTTATCAACCGAAAAGGTGCACAGCACCCGTCAGAGCTCGGCTTCTATAGTGAACCTGCATCGTGTCTCCAGCGACTGCTGTAGTGCCCTCCCGGAAATCAAATTCTCTGTTCTTGGGGACTGAGAACTCAAGGTCGCGGCCAAAGGACATCCGAGTAAGTCCTAGTTGCAGCCAACCAGAGTGACTTGGGGAAGCGGAAAGCGATGTGTGGGGACCTGTTGTGTTCGAACTTGGCTGTGGGAAAATGTTCGTTCTCGACGACACGCACAACGCGGACCAGATGAAGGCCAACGCCCTCTGGTTCATTAAGACAACACCACAGATGTGATGGAGACAGATGGCTGGAAGGCAATATGGTGGGCGACAAACGAGACCTCATCGCACCAGTCTTGCGTGCGCTGGCGGTGCCGCATGCTGCACCAAAGGCTGCATTTGTGAGCAAATGACGATTGCGCGAAAAGCAGTCGCGAATTGCGGTGCGCCACTCCAGTAGGGTCAGTTGTCATGTCTGTGTTATCTGCAACAAGTTCGATTGCCAATTAAAATTTGTAAGGAAATGACATCACCTTTTAACTCTCTTAACTTCAACATTTCAAGCGCGTTGTTAAAGCTATTCATACCCTTCCCCAACTAACAAATATAACTGTTATTCAATTCAATGCTATTCACCAGTTCAGTCATGCGCACGCTCAATTTGGTCCTGTTAAGCGTATATATTTGTTCAACAGGTATCAGCTCACCATTTTTCTTTCCACCATGTTTTCCGGCACTCATGCGCGGACTGCCACCATTCTACTCAAGTAATAAGAATGACCATAATAATAATAATAGGGTACACGCAATAGTATTTGAAAATGATAGGATCACCACGTCTTCCAACAAGACATATAACAGAAGAAAACACGAGAAATGAAGTTCAAACCGCAGAACAAGAAATATAAATTTCCTCCTCTCACCTACCAAGCAATGATCAACATAGATCCATAATTGCCCAGGGCGAGACAAAGGCGTGCCTCATAGGCGTCCAACTTCAGATATCCACTGTGTACAATGCAATAGTTTTTCCCGAGCTGTCATATCTGTAGAGTGTACTAGAAGTTTTAGAGTGGCCCGAGCGGCGGCCTCTCCCATTGCTCCGCCGGGTCGACTTTCGCGCAGAAAATAAAACCGGTATAGCGGCGGCGCTGCTGTCGCCGACAACTGAACAGCCGACGCTCCCCGGCACCGGCGCGCGGCAGGATTTGCTTTGCTCGCTGCGGTGTTTTGCGCTTGCTCAGCTGATTTAGTTTGGATTATGAGATTTAACGCGCCGGTGCTACACAGGCGATGAGGCAAGCGGTAGTGGAGGGCTCCGGATTAATTTTGACAATTTGGGGATCTTTAGCATGCGCCGAAATCTCGTACCCACGAGCGTTTTTCGCTTTCATTCTCCATCACAAGAGCGGCTGCCGCGGTCGGGATTCAAACTCGCACCTTTGGTCAGCTAAATCTATAGTGAAAATTTAAAGCGCAACAAATTTAGACACATGACGAATGACACAGGGACAAGCGCTTGTCCCTGTGTCATTCGTCTTG